>NC_140581.1:1097598683-1097976507 GCF_964204655.1 Triturus cristatus
GCATGAATCTCTCAGCCTTGCCTTTGGCTTCAGGCTACTTGAGTGCAAGTATCCAACTGACCAATGGGAGCACGATGCCGTTTTGCATTAGCGGTTGGTCGCACTGCTAGTGCGCAAATGTTTACAGGGTGCGGTTGGAAGATGCTAGCCGGAGAGTGATGTTTCTCAGTACCCCATTGGTACCGCTCCTCTGTTTCACTTCCAGCTTTGCAGTGGAAAGGCAAGGCCGGAAATGACCTACCGCATTACGTGCATGGCGTGGCGCACGAGCTGTCACGAGCACAGTCTATCGACTGCCTGCGTGGTGTCCCAGTTGGAGCGAGTTGAGCCTGGTTAAAAGTATGTCATTTTGTTGACATGAGAACGTTATTCTTCGGTTAATCATTTACGGAGATGTGTGCGTCTCCAGCTAGGAGCTGTGCTGAGAAGTGAGTTTTCACCCGAACAAAGTAGATCAATAAATATAAATTTGCTAATTGTTGTTGTGCGCACGAAATCAGTTGTTCAGCAGTTCATACTTTGCTGAGGTGTGAGTATGTACCGAAGTGCAGCCAGCTGATCAGCAGTTAATATGCCGAGATCTGGGTGTGCACTAGTGCACAGCTGTTAAATAGCTGCAAATGGATGGCTCTGACACAACAAGGAAAGAGGACGTGCGAGTACTCTGCGGGGCTTTATTCCACTCAATCCGTGATTGAAATGCATTCCCAGTGCAGGTTACAGAACATAACCCCTCTGTCATTCTGTGTCTTGTGTGCCATGTTGTCGATGGTGCACAGGCTCATCACATTCTGGTAAATTTTGCAAATTATCAGGTAGACTTGACGGTTAAGCCTAAAGAGGTTTTAGGCGAAGACGTGTTGGAGAGGAAAGCCTTGCCAACCATATCTGGCAAAATTATGAGGTGGCAGAACAAGCTGTTTTGATATAAAGATGAAAATGATCGACTAGAAAGGGCTGGAATAATGTGTCTGGAATTTTAGGTTCTGAATCGTATTTTTGAGGCTGTTTTGTAGTGTATGGTGATGTCATATTGTTTTATTTATTTAATATGTTTCAGTAGGGCAAGCAGTAGGTACATTTCAATAAATTATAATAATGTCAAGGTACATAGATTTTACAAATCACCTTTAATTAATATTGCTCAATAATCAAATAAAATGTCTATTTACCTTGTCATACCGGTTGCAACATCGGTCGGGATAAATCTACCCCTAATCTTTAACAAGCATTTACAATGCAATAGGTCTCGCATTTACGCGAGTTTGAGCTATTCACATTGCAAATAACAATGCCTTTTATTTGTGTTTTCGTTTTTCAAACATAAATAAAAGGCATCGTCATTTACAATGCCAATAGCTTAAACTCGCGTAAATGCGAGACCTATTGCATTGCAAATGCTTGTTGTTCCTTTCACTGTAGCAGTGACCTGGTTTGGTTTTTAAAAAATAAGACCTTTGGCGTCACGCTGTTTGTTCATTTGCATCTCACTGATGCTGGGAACAAAGAGATTGCAATCTTTACTGCCGATCTTAAAGCACTTAATTATCTTGTCCTGGTTTCGTTTCTCAGCTGGCGCAAACAAGCTGACACTTCACACTGTACCAGACTTTCTGTCTCTCTTTTTCACATCCTATTCCCAAATAAAGGACAATGCGAAGTGGCTGCTTGGGTGTTGTATGGACCCGGGTAGAAAACACTAGTGTTATGGTGTACATAGGTGCAGTGCTTTATGCAGTTTTACAGTTCTTCCCTGTCTCTTTATAAATTTATAACAAATTGCACGCCATGTCCTGACTTTGTAATGATAGCAGGGTGATTTAATGTCTGAATTAAGTCCTGTAAATATACAATCACACTTGATGTCATAAGCAAGCGTGAAACTTGCTTCAGTTTTATAATTGCATGTTCACTCACTATCAATGGTATGCTGTGTATTGAGTGCGTAAGGATAGTAGGGTGAGTTCGTGTTAGTATTGAGTGTTGTAAATATACCATCCCGCTCGATGTCAGCAGCGAGCGTGAAACTCGCTTTAGTTTTATAATTGCACGTTCACTCATTATCAATGATATGCTATGTACGGAGTGCGTAAGGATAGTAGGTTGAGGTCTTGTTAGTATTGAGTCCTGTAAACGTACCGTCCCACTTGATGTCAGCAGCGAGCGTGAAACTCGCTTTAGTTTTATAATTGCACGTTCACTCACTCTGAATGGTTTGCTATGTACCGAGTGCGTATGGATAGCAGGGTGAGTTAATGTTTGTATTGAGTCTTGTAAATATACCGTCCCACTTGATGTCAGCAGCGAGCGTGAAACTTGCTTCAGTTTCATAATTGCACGTTCACTCACTATCAATGGTATGCTATGTACCGACTGTGTAAGTATAGCAGTGTGAGTTGATGTCCTTATTAAGTGCGCTAAATATACCTTAACATCTAATGTAAGCAGCGAGCGTGAAATCCGCTTCAGTTTTATAATTGCACGTTCACTCACTTTGAATGGTTTGCTATGTACCGAGTGCGTATGGATAGCAGGGTGAGTTAATGTTTGTATTGAGTCTTGTAAGTATACCGTCCCACTTGATGTCAGCAGCGAGCGTGAAACTTGCTTCAGTTTTATAATTGCACGTTCACTCACTATCAATGGTATGCTATGTACCGACTGTGTAAGCATAGCAGTGTGAGTTGATGTCCTTATTAAGTGCGCTAAATATACCTTAACATCTAATGTAAGCAGCGAGCGTGAAACTCGCTTCAGTTTTATAATTGCACGTTCACTCACTCTCAATTGTATGCTATGTACTGAGTGCATAAGGATAGCAGGGTGAGTGCTTGTTAGAATTGAGTCCTGTAAATATACCATCCTACTTGATGTGAGCAGTGAGCATGAAACTCGCT
Organism: Triturus cristatus; assembly: GCF_964204655.1. Classification (NCBI taxonomy): domain Eukaryota; kingdom Metazoa; phylum Chordata; class Amphibia; order Caudata; family Salamandridae; genus Triturus; species Triturus cristatus. The sequence continues at coordinate 1,097,601,581 of NC_140581.1, forward strand.
TCAGTTTCAAATTGCACAGGCATATGCATAACACAAAACATCATTTTAAGCTATGCGTGTACTATACTAAATATGGGTCAACCCTTTAAGCTGTTTTTTGCATCTGCACAAAACAAAGCATTATTTGTTAAAGCTTTGCTTATGTTATACTGAATATGGGCTCAGCGCTTTCAGTTGTAATCTAGTTTTGACCTCTGGTTTTAGGAATTCTTTATAAATGCTCTGTCATGTACTGACTGCGTAGGGTTTGCAGAGCTAATGTTAGAAATATGTGCCGTAATATACCATCGCACTTGATGTCAGCAGCGAGTGTGAAACTCGCTTTCGTTTTGTAATTACACGTTCACTCATTATCAATGGTATGCTATGTATTGAGTGCGTAAGGATAGTCGGGTGAGTTCTTGTTAGTATTGAGTCTTGTAAATGTACCATCCCACTTGATGTCAGCAGCGAGTGTGAAACTCGCTTTAGTTTTATAATTGCACGTTCACTCACTCTGAATGGTATGCTATGTACCAAGTGCGTAAGGATAGTAGGGTGAGTTCTCGTTAGTATTGAGTCTTCTAAATATACCATCCCACTTAATGTCAGCAGCGAGCGTGAAACTCACTTTAGTTTTATAATCGCAATAAATGGCAGATACTCAAAACACTAAAACAAAAGTTACGTTACATGAGGCAGTGGTGGCAGTTGTGCATGTATCAAAAGCACACAAAATACTGTGTTGCTGAAATAAACTGTGTTGCTGAAATAAACAAGCGCCCGCCGCAAAAATGAAAGTAAATTTGTGACGCGGCGGAGTGGCGCGCGCGCTTGGTGGGGGTGGGGGACTGCATTACAGGCGGGGGAGCGGACCCTTTGAAGTTTGATGCTGAGGGCGCCAGAGATGGTGGCAATGGTGAGGCAGGAGGGCCAGAAGGGGCATACCGAAGCCTACAGCACCCGCGCAAAGTTCCATTTGGGAGAGGGGACAAGAAAAGAAAACATTGACTAGCAGGTGTCTGGTTAAGCAAATGATTTTGCAATATAAAAGCAGATCTTACGAGCTTTGTAGGTGGGTTAGGTATTGATGTGTCTCCCTCCTAATGGGGTGCTCCATTGGCTGTTTCGACCGCACGAGGTTTGTTTTTGTGGGGAAAAAAATAATCATGGCCAGCATCAGTATCAGAATTTAACAGCGAGCACAGTGGAATTTCACACGATTGTAGTGGAAAGAAGTGACTGAGGCAACCTTCACAGTGGTGCTGTTATTCTGCGTTCCATTGTACTTGAATAACCTGCTTTTGGTACAACCTGACAACCCAAGCTGCAAAGACCCTTTTCAGCAAGGGTCACCGAGGCAGCCACTGGGGATATTGCAAAAGATGTTCCTGAGTTTGCTCTCATAGTAGTCTGGCCCCCTGTTAGACCTGTCAGCCCTTTGGGTGGTCCCTCCTCATCATTATTTATTTTGTCCCACTTTGGCCTCAAACCCTGTTTGAATTTTTCCTTTTTGGGAACCACCAGACTTTTTCGTGTTGCTGCAGATTCAGGGAGCCATTTTACCTATCCCTGAAACTTCTGTCTGAGGGCCTGGAGCACAAAATGGTGGCCACCTGTGACATCACCAGCATCCACTGGAACCTACCAGCACCTTCCAGAACATTCCAGAACCCTGTGACAGTTGGAGGCGGTTTAGAATGTTGGGAAGCTAAGACAGAGAGTTGGCAGTTGGAGCTGGCAGTTGGCACCTGACTGGTGAAGAGAGAGCAGCACAACAGTGAAGGAGGAAGGAGTGAAGCAGCAGGGGTGGAAACTTGTGCCTGGAGTGGGGTCCATAAACCCACCCTTGATACTAGTCCCTACTGATGGATCCCAGCCTGTAGCCCTGTGTGGGAAGAAGCCAGAAAAACTCATCCTAAGGACCTGGACAGCAGGAACAGGCCTTAGAAGCAGAAAGCAGCAAGATCCTGACCTGGAAACTGGTTTCCCTGGAGTCCGGCGTCGAGTAGCCTGAGACCTGGAGCCCGAGGTGGAGAAGCGGCGCTGACTGAAGAAGCAGACGTCGTACCCGGAGCCGCCTGAGGTCGTGAGAGGGCGCCGACGGAGGTCGTGAGGAATACCAAAGGTCGAGGAGGAAGTTAACCGAGGTCGAGTGAGCGGCGTCATCGGAGGAGTGAAGTCCGCCCTCCGGAGTCGTCGGAGACCGAGGTGAAGTGTACCGGAGGTCGGGAGTGAGGATCGCACTCCGGAGTCGCCCGGAACCTGAGAGGAGGAGCACCGGAGGTCGGGGGTGAGGATCGCACCCCGGAGTCGCCGGAAGTCGACATCCAGGCCAGGCCGGCCGACGTCATCGAAGCCGAGAGCGCCATCGGACCGGAGCCGCCCGAAGTCGACATCGAGTAGAGACTGCCCGACGCCGTCGAATCGGAGGTCGAGATCGAACCGAGGCCGCCGACATCGGACCGGAACCGCCTACCGGCGTCGTCTAGAACTGACATTGTGCCGAGGCCGCCTAGACCGAACCGGAACCGCCTCACGGCATCGACACGACTCCAGCGGCGTCGGAACATCAGAAAAAGGGCAGTAAGTGGAGTAGAGGGCGCCTAAGGCCCTGTGGAGACCTGAGAGACTGCTCTAAGGGGCTAGGGAGGTGCTGGAACCAACCTGACTGTGCCAGGGGTGAATTGGGACTAACCTAGAGAAGTTGTGTGGAGAGAGAGAGCCAGGTCTCTGGTATTCCCCCCCTTTATCTACCTCAGTTTAGGCCTCAGCCTTGACCCAGCCAGGGAGTAGACCCCCTCAAGCCTTCCACAACCCTACAAGCTGTGCCTGGGCCAAATCAGCCCTTAGGAATTGAAAAGTGATCTGATTACATGAGTGTTGCTGTATAGTTTTAATTATTTATTGGGGGCACTGTATTTATTGTGTTTAACCTATTTATTGCTTCACTATATTTATTGGTCCACAGGACTTGTTGGTGCACAATATTTGTTGGTACAGTATTTATTGCCTCAGAATATTTAATTGCCTGTATTACCCGCACTTATATTTATGTCCCTTGTATTTATGATCATCCCTATTTATTGAATCTTCAGACAGTATTTATTTGACCGGCACTATTTAAGATTTGTATATTGTGATTGACTTATTTATTTTCCCAATCAGCAACTAAGAGAAAAAGATAAAGAAAGATATTTTCATAATTTTTACGGTGTAGAGTCGTTTTTGGAACGGATGCACGCATGGTTATTGTATGGGTATATTGTATGCTTAGCACGGTGCCTGTTTCCTGACCACTCGAGCCAAGCTACCACAGTGTGTCCGGTAGACCACCACCACCCTTTCAGAGTGGGAGTGTGGTTTTCCAACATAATTGGTGTTCAGTGGTGGGATAGAGCTGTGCCTACGCATACTCAACAATAACTGTGGGTAGTCCATAGGCCTACACCGGGAGTTTTCTCAAGAGCGGCCTTCCTAATTGTGGGTTTTTGTTTTTTTCCAAATTTACACTGGTGGTGGGAGGAGGTATTATTAAAGGTACCCCCCTGCATAGTTACTGCACAAAACCTGTCCTCTAACCTGAGTGGGCAAGATGGAGTTTGTACTAGAAAATCTAGAAACGTACACTGTGGCCCAACTCAGGGAGTTTTGCCAGCGGGAGGGGGTGTACTGTCCCCCAGGAGCAAAGAAGGGTGCACTCCAAACCAGCTTAAGGGCTTGGGGGGAGGCACGCCGAGAAAGCAAGTCTGAGGAGGAAGACAGGGATGGAGAGCCTGACCCCGAGGGGGCTGAGATGTACCAACCTGAGGTGGGGAACCTGTCAGCAGGGCCCAGAACCATTTCTAGGAAGGGCAGCAGTGCCTCTAGCGGTGGCTTGTCTGAAGTGGAGCTAACAGACCGGAGGGAGAAAAGACAGCTCACATGGGACTTAGCAAGGCTGGAAAAGGAGAAGGAGGAGCAGAGGATGGCCCATGAATTACGACTGAAAGAAATAGATCTTCAGATCTTGAGAATCGGGGCACAACCTGTTCCTAATGGTGGCAGCCAAACCCAAGAGATCACCAGGGAACCTAAACCATACCTGCCAAAGGACATAGTAGCTAGCTATGGAGTGGGCGACGATATCGCCAAGTGGCTAGCGGCCTATGAGGTCTCGTTGAGGGCCCATGGGGTTCCAGAGAAGTACTGGGGAGGGGGATTGTACAAGTACATGCCTCCAGCTGGTAGGGATGCATTATTGGCCCTCGAGGAGGATGAGCAGACCCACTACCCCACCATGAAACTGGCGCTCATCAGAAAGTTTGGACTAACACCTGAAAAGTACAGACAGAAGTTCAGGGGTAGTCACAAACTGGGCACGCAGAATTGGGTGGACTTCCTGGACTATGCAAAGAAGGCACTTGAAGGTTGGATTCAGGGCAGTGAAGTGAGGAACTACGAGGGGTTGTTTGACCTAGTACTGAAGGAACACCTGCTCGAGAAATGTTTCCCTGAACTGCGGCAACACCTGGTGGATAGCAAGCTGACCAGTCCCCGGAAGCTTGCTGAGGAGGCGGACATTTGGGCTAGTACCCGGGTGTCCACAAGGGGGACTGGAGGGGATACTCAAAAGGCCGGACAGGGCGCCCCCCAGAAGAAAGAGGGAGGGGAAAATAAAAAGGAGTTCTCCAAAGGCCCCCAAAATAACTTCCAAGGGAAGGGAACAGGATTCACCCCTAAGGCTAACCCGCCCAGAAACCCTAATCCTGGCCAGAGTCAGCAGCCAAGGGTTGTCCATTGCTACGAGTGCGGTGGCGTTGGACACTATAAAGGAGATCCGAAGTGCCTGAAACGACCACCCCCTCCCATTGGAGGAAAGACCCCCGGAGTAGCTAGTGTAGTGCTCGGGGTAGAGATGCCCTTAACTAAGGGGAGGGAGTGGGCGGGTGTCACTTTAGTGTCCCTGGGAGAACGGGAGATGGTTCCTAAGATCCAGGTGCCCGCAAATACTGTAAAGTATGGGCAGTGGGTCACCATCAACGGCCAAAGAGGGGAGGCTCTGAGAGACACAGGAGCCAGTATGACTATGGTGCGTAGCCAACTGGTGTCTCCAGAGCAGGTAATTCCCGATGTACTCCACCCAGCCGCGATGGCTGACGGCAGAACAGGCCACTATCCAGTGGCCGAGGTTCCCTTTGAATGGGGGGGGTTGCAGGTTCACTTCGAGTTGCCGTAAGCCCTGCCGTGCCAGTCGATTGTCTGCTGGGAAATGACATGGAGCACAACGCTTGGAAGGAGGTGGAATACCGGACTCACACTGAGATGCTGGGTACACCTGACTGGGCCTGTGTTAGCACAAGGTCCGCGACTACCCGAAGAGGGAGTTCATTTCGGCTGGAGCCTGGAACAAAGGCCCAGCCAGCTGCCAGTCAAGGGAAGAACCGAGGACAGGAGGAGCCTGCCTCGGCGTCCCCACCCCGTAGGACGGATAGGCCACCGGAGGTGGTGGACCAGGAGTCTGCGGTGGGGGACGTTACCAACCTGGAGGACCTACCCATCCCGGCCGAGTGGCACGTGGAGGGAGGCCCGTCCAGGGAGGAATTCCGCCAGGGCCAGAGGGAGTGCCCTACCCTTGAGGGGCTGAGGCGACAGGCCGAAGCCCAGGCAGCAGGGAACGTTGAAGGGAACTACAGTGTTTACTGGGAGGATGGCCTCCTCTACAGTGAACCCAAGGCACCCCTACATGGATCGTCACGAGCCTTGGTAGTTCCTCAACGTTATCGAGCCTTCCTTCTGGAGTTGGCTCACGAGATACCATTGGCAGGACACCTGGGGCAAGACAAGACCTTCGCCCGTCTTGTCCCACACTTTTATTGGCCTCAGATGAAAGTGTCGTCCGATACCTACTGCCGGACATGTGTGTCTTGCCAAGCCAGTGGGAAAACAGGGGTGAAGCTGAAAGCTCCCCTGGAACCACTTCCTGTCGTTAGCACCCCCTTTGAAAGGGTGGGCATCGACATTGTGGGTCCATTAGATCCGCCGACTACAGCTGGTCACAGGTTTATCCTGGTTCTGGTGGATCATGCCACACGGTACCCAGAGGCAATACCTCTGAGGACCATAACAGCACCTGTTGTGGCTAGGGCCCTGATGGGAATCTTTACCCGAGTGGGTTTTCCCAAGGAAGTTGTGTCCGACAGGGGGACCAACTTCATGTCAGCATATATGCGGGCGATGTGGAAGGAGTGTGGAGTGACATACCGGTTCACCACTCCTTACCACCCCCAGACCAATGGTCTGGTGGAGAGGTTTAACAAAACCTTGAAGGGCATGATCAGAAGTCTGCCTGAAAGCCTGCGGAGGAAATGGGACGTCCTCCTACCCTGTTTACTTTTTTCCTACAGGGAAGTGCCACAGAAGGGAGTGGGCTTCAGCCCCTTCGAGCTTCTGTATGGGCACCCTGTACGTGGACCTCTCAACCTGGTGAGAGACGGATGGGAAAGAACTCCCAGAAAGCTTCCCCAGGATGTGGTGAGCTACATGCTGGCCTTCCGGAGCCAAATGGCTAAGTTGTGGAAGCAAGCTTCTGACAACTTGGAAGCCAGCCAAGCAGTGATGAAGGCGTGGTATGACCACAATGCTCACCCGGTGGAGTTGGAGCCTGGCCAGAAGGTGTGGGTGATCGAACCAGGAGAGCTTAGTGCCCTCCAGGATCGCTGGTCAGGACCCTTTAAGGTGTTGGAGAAGAAGGGTAAGGCTACCTACTTGGTGGACCTGAAGACCCCTCGTCAGCCCCTGCGGGTGCTGCATGCCAACCGCCTCAAACCCCACCACGAGAGGCCCGAAGTCATCTTGATGATGGTGACTGACGGAGGAGAGGACGTGGAAAGCGAGCCTCTCCCTGATCTGTTTGCGTCTCAAGAGAAGGATGGGTCGGTGGAGGGAGTGATTCTCTCCCCATCTCTAACTCCTGAACAGCAGGAGGACTGTCGCCAGGTCCTGGGGCAGTGCTCCTCGTTGTTCTCCCTGGTCCAGGGTAGGACTCACCTGTGCGTCCATGACGTGGACACAGGAGACAGCCCACCTGTGAAGTCCAAGATCTACCGGATGTCAGACAAGGTGAAGGCCAGCATTCATAGTGAAGTCACTAAGATGCTGGAGCTAGGAGTGATCGAACCTTCTAGCAGCCCCTGGTCCAGTCCGGTGGTGTTAGTACCAAAAGCTGCACCACCGGGTGCCCAACCAGAACTGAGGTTCTGTGTGGACTATCGGGGACTGAATTCAGTGACCAAAACTGATGCTCATCCGATCCCTAGGGCGGATGAATTGATTGACCGGCTGGGAGCTGCCCAATATCTAAGTACCTTTGACCTTACTTCAGGGTACTGGCAGATCTCCTTGACTGATGGAGCAAAGGAAAGGTCAGCCTTCTCCACGCCCAATGGCCACTACCAGTTCTGTGTGATGCCCTTTGGGCTCAAGAACGCACCTGCCACGTTTCAGCGCCTGGTAAACCAGATCCTCACCGGAATGGAGAGTTTCTCTGCTGCTTATCTGGATGACATAGCCGTCTTCAGTAACAGCTGGGAGGATCACTTGCGTCACCTGCAAGCTGTTCTCCAGGCCCTGAGACAAGCTGGATTGACGATCAAGGCCAGCAAGTGCCAGATCGGCAGGGGTCGGTAGTGTACCTTGGACACTTGGTGGGTAGGGGAGCGGTGCAACCCCTCCAGGCGAAGATCGAGGCCATCATGGCCTGGGAACCCCCCAAGACACAGACTGAGGTCCGAGCATTTTTGGGCCTCACGGGATACTACCGCCGCTTCGTGAAGGGGTACGGTACCATCGTAGCCCCCCTCACGGAGCTCACGTCCAAGAAACAACCTCGACGGGTAGTCTGGACGGAGGCCTGTCAGCAGGCCTTTGTGAAATTGAAGAAAGCCATGTGCGAGGCCCCGGTCTTAAGGGCCCCAGACTTTTCCAAGGAGTTCATTGTCCAGACAGATGCATCAGAACATGGCATTGGGGCAGTGTTATCGCAACTCAACGAAGAGGGTCTGGATCAACCCGTGGTCTTCGTATCCCGGAGACTACTTCCCAGGGAGCAGAAGTGGAGTGCAATAGAGCGTGAAGCCTTTGCAGTGGTATGGGCTCTGAAGAAGTTGCGGCCATACCTGTTTGGCTCGCACTTCCTGGTTCAGACCGACCACAGACCCCTTCGTTGGCTGATGCAAATGAAGGGGGAGAATCCCAAGTTGTTGAGGTGGTCTATTTCCCTACAGGGAATGGACTTTCAGGTGGAACATCGGCCTGGAGTGGACCACGCCAATGCAGACGGTCTCTCAAGGTATTTCCGCCTTAGTGATGAGAACTCCCAAGGGGTTGGGTAGCTCTCCCCACTTTCAGCTGGGGGGGACGCGTGTTAGACCTGTCAGCCCTTTGGGTGGTCCCTCCTCATCATTATTTATTTTGTCCCACTTTGGCCTCAAACCCTGTTTGAATTTTTCCTTTTTGGGAACCACCAGACTTTTTCGTGTTGCTGCAGATTCAGGGAGCCATTTTACCTATCCCTGAAACTTCTGTCTGAGGGCCTGGAGCACAAAATGGTGGCCACCTGTGACATCACCAGCATCCACTGGAACCTACCAGCACCTTCCAGAACATTCCAGAACCCTGTGACAGTTGGAGGCGGTTTAGAATGTTGGGAAGCTAAGACAGAGAGTTGGCAGTTGGAGCTGGCAGTTGGCACCTGACTGGTGAAGAGAGAGCAGCACAACAGTGAAGGAGGAAGGAGTGAAGCAGCAGGGGTGGAAACTTGTGCCTGGAGTGGGGTCCATAAACCCACCCTTGATACTAGTCCCTACTGATGGATCCCAGCCTGTAGCCCTGTGTGGGAAGAAGCCAGAAAAACTCATCCTAAGGACCTGGACAGCAGGAACAGGCCTTAGAAGCAGAAAGCAGCAAGATCCTGACCTGGAAACTGGTTTCCCTGGAGTCCGGCGTCGAGTAGCCTGAGACCTGGAGCCCGAGGTGGAGAAGCGGCGCTGACTGAAGAAGCAGACGTCGTACCCGGAGCCGCCTGAGGTCGTGAGAGGGCGCCGACGGAGGTCGTGAGGAATACCAAAGGTCGAGGAGGAAGTTAACCGAGGTCGAGTGAGCGGCGTCATCGGAGGAGTGAAGTCCGCCCTCCGGAGTCGTCGGAGACCGAGGTGAAGTGTACCGGAGGTCGGGAGTGAGGATCGCACTCCGGAGTCGCCCGGAACCTGAGAGGAGGAGCACCGGAGGTCGGGGGTGAGGATCGCACCCCGGAGTCGCCGGAAGTCGACATCCAGGCCAGGCCGGCCGACGTCATCGAAGCCGAGAGCGCCATCGGACCGGAGCCGCCCGAAGTCGACATCGAGTAGAGACTGCCCGACGCCGTCGAATCGGAGGTCGAGATCGAACCGAGGCCGCCGACATCGGACCGGAACCGCCTACCGGCGTCGTCTAGAACTGACATTGTGCCGAGGCCGCCTAGACCGAACCGGAACCGCCTCACGGCATCGACACGACTCCAGCGGCGTCGGAACATCAGAAAAAGGGCAGTAAGTGGAGTAGAGGGCGCCTAAGGCCCTGTGGAGACCTGAGAGACTGCTCTAAGGGGCTAGGGAGGTGCTGGAACCAACCTGACTGTGCCAGGGGTGAATTGGGACTAACCTAGAGAAGTTGTGTGGAGAGAGAGAGCCAGGTCTCTGGTATTCCCCCCCTTTATCTACCTCAGTTTAGGCCTCAGCCTTGACCCAGCCAGGGAGTAGACCCCCTCAAGCCTTCCACAACCCTACAAGCTGTGCCTGGGCCAAATCAGCCCTTAGGAATTGAAAAGTGATCTGATTACATGAGTGTTGCTGTATACTTTTAATTATTTATTGGGGGCACTGTATTTATTGTGTTTAACCTATTTATTGCTTCACTATATTTATTGGTCCACAGGACTTGTTGGTGCACAATATTTGTTGGTACAGTATTTATTGCCTCAGAATATTTAATTGCCTGTATTACCCGCACTTATATTTATGTCCCTTGTATTTATGATCATCCCTATTTATTGAATCTTCAGACAGTATTTATTTGACCGGCACTATTTAAGATTTGTATATTGTGATTGACTTATTTATTTTCCCAATCAGCAACTAAGAGAAAAAGATAAAGAAAGATATTTTCATAATTTTTACGGTGTAGTGTCGTTTTTGGAACGGATGCACGCATGGTTATTGTATGGGTATATTGTATGCTTAGCACGGTGCCTGTTTCCTGACCACTCGAGCCAAGCTACCACAGTGTGTCCGGTAGACCACCACCACCCTTTCAGAGTGGGAGTGTGGTTTTCCAACACCCCCTACTGTCTTTCACAATTGGTTCCACATTCCTAAACGAGTATACTGTGCATCCAGCGGTGGGATGGAGATACGAGATAGGATAGGGAAGGGACGCCCGGCGGGAAACTGGCACGAGCTGTTTATTTATTTATTTATTTCATTAATGCGTTTTTATATAGCGCAGACTTTACCCGAAGGTGTCAGAGCGGTTTACAATAGGAGCAGTAATGATACATAAGGAGAAAAATTACAAGTGAGCATGTTACAAAATGAAACGGTACGTTACATGAGGCAATAGTGACAATTGTGCAAGTATCAAGAGCAAACAAAATACAAGAGGTAGCAAACGATACGGTACAAAAGGAAAAAGTGACGTGTGCAGGTTAAAAGAGCATATAGGGTACACGTAGAGGTAAAAAAATTTCAATGAATGGCAGATACTCAAAACACTAAAACAAAAGTTACGTTACATGAGGCAGTGGTGGCCGTTGTGCATGTATCAAAAGCACACAAAATATTGTGTTGCTGAAATAAACTGTGTTGCTGAAATAAACGAGCGCCCGCCGCAAAAGTGAAAGTAAATTTGTGACGCGGCGGAGTGGCGCACTCGCTTGGCGGGGGCAGGGGAGTGCATTACAGGCGGGGGAGCGGACCCTTTGAAGTTTGATGCCGATGGCGCCAGTGGGCTGAAGCGCTTCCCAAAAGCGGATTGCATGGCGGCACGATGCGCGTGATTGTGCGCCTGCTCGCCATGCAATCTGCTTTTCGGAGCACTTTTGGGAGCCCCTTACAATAGTCTCGCTTTTGCGATCGCTTACGCGATAGCAAGGCGAGACCTAAAAAGCACTTGGTTGGGTTACAGGCTTGCTGCTGTTTATTAAATGAGAAGATGTCTGAAACATCCTGAAGCCATAATTGTAGGTTAGGACTCGAAAGATATTTCAAATGTCGAGGAATTGTCAACCGTGCACTTAGAATCACTACAAAGACACACTTAGAATTGAAGCTCTCAGTAGGGCCTAATGTGAGAAGTTGGCCAGGCATATGCTGTTCACTAGTTATAGTGGGCACCTTGCACCAGTCCAAACAACATCTTATTGGTGATAGGTTAAAGACAACCTTTATTGAAAGCTATCCTAGTGGTAGCGATGGAGAGCAGCCTTCCGACTAAGTCTTGAAGGAATGTAAAGCAGCTTGTTTTACCATTCTATAAACTTTTGAGTGGCTAAATGAAAGGAGACCACACCAGGTATATATATAAAATATATGTATTTATCACTAAACACACCCTCTAGTCTCTTTATGAGGCTAGAGGCAAAAGCACATAAGTTACACTTCAAATAACACAGTAAATAAGCACAATATACGTTAGCCCCTAGGCGCGAGCCAAACCATATACTAAGAAAGTGGTATAAGAACCATGACTTAACTAGACACAAGGCCTAGAGCCTGTAGAATCGCTGGGACCCCAAGGATCCACCCAAGGTAGTGACACGGGGGCCGTGTGCAGTGTGAGAACACAGCCGCGAGCTCCCATTAGATTCTATGGGGAAAGTCGCAGTTAGATTTTTAAAGTTGAAGGACACTTAAAAATAGACTAGGACCAAACCCTCTTGGACTTAGACAGTTCTAGGGTCAACACCCACGGGAGCACCGGAGTACTCGAGTTACCTCTCCCAGGGAAGCCGGGTGCATAGGTGTCAAATGGTGTCAGGTCGCGCCGTCTTTTTCAACGGCAGCTTGCGAAGAAGTGCTGCTGCCGGGAAGATGCAAAGTGTCCGAAGAGATCCAAGCCTGGATCAGGGAAGTGAAGAACCTGAAAGCAGAGGGGACAGAGTCTGGGTCACTTGCCAGTGACCAGGGGCACGATAGACGAATGCCCACCAATGTCGGGTGTTTCAGGTGAAAGAGGTGAAGCTTGACTCTTCTGCCACGAGGACCAGGAGGTGTCAATGACAACCAGGAGCTGGATTCGAGCTGTCCCACAAAGGATGTCGAGTGCTGCAGCGTCGGTGCCTGGATCGGACACAACAAGCTTTGGCAACAGCAACCCAAGCAGAAAGGAGAAAGATGCTTCGGTGCGGACCAGCAAGGTCCTGGGAACTCCCCAAGCACTGGAGAGTCGAGGCACGTCTGGAGCAACCAGGGAAGCCCAGTGGAAGTAAGAGTTGCCTTCACAGGGACCCACCAGTCGACGGACCAGGGATCGCGTAGGTACCTCGAGCGGGAATGCAAAGAGCAGGCTCACGGAACACTCGTGGAGTGTATGCCCACAATCTTCGGTGCAAAAGGTGCTTGGGGACTGAGCTACAAGTAACCCAATGCACAGCCTCGAGAGTTGTCGGGAAGCTGATGCACTTGCAAATGTGCGCGGTGTCCAGGGGTTCAGGTTCCACGGTACCCACGAGGGCTACAGGTCTCAGCTTAGCTGGGGACTCGGTTCAGACTCTGGGAAGTCTGGAAATCTACATCTGGTGTTGCAAAGTCTTCGGCGTCCAGCGGGAGCTTCGGAAAAGCAGACCGGACAGAAGCATCTTTGGTGCCTGCCTAGCAGGGGAGTAACTCCTTTACCCCAAGGGAGATTCTTCAGTCATCTGGCGTTGAACAGATTGTCGAAGGTCCAGGATTCAGTTGCAGAGTTTCATCCAGGAATATCTAAAGTTCTAGTTACAGAGGTTCCTTCTTTGTACCCCAGGAAGGGGTTGGACTAACTCAGGTGACCCACCTATGGGAGGGTTTGGAAAGAGGGGTGACTACACCCATTTCCTTTGTCCAGTTTTGCACCAGAGCAGGGGCTGGTAGCCCCTGCAACCAGCTTGAGCTGGACTATGCACAGGGATACCAAATATGCCCCCAGTACAGGACTTCAAAGCACTCTCAGAGTGCACCCACCCAGCCCCAATACCCTTAAGCCTGTCTGGGAGGTGGTAACACCTCCCTGTGACAGGAAACCTATTGTCTAGGCCTCCCCTGCCGTATTTTTGGTCAACAGCAGGAGGCCAGACTCGTGTCTGTGGCTGCAGCATCCATTTTGTGATGCCAGGGCTCTTTTAAGCTGGTACCGGGTATACTGGTGCTGTCATGTCTCTCCATCTAGAAGGGTGAGATCATACTCCCACACCAGTTACTGGTGTGGGGGTATGATTACAAGGTGTTTGACACCAAACACAACATGTTTCCGTGCAGCCAGTCCAAAGTTAGCATTTACCGTTTGGTTATAATGCACTTAAGAGTATATGGTCACGCTGCATCACAGACATCCCTGGAGAAGAGATTACGAAGGCTGCAGAGGGGCTCTGCTCATGCATGGACACCCTCTCTCATAAAACCAAGCACCCTGCCTTCAGGATTGATAAGGCCTGCCATAGGGGTGACTGATAGGTTTATATGTGCAGTGATAGGGTGAGATATAGTGAACCCATATCTCAGTAAGAGGTGCATGCACCACTTTACCCAAGCTGCAGTAGCAGACCTGTGGTGTCCTTTTGGAGGGCTTCCCAGGGGTGGCATAATACATGCTGCAGCCCCTGGTAGGCCTCTGGGTTACCTATGCCCTGGGTACATAGTATACCATATGCTAGGGACTTATAAGGGCACCTCAGAATCCAATCTGATGTGTACCTAAGGTACTAGGAATCCATTTATGAGAGAAAGCAGATAGGCTGGGGACCTGAATAGCAGGTTCCCAGCCAAACTAAGTCAAAAACCATCAAAACACCATGAAAAAAGTGGGGGTAACCATGTAGTCAGATTCCACCTTCCTACATACCCCCCCCCCCCCAAACAAAAGGAGATAAGGCTAACCTTGGCCAGTTGAGCCTTTATTGACTAAGTGGCCATATAAGGAAGTACCTGCACTAGCATGGTTACCCCCTGTCTTATGGTCAACTAAGCTATCCCTCACCCTAAGGGTATGAGAGGGTCTCCACCATGGGGAGTTATTACCTGTGGTGTGTTTTCGTAAAGTAAAATGCTGGTGAGGTGTCTGAGTAGGGAAGTGAGGCCCTAATAAAGTTGGTGTCAGCTTCCTCAGATCACTGGTCACCATGTATGCCTCTCTTTCCATGACTGGGTTGCACATTTCTCTAAGGGTCAACCTTTGGCTGCCTACAGCTGGGGGTTGGGTCCCTTTGGGTGGAGCCCTGGAGGGACATGGCAGGTTTGGAACCTTTTGGTCCCAGTTTTGCCCTTGCCCAACAGAGTCCTTTCGGGGGAGGTCCTTAAACAAAGGTATGGGGGATCCCTCAGTGGGTTGAGGAATTTTCACCTGGCTAGGGCTACTAGACTAGGTGCCCCTAATCTGCTGATGGGGGGTTCCTCTGGACAGGGGGCCCCGTGGGGTACACTGACCTCCCTGACCTCTACAGTCCTTGGCTGACTGTGGCAGGGTAGAGAGTGACAGGTTACCTGCTCCAGACTGGGTACCACATTGGAAGGGCCTCTTGCCATCAGGGGTGTTGCCAGGACAGGCCTGACTACCTCTGGGGTAGTTCCTTCACTAGGGGGAGGATCAGTTCCCTGAGGAGGCTGACCCTTACCTATAGTGTGGGGGAAGAATACTTTTCTTCAACCCTTGTGCTCTTTCGTGGAGGCGAGTGGGCCATTCTTTCAGGATCCATCACTCCAAAATGTCCCTGGGGTTGGGCTGTGGCCATCACAGCTCCGCCAACTCTCTCAGGGAGGCCTAACATTCTTAAATGGGCCTAGATTTCAACTTCACTCCAGGCTGAAATTTCTAGATCATTGCCCAACAGGCAATCTACAGGCAAGTTTGGGGACACTGCCACTCTCTTTGGGCTAGTGACCCCTCCCCAGCTGAGATTGACTATGGCCATGGGATGATTTGTCCTGATACCATCTATGTTGGTCACCTGGTATTTGAACTCATGTAAAATCTGTTGAGGGGGGACTAGTTTCCCTGTCACCATGGTGACACTAGCCCCTGTGTCCCTGAATGCCAAAGCTTTTTGACCATTGATTATGGGCTCCTGTCTCTACTTGCCCAAAGTATTGGGACTCATAGTAAAAGTGGCAAATCCCATGCCAACATCACAGACTGAGGAGGCTTGTGAGGGGGACATGACTAAACTAGGGCCCACCTCTGTTCCCCATGAGAATGCACCTAACTGTTTGGGTGCAACACTACCACCTGGGAGATTACTACTAGTAGTACCAGGAGGGGTGGTAGTATTAGTTGTAGGAACATTTTCTTTATTGCCAATCCTGGGGCAATTGGGATCAGTTTTCCAGTGGCCAGGCTTTTTACAAACATGGCAATATGCTTTCTTTTCAGGAGAGGAAGGAGTTTGGGACCCACCCCCAGAAGAGGACTTTTGGGGCCCTGTAGAAGACTTGTCTTTAGATTTATTCCCACCTTTCTCTTGGGACTTGGTAGAATCTTTCTTCTGGTCACCCCCCGGATTCTTAGGCCTTACCCTGGTTCTGACCCATTTGTCTGCCTTCTTTCCCAATTCTTGGGGAGAGGTCAGATCAGAGTCCACCAGGTACTGGTGTAAAAGCTGGTTTTGACAATTATTAAGGATCTGCTCCCTCATAATCAAATTGTACAATCCAACAAAGTCATGCACTTTGCTACCATGTATCCACACTTCCAGAGCCTTAGTAGCACAATCTACAAAGTCAACCCAGTCTTGAGTGTGAGTATTTTGGGTATCTCTGAACTTCAACCTATACTATTCAGTGGTTAGGCCAAACCCATCAATCATAGTATTTTTCAAGACCTTGTAATTGTCATCATCCTCTTCTTTTACAGTGAGGAGCTTATCTCTACCTTTGTCTGCAAAGGAGAGCCACAAGGTTGCTGCCCACTGCTCCTGGGGGACCCTCTGAACTTTACAGGCCCTTTCCAGTGCAGTAATCCATTTGTGGATGTCATCCCCAACCTGGTAGGGAGGGAGAATCTTGTTTAGGTTTCTATGGTCATGAGACCTCTCCCTAACAATAGGGAAGTTGCTGCCACCATGGGACTCTAGTCCCATCTTTTTTCTAGCTCTCAGAAGCTCTAGGGATTCCCTGTCTAAAGCCAGCTGCTGTTTTCTGATACTAAGCTGAGCTTCTTTATACTTAAGCTGTTTCTCTTTCCTGGGAGGTTTCCCTCCTATTAGAGGAGACAGAGGTCCCTATAGATGTGTCAGAATGGACAGACTCCTGAGAAGGAGATCTGGATCTTCTAGGCACACCACCAACTCTCCCTGGTGGAGTAAAGAGGGGGCCATTGTGGCCATCCTCCTCTTCTTCCAGAGGAGCTGGAGTTCCCAGGTTAAGATCATTGTCATCTTCCTGGTCAGCTTCAGAGGTCAGGTCATGGTTATCTTCACCCCTTGGCCCTTCCTCATCTGCTGCCCCAACCACTCTGCCTACCCCTTCAGACCCTGAAGGTCTTCTGAAATCATCCAACAGAAGTACCTCTACGAGGCGTTGGGTGTTTGCACTTGGTTAAAGACAACCTTTATTAAAAGCCATCCTAGTGGTAGCTGTGGAGAGCAGCCTTCAGGCTAAGTCTTGAAGGAATGTAAAGCAGCTTGTTTTACCAGTCTATAATATCTTGAGTGGCTAAATGAAAGTAGACCACACAAGGTATATATAGATATAAAATATATGTATTTATTACTAAACACACCCGTCTATTCTCTTTATGAGGCTAGAGGCAAAAGCACATAAGTTACACTTCAAATAACACAGTAAATAAGCACAATATACGTTAGGCCATAGGGGCGAGCAACACCTTATAATAAGAAAGTGTTATAAGAACCACAACTTAACTATACACTAGGCCTAAAGCCTGTAGAATCGCTGGGACTCCAAGGAACCACCCAAGGTACTGACACAGGGGACCCACGGGGGCCGTGTGCAGTGTGAGGACACAGCCGTGAGCTACCGTTAGCTTCTATGCGGAAATTTGCAGTTAGATTTTTAAAGTTAAAGGACACTTATAAATGGACTAGGACCAAACCCTCTTGGACTTAGACAGTTCTAGGGTCAAAACCCACGGGAGCACCGGAGAACTTGAGTTACCTCCCCCAGGGAAGCCGGGTGCATAGGTGTCAAATGGTGGCGGGTCGTCGTTTTCAATGGCAGCTTGCGAAGAAGTGCTGCTGCCGGGAAGATGCAAAGTGTCCGAAGAGATCCAAGCCTGGATCGGAGATGTGACGAACCTGAAAGCAGAGGGGACAGAGTCTTGGTCACTTGCCAGTGACCAGGGGCACGATAGACGAAAGCCCACCTATGTCGGGTGTTTCAGGTGAAAGAGGTGAAGCTTGACTCTTCAGCCACGAGGACCAGGAGGTGTCGAAGACAACCAGGAGCTGGATTCATGCTGTTCCACAAAAGATGTCGAGTGCTGCAGCGTCGGTGCCCGGATTGGACACAACAAGCCTTGGCAACAGCAACCCAGGCAGAAAAGAGAAAGATGCTTCGGTGTGGACCAGCAAGGTCCTGGGAACTCAGCAAGCGATGGAGAGTCGGGGCACATCTGGAGCAACCAGGGAAGCCCAATTGAAGTAAGAGTTACCTTCACAGGGAAACCACCAGTCAACAGATCAGGGATCGCGAAGGTACCTCAAGCGGGAATGCAAAGAGCGGGCTCACGGAACACTCGTGGAGTGTAGGCCCACAATCTTCAATGCAAAAGGTGCTTGGGGTCTGGACTACAAGTAACCCAATGCACTGCCTTGAGAGTTTTCGGGAAGCTGATGCACTTGCAAATGTGCGCGGTGTCCAGGGGTTCTGGTTCCACAGTCCCCACGAGGGTTATGGGTCTCAGCTTTGCTGGGGATTTGGTTCGGCCTCTGGGAAGTCTGGAAATCCACCTCTGGTGTTGCAAACTCTTTGGCGTCCGGCGGGAGCTTCAGAGATGCAGACTGGACAGATGCGTCCTTGGTGCCTGCCAAGCAGGGGAGTAACTCCTTTACCCCAAGGGAGATTCTTCAGTCATCTGGCGTTGAACAGATCGTCGAAGGTCCAGGATTCAGTTGCAGAGTTTCGCCCAGGAATATCTAAAGTTCTGGTTACAGAGGTTCCTTCTTTATGCCCCAGGAAGGGAAAACGACCTTTACAACGTCTCATTCACAACGAAGGGCCTGAACCACGACTCCTTAACAACGACTGAACCTGAATCACGAGTCTTTGAACCACTAATGCATTTACAACTATCTATGGCCAGCAGATGGCACTCTTAGATTGTATATGAAAGATGTATTACTATTGATAAAATGGTGGATGGCTGTATTTTATATGGTTTTGTAGAGTGGATGTTTTTTTATTTAACAAAAGGAATTTAGGAAACCGTTTTCTAAAATAGTGTTTATTATGTGAAAAAGTTTTTGAATTTCGTTGTAAATGCATTAAAGCTAAAGGCATAACGCAGTAAAAAAAAAATGTAAAAGGTAAGTATTAAAGGAAAGTATTGCGTGATATATATATATATATATATATATATATATATATATATATATATATATATATATATATATATATATATATATATATATATATATATATATATTCACTCAAAAAACCATAGGTTTCAGGCACGTTATAGTTAGGAATTAGCATTTTAAAAACCTTAGAAATTCACTGAAAAAACCATAGGTCTCAGGGGCGTTATAGTTAGCTGGACTTTTCACTCGTACAAAACCATTGAAATTCCCCCGTTATAGTTAGTTCAGCTAACTATAACTCGCGCGCCCGCAATGCACTGCTGATGACGTCACATATTACATCACTCATGACATGGTCAGTGACATCACTCATGACATCACTGATGACATCTCAAATGACATCACTGATGACATCATCCAGTGAATGTGTGTTTTTCTGAAAATTACATATGTTTTATATATGTATATCTCAAGGTCGATGGAAGAATAAATGGGTATATAAGTGTCTAAATGGATGATTTGTTTTTGAAAAATTGATTGTATAACTGACTGATTAAGTGTATCTTAGTGAATACATGGCTTAGTGAGTAATGTTTAAATGTGTAAATATCTGTATCAGTCTCTCACTTTGTGTATAAGTGGCTGCATGGGTTGGTGAGTAGCTACATGAGTGTCTATATAGGTTATTAGTTGTTTTTTTGAGTATCAGTATGAGTGTCTGAGTGTCTGTATGGTTGGGTGGGGGGTATTACGTAGTGCATAGGTGCATGAATGAGTGACTCACTGTTTGTATGTGTTGAAGACAGCATGTGTGCAGGACTGTATGGGTGGATGAGTGTGTGCATGGGTGTGTTAGTGAGTGATAGACTGTCTCAATAGTGTCTTTATGAGTAACTACATATGTTTTAAACTAGTATATGTGACTATTGGTGTATATAAGTGAGTATATGTGCGAGTGAGAGATTGAAAGAGTTCCTGCATGAATAAGTATGTGTTTCTATAAGTGATTGTTTAAAAGACTAAGTATGTGTAAGTTTCTGTAGAAGTAAGTGTGGTGGTGTGTGTATAACTGTATATGCAAGTAAATGGATGTTTGATTCTTTATTAGCATGAGTGACTATGTATGTGAGTGTTGGAAATGGGTAGCGTGGTGCAGAGCGGGTGGGCCAAACTCCGGAGGAAATGTGCAAAGCATCCACGCAGTACACACATGCGACACACAAGGCACACTACAAAACGAGACGCTACACAAGTTTGTGTGAAAATAACTTTTGTATTGTCAAAACCACAAGGTATCAATAGCAATCTCTACACTGCGCCAACTGGCGCTCGGTTAAAATGTACAGGGGGGGAATTATGTACAGGGCAGGGCCAATCGGGCCCCAGCCGGAATCATTGTGACATAGCAGACAGTAAAAATAAGTCAATCAGCTGCAACCCTGCAAGAAAAGCATCATGGCACAACATCAGCAATAGTCCGTGTCCCGCCATTAGACAGAGTCACACTGGTGCAAGGGGGGGGCGGGCACCGACAATGTGCCCCGTCGCCCTCTCAATCCCCCGCTCCTAAAAAGGCCCCTTCGGTGCAGCCGCCCGCTTCCGCGGTGCAGCTGTGAGGGCTGGGGCTGGTGCAGGCACTCGCTCGGCTTCCGGGGGCCTCAGGTACCGACCCCGTACCTCGAACGGCCCCCACCGGTCTCCACATGTAGCCCCACTCACCGGCAGTCCTTGAGGCGGTCACGTCTTTGGCTGCACTCGGGTCTTCACCCGGGCCCCCTCCTGGGACCCAGGACTTCTCGGGGCAGATGCGCGGGGCTCCCCTCACGGCATGGGAGCCCGGCGAGAGCGCCAACGTCCTCTGGTCACCGTCCAGTGCGGGGTAGGCTCCCACCTGGATTCTTCTTCCCGGTCAGCTCCAGAGGCACACGCCCGCAGCCGCCAATCACAGCGCGGTCTGCGGGGGCGCGGCCCGACGGACGAATGGCACAGCGGCGGGGGCGGCGTTTGGCAGTCCGCCCCATCAGGTGACACAGGCCTTGGCTTCCAGGCCTAGCGCGGCCCTTGCTGGATGGCTTCAGGCCTAACGAGGCCTTCGCTGAGTTCCGGCGGCCCTCTCCACCCTGGGGGCCACGTTACCTCAGCTGCGACGGCAGCGACGGGGCCCCGGGCTTCTCCGCGGGCCCCGGTGTGGCGGGGGTACTCTTTCCGGCCCTGGGCCTCAGCGGTGAGTTTTCTTTTTGGGTTCCCGACGGGGGTGGCAGAAATTAAGGCCTGGCCTCTAGCCTGGGGGGTGGCGGTTTATTCGGCGCTCAACGCCCCCTTTCTCCCACAATGATGCCCTAGTTCAGAGCAGGCAGGCTGGGAGGCGGCAGGCCACACGCCAGGGCCAGAACACAGTCCCGAAAGATGTAGCGCTCACCAGCTATCGCGCTCTCCTTCCACGGGCAGCTTGGATATAGCGCTCTCCTTCCAGGGGCAGCTTGGAGATAGCGCTCTCCTTCCAGGGGCAGCTTGTAGATAGCGCTCTCCTTCCAGGGGCAGCTTGTAAATAGCACTCTCCTTCCAGGGGCAGCTTGTAAATAGCGCCCTCTGGTTCCTGCCCCTTGATTGAGGGTTTCTTGAGGGGGGAAGTTGCGTTGGTGGCTGAAGGCGGACTAATTAGTCTCTGCCTGTCGTCCCTGGGTTCTCCTCTCGCCGGGCCAGATCAGTGGGCAGTTCAGGATCCCTCACTCACTGAAAGGCAGCACCTAAGCCCTGTCACTTTCAGAGGCATAGGTCCCTGACTAACCCTACCGCCTAAAACTCCTGCGAAGGCTTCTCCAGGTTCGCGTTGCCCCAACTATATCTTTCCCTCGCCCTGTGGACAGTAGGGGGGGTAGGTAGGCTCAGGGCCCAGCACACAGGCCTATGTGGCGGTAACCCCTGGCAGCAGGTCCCCTCTCTCCCTGGTCCATCCTCTGACTGAGCACATGGCAGCCCAGCTCCGCCCTTTATACGCCCCTCACCCCACCTTCCAGACAGTGCAAGAAGCTTCTAGAAGCGTCTGGGGAAACTAGCTCTAACTGGCCTAGGGGGAGGGGTAGAGCACCCTGGGTGCCAGGCTTCCCTCCAAAAGCTGGGGCTGCTGGGAAATAACCCCTAGACTGTCAACCTAGCTCAGTCAAACGGCGCAACCACACAGCTTTGGCATCCATTTTAAAAGTTATGTTTAAAATGGGGAAAACTCAGTCTGCGTGCACTATCACACAGCATTCACTCTTTGCATTTCCACATGTGATTTCCCAGAAAAGAGAAACATTTCTGGGAAAAGGGCCAAATACAACAGTGAGTAACTCTATGGATGAGTGGCGTTGTGTAACAGGATGTATAGGTGTGTGAGTACATAGTATGAGTGAGTGAGTACATGTATGAGTGACTGTATAGGACTGTTGGTGAATGAGTGGATGTGTATGTGGATCTTAGAATTACTGAATAGGTTGTTGTGACTGGTATTGGTATGTCCATTGTTTTGAACATTGTAGTTTCTATTTTTGAATGTGTGTATCAAAGGTTATATTAGGGGAAGAGGAGGTCTGCCACTCTATCACAAGGATGATGTCATCAGTGATGTCAATAGTGATGTCATTTGAGATGTCATCAGTGATGTCATCAGTGATGTCACTGACCATGTCATGAGTGATGTAATATGTGACGTCATCAGCAGTGCATTGCGGGCGCGCGAGTTATAGTTAGCTGAACTAACTATAACGGGGGTTTTGTACGAGTGAAAAGTCCAGCTAACTATAACGCCCCTGAAACCTATGGTTTTTCAGTGAATTTCTAAGGTTTTTAAAATGCTAATTCCTAACTATAACGTGCCTGAAACCTATGGTTTTTTCAGTGAATTTCAAAGGTTTTTTAAATGCTAATTTCTAACTATGCCTACAGAGATAGGACATGTGAAGAAAGAAGAAAAAAACGCACAGAAAGAAAAAAAAGAAATGCAGAAAGAAGCAACAGAAGTCCTCTAAGACGAAGAAAAGTGCAGGAAGAAGGATAACGTGCAGAAAGAACAAACAGAAGAGCAGAAAGAAGCCTTGTTGCAAAATCATCCTGTACCCTCCACTTTTTCAGACGGATACTGGTGGTAACTGAGTCTGACTAACCAGTCCTAGAGCCAGTGCTATGTTAAAAGACACTCAGAATACAGTGAAAACACCTACATACACTAGGGAACACTATGCGTTGGGGTCCCCCTGTGATCAGCATGACCTCCTCTGTAAGCCCCTAGTATATAATAGGGCAGGGGATTAAAACTACCTGTTAAAACGCGCCACAGGGCCTGTTTGCACACGTCATCTCAGGCCCCGTCCCCTCCCTTCACCACTGTGTAAACACGCCCTGTGGCCGTTTTTAGTTGGGAGATTAAGTTCATTTGAATCCTGAGGGTCCCTAGGGTCCAACTAGACCACTAGGTACCTCCAGTATGCGCCACAGAGCTGCGTTGCAGAGAGGTGTAAAAAGTGGCACGGCCTAGACCACCTCTCTGCAACGCAGCTCAATGGCGCTTACTGGAAGCACCTGGTGGGCTAGTTAGCCCCCAGGGGCCCTCAGGATTGAAGGGGAATTATTTCCCCAACTTAAAACACGCCACAGGGCTTGTTTGCACATGTAAACTCAGGCCCCGTCCCCTCCCTTCACCACTGTGTAAACAATCCCTGTGGCCGTTTTTAGTTGGGAGATTAAGTTAATTTGAATCCTGAGGGTCCCTAGGGTCCAACTAGCCCACTAGGTACCTCCAGTATGCGCCACAGAGCTGCGTTGCAGAGAGGTGTAAAAAGTGGCACGGCCTGCACCACCTCTCTGCAACGCAGCTCAGTGGCGCTTACTGGAAGCACCTGCCGGGCTAGTTAACCCCCAGGGGCCCTCAGGATTGAAGGGGGATTATTTCCCCAACTTAAAACGTGCCATAGGGCGTGTTTGCACACGTCACCTCAGGCCCCGTCCCCTTCCTTCCCCACTGTGTAAACATGCCCTGTGGCCGTTTTTTAAGTTGGGAGATTAAGTCCCCTTGAATCCTGAGGATCCCTAGGGGCAAAATAGCCCACTAGGTACGTCCAGTAAGTGCCATTGCAGAGAGGTGTAAAAAGGGGAACGATCTGCACCACCTCTCTGCAACGCAGAGCAGTGGCACTTACTGGAAGCACCTGGTGGGCTAGTTGGTCCCCAGGGTCCCTCAGGATTGAAAGGGAATTATTTCCCCAACTTAAAACGCGCCACAGGGCGTGCTTGCAGACGTCACCTCAGGCCCCGTCCCCTCCCTTCACCACTGTGTAAACGCGCCCTGTGGCCGTTCTAAGTTGAGAGATTAAGTCCTATGGGTCCCTAGGGTCAAACTAGCCCACTAGGTACCTCCAGTAAGCGCCACAGAGCTGCATTGCATAGAGGTGTAAAAAGGGGCGTGGCCTCAGAACACCTGTCTGCAACGCAGTTCCCTGGCGCACACTGGAGATACCTGTTGGGCTAGTTGGCCCTCAGGGACCCTCAGTATTGAAGGGGAATTAATTCCCCAACTCACAACTGGCCAGGGGGCGCGTTTGCAGAGTGCTGCAAGGAGGGGGCGTGGCCTCCAGGGCGATGCCGGTCTTTTATTTATTTATTTTTTTTAAGAAGGAGGGCTGTGTAGCCCCCCTTCTTTTTCTAATTTACTGGCCCTGGGGCCCCCATCCCCCAGGGCCTGCACCCTAATTTTTTTTGTTGAAAAAAATAAATTTGGCCCTCCCAAGGCCTTAATCGGCCCCGGGGACCCCAACCCCCGGGTCATGGCCTTTTTTTAATTTAAATTCTTTAGGAGGGGGCTGCGTTGCCCCCCTCCTCAGGCCACTTATGGCTCCGGGGACCCCATCCCCCGGGGCCGGCCTTTGTTTTTTAATATTTTAAAAATATATATATTTGTAGAAACACCTAGGACATGCTGGACAAACCATATGTACCTATCACCATGACGATTTGCGTGATATTCATTAAAAGGCGACTATGCATAGAATGAATCCACATGGAATGTATTTACACCGCTAGTGAAGATCTGACGTGTCTGATGCCCTACCGTGCCTAATCCTGGCGCCCCCGCCGGTGGGTACTCTCCAAGTAGACACCCTTGTCGTTTATTTATACAAACATGGGTAGCTATTGACGGGCACTTTTAATATACACGCATACCAAGCCATTCAAAGGGGATTCGACAAAAATTCAACCAAACTATGCAAGAAACCCCCCTCACGGTTAATAAAAAACACATCCACCGCCGGATGTGTAATACTTTTTATTTTACTCTCTGGAAAGGAGACGAACCTCACTTGAGAGTCACAGCGTGCTCCTGGCTGAGCCCAATGCTGTGTTACACCCACCAGTGCCCGCCGATTGCCTCACACATCTGTGTTGTATTCCACCAGCTAGTGCGTATGCTATGACACTCTCTAGCCCATGTGCACTGTAACACCACCCCGTGAATATGTCATGCCACACTTGCCTTCGCACGGGTCATATTGCCCCATCTAACGTGCCTTCCTCGATGTGTATGTTATAACCCACAGCGCTATGCCATACATATTACAATCTGGGATCCATATCTTTTTCACAGTGCATATGCAACGTTACACTCCCCAGCACATATTTTATATTACAACTTTAGAGACTAGTTATGTTACACAACACTGCCCTGTGCATATTACACTCCAAGGCGCATATCGCATAGCACGCGCTAGTGCCTGTGCTATCTCGCGCTCTCCAATGAATCTGTCATTGCGCACAATGTATTGCATATTATATTTCACGCCCCGGTTCATCTTATATCACACTTTTTGGTGCATAGTTTATACCATATACTACATCTAGTTTTCATTTTCAATCGTGCTCTCAGGACTATGTTCTATATAACACTGCGTCCACCTACCCTTTTCACGGGCATTACATTTTGCGATGGGGGTGGAGGGTCAGGGGGTGTTTCTGCCAAGTGAGCCCGGAGTCACAGTCACAAACGTCCTCTTCTTCCTGAATAAAAGTGAGATTATGCTGCATACTTGTTCATATTTTAAGTAGTTCGCACAGACACACATTTTAAAAACAATAAAGTTCCTAATACCCACCTTCTCTGAACAGTTAGCTTGCTGCCCCATCCACCTCCTCCCTATCCTCTGTTGTTTGAATCCATGGACTAGCCTCCTCCCTCCTGCCATGCATGGTCTGATGTGCTGCTACTGCCTTCCATTTAGCATGATGTACCAGTCCACTCCTCCTGCCCTCCATTGCCCAATTCTATGGCCCATCATTGACCTCCTGCTTAGCCTCTGTGCTTAGTTTGCTGCCCCTATTCTCCTTCCCCCTGCCCTCCGATGTCTTTGTGCATGCCCCTGCTCCATCCTTTTTGCCCACTATGTTCCATGGACCTGCCACTCCTATCTACTCTGAGTGTTCTGTTGAGCTGCCACTCCCCTCCCACCTGCCTAGCATTGTCAGATGACTGTAACCTGTCCCTGCCACCTCCACCCTGCCTGTCCACATGCCATGCCCCTATCCCCTTCCTCCTGTCCTCCATGGTCCATTTTACTGCCACACCCTTCTGCCCTCCCTGATCTGTTGTGCTGCAACTGCTCCTCCTGCCTGCCCCGCGCGGTCTGTTGTGAGGCCCCTTCCCCTGAACTCTCTTGTCTGTGCCCAGGTCCTGACCCTCCCTTCTATCCTCCATGGTCCTTTGTGCATGCCCCTGCACCCTCCTTCTTGCCCATCATAGCCATTGTGCTGCCACTAACCCTCCCGCTTGCCTTGCATGGTCTTCTGTGCTGCCATGGCCCCTCCCACCTTCCCTGTGTGGTCAGCTAGCTGCCCTTGACCCCCTCCCACCTTCCCTCCATGGTCTGTGTGTATGCCACCATAGTCTCATTGTTGCTCTCCATGGTGTGTCTTGTTTCTAGTGCCCATCCTGCCTGACCTCCATGGTCATCTTGCTGCTCCTGTCCTGCCACCTCCTTCCACCTTGCCCCCAGCCCTCTGTTTCCATGTGCAGACCCCCTATTCCCTCCGTCCTGGCTTGTCTGTTCCATTGTAATGAAATGAAAATGAAATGAAATGAAAATTGGTTTTTATGTAGAGCGTGTTTGCCTTGGCGTCTTAGCGCTTACTGCCATTACATCTGGATCAGATAAACTTACGATTTTGTAGGGATACCTGTGAAAAGCCATGTTTTTAGTCCCTTTCTAAATTGTAGTAAATCGTTTTGCATTCTAAGATGCAGCGGCATGGTATTCCAAACTTTAGGAGCCAGGTGGCGAAAACTTCTGCCTCCCCACTTCAGAGTCCTTACTTTTGGCACCACAAGCAGGTGGGCTGACGCAGAGCGTAAACGTCTCAATGGGACATACCGTTTACAGTATTGACCTATCTGTGACGGTCCTAGCCTGTGCAGGCTCTTATGTATCATGCACATTGATTTAAACTGAATCCTCGTGGTTATGGGCAGCCAATGTAGCTGTTCACGCGTAATTTGACTAATAGGGCTGAATTTAGGTAGATCCAGTAACAGTCTAGCAGCAACATTCTGCAGAGTCTGGAGCTTTTGGATTACATTTTTCTTGGCTCCAATGTAGAGTGAGTTACAATAGTCAATTTTTGACAAGATCAGTGCTGTTGCAACCATTTTCCTCAATGGCATGGGGATAAACGGAAGGACTTTTCTAAGGATTTTAATTGTGTAAAAGCAGGAGGAGGTTATACTATTTACATGGTCAATAAGGGAGAGTTGGTCGTCAATGAGAATTCCAAGGTTTTTTACCTTCTTTACTGGCTGGGGGCAGAGTCCTGCTGCTTCCGGCCACCAATTTGAGTTCCAAAGAGACATGTCTCCTCCAAACGTAACTACCTCCGTCTTCCCGGTATTCAATTTCAGGCAGTTATTTTGCATCCAGCAAATGATCTGACTCATACAGAACTTAAAACGCTCAGCCACAGTCTCTGGATTTGTGGCTAAAGAGATAATAATCTGTGTGTCATCAGCATAGCAAACGGTCTCAAAGCCATGTGAGCGAATAAATTTAGCCAGAGGAGAAACGTATATGTTGAACAGGGTAGGTGAAAGTGCCGATCCCTGAGGTACTCCACATGGCATTACAAAGTGAGAGGATGTATGCTCATCCAATACCACAGCTTGCTTTCTATTTTTCAGATAGGAATAAAGAACATCTGCTGCTTTGTCCCTTATCCCTATCTCCGCCAGACGCTGAAGGAGAATATGGTGATCCACCGTATCAAACGCGGCGGATAAATCAAGCATTACCAATATAGCCTTTCCACCTTGATCTAGGTGTAGTCGTAAGCTTTCGGTCGCAGCAATTAATGCAGACTCAGTGCTGTGGTGTGGCCTGAAACCGTGTTGAGCTATATCTAGTTTTTTATTGTCTTCTACAAAGGACCGAAGTTCCTCATTTAGCACTTTTTCAAATACTTTTGAAGGAAATTGTAGGCTGGCAATAGGACGATAGTTGGCCACTTCAAGAGGATCAAGGGTGGGTTTTTTGATAATGGGCCTAATCAGAGAGTTTTTCCACTCTACTGGAAAATACCCAGATATGAGGATATTATTCAAAAGAGGTGTTAAAATTTGTGCTATTATGTGTGGGACCATGTGATGAATCTTTATGGGACATGGATCCAGAGAAGAGCCTGATTTAATCTCAAGAATAGCTTTCTCAACTCTATCCTGTGTAAAGGAGGAAAAGTTTCTTAAGGAAACTTTGTTGTCAGATTCCTCCATCATGAACATGGCTTGCCTGATATCCTCTCCACCTATAGAGAATTCATCATAGACTTTGGTCACTTTTTCGTGGAAGAAATTAGCAAGTTTGTCGCAGAATTGCTTTGTTGTCTTTACTACCTTTGCATTTCCAAATGTGGCCAATTTAGTAACTGTCTTAAACAGCTCACCGGAGATATTTTTAGCAGCCATAATTTTCTCAGCAAAATATTTGGATTTAGCCTCGAAAATGCTTCTCTATAATATGTTTTATCTATAAAAGAGTATGCTTCTCTATAATATGTTTTATCTATTTCTGAGTATTCCTTTCTCCAGAGTCGTTCTTTGGCTCGGCATATTCTCTTTAGATTTTTTAGATCGGGATTATACCAGGGAGCTGAGATCTGTTTAATGTTAGTCCGCGTTCGAGTTTCTAAGCCTAGGTTTTGAATCGCTTGTTTGATCCATGTATGATAGAGAGTTACTTCTCTATCTATATCAGTGTCAGTTCAAAAGAGCATTTTGGGTTTCTGTGAGAGCAAACTAGCTTCAAAAACTGGGCCATTTATTTGATTCCAGGCATACTCAAAACCTGTTTTCTTTGACCCTACAGTTCTGTCTTGGAGTCCTTTAATGGGGACCTCAAAAAAGACAGCACTGTGATCGGTCCAGGGTAGAGCAAGAGTTTTAGTCAGTTTTATCTGGCTATGGTTTGTAAAAATGCCATCTAGGGTGTGATTCGCCATGTGCGTGTGACAGGTGACGATTTGCTTCAGGCCTAGACTAGAGAAACAATCCAATAGCTCCTTGGTATCTATGTTTTCTGATGCCTCTAGGTGGAAGTTAAAATCGCCCAGCACCGAAAAGTTAGATTGTCCCATACATGATTCCATTATCCTCATAATGGCCCCAATGAAAGTGTTTCTTGGCCCAGGTGGCCTGTAAATTAAAAGTCCATTGAAGACATCCGTATTAGAGGCCTTAAAACAGAAAAGAATGGCCTCCTCTTCAAATTGAGGTATAGCTGAGAAGGTAGCTTTAAGATGAGAACGATATACAATAGCCACCCCTCCCCCTCTTTTGCCTATTCTGTCGATTCTAAAAATGTTGTATCCCTGGGGTATTGCTACATTTAAATCCGGTTCCGCCGCGCTATGGGTCCAGGTCTCAGTAAGAAACATTATATCTGGCCTATGAGCATCTAGGAAATCTGCTAATTCGTGACTATGTTTGGGCAGGGATATAACATTCAGAAGGACAGCCATCAAGGTACGCTCATTACCTAGATGTTTGCCGGACTGAGAGTGATCCACCTCTTTCTGCAGATGGGTGATGTGATGTCCATTTTTCAGGGTAAAATGGCATGCTGGACAGCTAACGATCTGGAGTCCATTAAAAGGATAGATAGGACAGCATTTCTCATTTATGGCGTTATACCGCATTTCCAGTAGCGTTGCCCCCTATTCCCTCCCTCCTGGCTTGTCTGTTCCATTGTAATGCCCCTGATCCGTCCCTCCTGCCCTTTATGGTCTGTTATGCTGCAGCTTTCTCCCCTGTCTGTCCATTATGGTCAGCTAGCTACCATTGCCTCTTTCCCATCTGTTCTCTGTTGTCCATGTGCATGGTCCTGTCCCCTCCCTATTGCTTTCTATGGATTGTTGTGCTGCACTCCCGTCCCGCATGCGCTGTGTGGTGTATTGTGCTGCTGCAAACCCTGATGCCTGCCCTGTAGGGTCAGTTTGGTGCACCTATCCATGTCCCTCCTGTCCTCTGTTATCCGAGTCCATGTCCCTACCCCAATTCCTCCTGCCTACCATGATTCAATGTACCATACTTGCGAACATTTTGAACTTGGTAAGAGGGAGATTTTGAAAAAAAACTGGCGTATTGATTTTCCCCTTTGAGTTACATTGAAAAAGAGGAGATTGTAGACAGGAGACAGATCAAATAAAGCCCATTTCAGCTTAAAAACATTGGACGTTTCCTGGCTGAAACGGGTCTGTTGGCATGTATGGTTGTACTACCACTGCCTCTTCCTTCTGCCCACAATGGTCTATTATATTGCCACAGCCTCTCTTGCCAGTCCTGTATTGTTGGTTTGTTGCCCCTGCCCCCCTTTCCACTGCCCTCCATAGTCTGTTGTGCTGCCACTGCCCTTCCTGCCTGCCCAGTGTGGTCAAATTGTTGCCTCTGCACACTCCTACCTGCCTTCAATTTTCAGAGTCCGTGCCCCTGGCCTCTGCCTCTCAACAGTATCCCAATGAACAACTAGATTGCTAACATTCTATATTTATTACAAAAGTGTGGAACGCCTGACGTCATCTTGATGTAATCAAAACTGTAATACCTAGAGTATTTCCTTTAGAAATTACATATATGAGAGGGTCTTATTTGCATTACAATTATGGTTAGTGCTCTAAAAAACTAAAATGAGGACATATTTTCTGAGTTTTCAAATAGCGACAAAGAACTTTTAAATTATTTGTAATCTTTATGTTTTTTTATCCAGTTGACCACTTGATTAAATGTTGCACCTTGGCTAGATGATGTGGTGTTACTTCCAGAGCTGCAGACTTTGCAACTGGGGAACCAGGTTGGAGTTTCTGCTTCAGCTCAACATTCTGTGATTGTGGTCAAATCACTTAATCTCCCCATGTCTGCAACCAACATGAATTTGATCTTGTGTGATGTAACCAATGCTCATGTAAAGCATTCCAATTCCTGACAAGTCTGCACTATATAAAACTGCAAATACACAAAAAATAGGTGTTTTGCACACCTCTGTCATTGGGCTACATGTGGGCTACATCTGGGTGATATTTGTGCTGCATTTAGGTTTTTTTGTGTCTGGTGGCCATCTTGGGAGATTTATTTGTTATGAAGTTTCCTAATTTCCTCATTTACTGCAGTCTCCTAAGTAGGAAATGCTTTCAGTTTTTTACTTTGATTCCATCAAGAAGGTATGTCACACATTTGCCATAAATTCTGAATGTTAGCACTCTAGTTGCTCATTAGATCACTGTAGTAAAGCTACTGCTCACCACGGAAGTCTGCTGCTGGTATTAAAAGTGCATGTTTCAGTCTGCATATCAGAATTTTTTTATGAAATAGAAGAGGATTTGAGAAGTCACTCAAAATGTGCCCTAATTTTTCTTTCTTCAGCACTAATCATAATATCTATGGCAAAATGAACCCCCTCATTGTGTTCCTTTTTAAATTAAATGTTTTAAGTGTTACCAGTTTATTCCAATCAAGATGGCTTCAGGTGTGCCATACTTTTGTCATAAGTAAGACAGTAAGCGCTCTAGTTGTTCTTAAGAACACTCTGGGACATTCTGTCATTAGGCTATACTTGGGTTACATCTGGGTGATATTTGGGCTACATTTGGGCTCTTTTGTCTCTGGTGGCCATCTTGGGAGATTTATTTGTTATGAAGTTTCCTAATTTCCTCATTTACTGCAGTCTCCTCAGTAGGAAATACTTTCAGTTTTTTACTTGGTTCCATCAAGAAGGCATTCAGATGTGTCACTCATTTGCCATAAATTCTGAATGTTAGCACTCTAGTTGCTCATTAGATCACTGTAGTAAAGCTACTGCTCACCAGGAAAGTCTGCTGCTGATATTCAAAGTGCATGTTTCAGTCTGCATGTCAGAATTTGTTTATGAAATAGAAGAGGATTTGAGAAGTCAAAATGTGCCCTAATTTTTTTTTCTGCAGAACTAATCATAATTTCTATGGCAAAATGAATCCCCTCATTTTGTTCCTTTGTAAATTAAATGTTTTACGTGTTACCACTTTATTCCAATCAAGATGGCTTCAGGTGTGCCATACTTTTGTCATAAGTAAGACTGTTAGCGCTCTAGTTGTTCGTTAGAACACTCTGGGACATTCTGTCATTGGGCTGTACTTGGGCTACATCTGGGTGATATTTGGGCTACATTTGGGCTCTTTTGTCTCTGGTGGCCATTTTGGGAGACTTATTTGTGATGATGTTTCCTAATTTCCTCATTTACTACAGTCTCCTCAGTAGGAAATACTTTCAGTTTTTTACTTTGATTCCATCAAGAAGGCATTCAGATGTGTCACAACTTTGCCATAAATTCAGAATGTTAGCACTCTAGTTCTTTATTAGATCACTGTAGTGAAGCTACTGCTCACCAGGGAAGTCTGCTGCTGGTATTGAAAGTGCATGTTTCAGTCTGCATGTCAGAATTTTTTAATGAAATAGAAGAGGATTTGAGAAGTCACTCAAAATGTGCCCTGATTTTTCTTTCTGCAGCACTAATCATACTTTCTATGGCAAAATGAACCCCCTCATTTTGTTCCTTTTTAAATTAAATGTTTTAAGAATTACCACTTTATTCCAACCAAGATGGCTTCAGGTGTGCCATACGTTTGTCATAAGTAGGACTGTTAGCGCTCTAGTTGTTCTTTAGAACACTCTGGGAAGCTGCAGTAGAACACAAAGGAATCAACTGACAGTCTCTGCCCTTGTTGGATGTACATGTTTTACTGAGAATGTCAGACTTCATTCTCACATGACTGAGAAAGATAATGTGAATTTACAGAAAATATGCTCTCAGTTAGCTTATAGATCACCTTCCAAACCTCTGTGGGAAAAGCATGAGAAAATAGTTTTCTCTCAAACATGATTCATGATATCACAGCAGAAGGCTTTTTCACATGGTAAAATCACCTTAGAACACACCTCAATTCCTAAAATGAGTATGGTACCATCAACAAATGATTTATAATGTAACTAAAGTCTTAAAACCTTCTATTAACTGCAATGCTTTTTAATGAGGTGCTATAATGTATATTGGTCCCACGATGGCTGCCAACACTTCTTGGATGAAGTGCTGACAGCCAATCAGATCTCACGATGAGATGTGTGGTTAGGCTCCGTCCAGATATATATGTGATTTTACTTTTGATTTTCTCAGGAACTACTGAACGGATTTACACCATTTAAGCAAAAGGCACATGCCTGACCTGAGGACTACCTCTTTGCCAAATTTCAAGCAATTCTGTTCAGCCGTTCGGGCTGTACCTTCCACTAAAGGTCCTATGGGAAAATGCATGGGGAAAACGTGTTTTGGGACCCCCTTTTTTCTCAGCCCCCACTTGACGAATCACCCCGAGACTTTCAGGGTAGGAGCTGAGCGGAGCGCCCCATTAGTTTTGAAAATTTCACGAAGATAAGTCAACCGGCGCCAAAGTTATTCAAAATAGAATTTTCAGATTTCCTATGGGAACTCGGTCCTAACTATAACTATCTACTGGCGACCACCAGTAGATAATATATCTACAGTGATCTAATGAGCAACTAGAGTGCTAACATTCTGAATTTATGGCAAATGTGTGACACATCTGAATGCCTTCTTCATTGAATCAAAGTAGAAAACTGACAGTATGCCTACTGAGGAGACTGTAGTAAATGAGGAAATTAGGAAACTTCATAACAAGTCTCCCAAGATGGCCACCTGAGACAAAAGAGCTCAAATGTAGCACAAATATCACCGAGATGTAGCCCAAGTATAGCCCAATGACAGAAATCCCAGAGTGTTTTAAAGAACGACTAGAGCGCTAACAGTCTTACTTATGACAAAAGTATGGCACACCTGAAGCCATCTTGATTGGAATAAAGTGGTAACACGTTGTTAGACCTGGCGATTTCTGGTTGGCTAAGGCGTGCGCCAAAGCCAGGCAGAAACCACCACTCTAGTCAGGGCAAGGAAGTTACACGCCAAAGATAACCCCTGCTCACCCCCTTGGTAGCTTGGCACGAGCAGTCAGGCTTATCTCTGAGGCGATGTGTAAAGCGTTTGCGCGCGCACCCAGCAACAACACCCAAGGCCCACCACAAAGGAAACTCCACACAAGGTATTCTATAAAAATAACCTTTGTATTATACACAACACATTAGATAAAAACACACACTTTACAATGTGCCAACAGGCACGGGCAGAATTTACAAGGGATTATGTACAAGACAGGGCCACCTGGACCACTGTCAGGAATTAGCACTTTTAGATATTTAGCACATAAAATATATAAAATCACTGTAGCACAAAAATAATATGTATAGCACACAACCAGTACTTACTGGTATCGGGGAAGTACCACCTGCGTAACCCTAACTACCTTAGGAGACTGTCACGCAGGGATCTAGAACCTCACTAGCACCACCTGTACTAGGAGAAAGCAACAACCACCTAAGTATCACAATACCTGTAGGGGTAATAGAACGTTACACATGATGCATCACATTCAGAGGTGTAGGGAAGGAAAACACATGATGCCTAAAACATTCAGAGGTGTAAAGCAATGGCACATGATGCATCAACACACATTCAGAGGTGCAAGTAGGAACAATTGCGCAAGAACTCCTATGCCACCACCTGTGGCAGTCCCTGGGCCAACTGGCCTTGTCCAAGCTAGGACACTCTGTCTTAGTCAAGCTGCGCCAGCTGCGCAAGCTGAAAAGAAAATGGTCCCCCACCTAAACGTGGCAGCTGCCCACTAAGTGCTGGGCAGCTGGAAAACGAACTTCAGGCACTCTGCGTGCCTCTGGAGCCCTCTCTGGGCTCTGACCATTCAAATATGCCCTCTAGAGCCTTCGTGGCTCTGCACAACGTTGGAGCCTCACTGGGCTCGAGAAGCACTACTTTGCCCCTCCGGTGGAGCCTCACGGGGCTCGTAGACACCGCACCGACTGCCTTCTAGAGCCTCACAGGCTCTAAACAAATATCGTGCTCCTTCGTTGGAGCGGCTCGCGCTCTAGAACTGCAGGGTTCCCCACATTGGAGCTACACAGGGCTCAAACAACAATGCCCCACACGTTGGAGTCCTGCTCAGGGACTCGCGAAACAATGTGCCAACTTTTGGAGCCTCACTGGGCTCTCTCGAAGTACCCCCGGTCGTTGGAGCGCCTCGCGCTCTGGACACGCATGCCCCCTTTCGTTGGAGCCTCACGGGCTCGTGAGCACGGCTCCCCGCACCCCCAGCACATGCGCGGAGTCCCCCAGCCCTCTAGACACTCACCGGCTGTTCGGGGGACTCCCGCGTCGTTTCCGCTCTGGTGGGAAGGCTCCGAGGCTTCTTGACACCGCGGAAGGGGCAGGCACCGACAACGTGCCTCGCGCCCCCTCCGCACAAGCTCCGGCCGTGCTCCTCTCACGGTCCAGCGCGGGGTGGGCTCCCGCCTGGACCTTCACCCTTCCCGGGCACTTCTCCTCACTGCACAGGAGCGCGGGGTAGGCTCCCGTCCGCTTCCTGTTTCAAAGTCCCGCCCCCGTCCTCACGAAGGCTGCCTGACTTCCGGTTACGAACCGGGCTGCAGCGGTGATCTCGGTGATTAGAGGGGTGGGCTCCCTCCGTAAATGCAATCTTCGGCGGGGTAGGCACCCGCCGCCACAACAAGCAAATAAGCGGGGTGGGCACCCGCCGACAAGCACCCAAACACGGGGTAGGCTCCCATCACCAGCAGCACACGGGGTGGGCACCCGTTGTCACAATCACAGCGCGCCTAGCGCTATAAAGCAAAACAGCGCTCCCAGCGCTATAAAGATGGCAAAGTCCAGGAAAACAGCGCGCAC
This sequence comes from Triturus cristatus, assembly GCF_964204655.1. Classification (NCBI taxonomy): domain Eukaryota; kingdom Metazoa; phylum Chordata; class Amphibia; order Caudata; family Salamandridae; genus Triturus; species Triturus cristatus. Next base: position 1,097,637,659 of record NC_140581.1, read on the forward strand.
AGCGCTACAAAGTCCAGGAAGCGCTCCCAGGCGCTATAAGCAATGTCCAGCAACCAAAAGTTCCTTCAGAGAGCAGGGGGCAAAGGCTGGGCCCAGAGCCAGCTCACAGGGCCCTCCAGCAGGGAGGCAGTCCCCAGTGGCGGTCTCTCCTGGCGCCCAGCAGCAGCAGGCCCCCCCTCAAGTGGATCCTGCAAGAGAACACCATGTAAGGGGACACAGCCCCTTTTTATACAGTACAAGGCTTTGTCTAAGGTGCAGGGAAGGGGCGAACCAGTTCCAACAGGTTCCTGAGCACTTTGTTTTGCTCAGCCCCTCTCCCTATTCACTGGCAGGGCTAGGGTCATTAGACGCACCACAGGGGCTGGCGCCAGCATTGTGTGGGGGAAGCCCTGTCCTATTCAGGACCCAGGTATACTCCTCCCCAGCCATCAGCATGCTAACTCCCTATTCACCACTGGGTGACTCCTCCTGACCCTGGGGATTTCCCTAGCCCGTCACATGACCTCACCAGCCAATCGCCAGACAAGCCACACATTTCAGACTGCACACTGAAGTGCCCACTTCTAGAAGTGGCACTTCCACACTAGGTACATGCACGCCGCACACATCAACGCGCAGCATTCACTCACACGAGTCCGCACATACCAAACACGGGCCTGCACACCCCACGCATCAGGAACTACCAGGGCACATACATTCCCCCATGCATTCCTATGGGAGGGCAGGCCAACCTCACAACACGCACGCACTTTACCCTGGGACACAGCGGTAAAGTGCGCAGAAGTCAATAAAATCACTAAACCAAGTCACAATATTAAGCAAAAAGTTTCGGGGTGAACCGGCCAGAAGGGCCAAGTCCAACACAACCCCCTTCCAGCCAAAACGCAGGGTAGACCAATCACCACCGTGATGGACTTCCCTGCTTGGGGCGACAGAACACGGACGCAGGCCCGCCACTGCCGGGACACCCTCCTGTTCTACGCCACGGTGAACCCATGGGGTTTCTTCTCAACCCACTCTCCGGATCAACTGGGCTACCCCACTGGTACTCCCAAGCTGTCCGCGGCCAAGACCAGGCCCTAGGCCACCCAGGTGCCACTGGTCTTTGCCTAACCACAGAGTGGGGGGTAGTAACCCCTGGCACATAGCAGCCATTCTCCACTCTACCCCTCATCAGGGCGGTTCTAAACTGCCACTGATCTTCCAGCCTAGGGTCTGTACCCTCAAGCTGACCAAACGTCACGGGTGAGGCTCTCCTCCCCCTACCTCTCCTTCTAGGGTTCCGTCCTCTCCTCCTCTGAGAGGCACCCTCGTAACATAACTCACCAACCAGCTCAGGACCCTTCCCTGAGAACTGGTCTACCAACCTAGGGTTTAACCCCTCAGGTGGCACCGGGGTCAGAGGTGGGCTCTCCCACCCTCTGCACCCCCTTCCAGAGTCCTGCTCCCTACCAACTGGGGCGGTCCCTCTGGAAGAAGAACCGGTCAGGACACTGGTTACAGTAGTCAGACCCTTCAGGTCAGGCTGCTCCTGAACCTGGCCTCCCAACCTCTGGTCTAAAACCTTCGGTGGAATAATTGCCTGGCACTCCAGGACTTCTGGGGACTTACACGCCATCCCCCTGAGGCTGACACATGACCCATGTGCCGTGTGACTGTCTGTCTGGCACAGATCTCCCGTCCCCTGTCCACCTGACAGTGCGCGAAGATCCCCCAGAACAGAAGTGGCGCCACCCGGGTCCCCCCAAGGAGCTCTAGCCCAACTGGCTAGTCCCTGGTCCACTGGTGCATCCACTGGGAAACTCATCCCCCAACCACTCCTCACGCTGGACTCCTGTACCCTCCCTACCGGAGCGGTACTGCCAGACTCTAGAACCACAGGAGCCCTGCTTACAGGCGCTCCAGGTCCTCTTCTCACTAGGTGATCCTCCTCAAATGGGCTAACAGGACAGCCTAGGTCCCCAACTTGGTGTTCCCTCCTGAAACCACCCAAGTCCTGAGGCAGGGTTTCGTACGTCTGGGGACCCTCGGTCACCCACTTACTCCCGCTCCACTGAGCCAGGCCGTAAGGCCCTACACCCTCCTCGCTATCCTGGGACCTAGCTGGGCTACACGGAGCCTCTTCCACCACGCTGGGCTGGAAGATACCTGAACCACTACTTGAGTCACTAGTGTGGGAAGAACTATCCCATTCCTCATCATAACTTGGGGCCCGTTCCCATCGGTCTGCTTCCGTTGCCAGCTCCCATGGATCCGTGCGCCCCCATGCTAACAGGTGTTGGCGCAACTCGGGATAAAAACTACTGGATAGCTGCTCTCTGATGAGCAGATCATACAGTTTTTCAAAATCCTCCTTCGTGCTAACCATTACCCAATCAAACAGTGCATCATCGCATTCCTCCACAAACTTCTCCCAAGACTGGTGAGGCAGCTTCTTCCTGCCCCTGAATTTCAACCTACATTCCTCCTCCCGGGAACTAGGTACCATACTGGGGGAACTGGGAATGGGATTCTCTGCACTGGTCTCTCTATTGCTGCCACCACTGGACTCAACCCTCCCTGGGGAGCCCAGAAAACTACCACTGCGCTCTGGGGACAACTTACCCTCCAGGGCTAATCTCTCCCTGGCGAAGGCCCTCTCAGCCTCCGCCATCCTCTCCTGCGCTAAGACCCTCTCGGTCTCCAGCTTTTTCTCTTCTATAGTCAGCTGCGCCATCCCCCAGGCATGCTCTAACCTGAGCTTCTCCATGGCCAGCTGATGCTCCCTCTCTTCCCTCCTATCTACCCACTCCTCTGGGGACAGGGAAAGGGATGGGGTGCTGCTCCTGACACTGGACCCAGCAAGGGACTCCCTATCTATGGGGTCTTCACTCTCTACTGGCGTCCCTGTCAGGTAACCTTCCTCCTCTTCAGATTCCTCAGGGCTCCCCTCAGACCCACCACCCTCTCGGCGTGCGGCCCGGGCCCTATCTTCCTCGCTGCGCTCTCGCTCCCACTCCTCCTTTTGCCATAGGATCAGGTTGTCCCTCAGTTTGGACTGGGTATCTGACTCACCCACCTCTATGTCCCTCTCCTCACAGAACCTTACCAGCTCCAACCTACTGTACCTAAACAGACTACAGAAGTTAAAAGCAGGCTCCATTTTGGCGGACGTTCCTGAGAAGAGTTTACCACAAGGAACCTGGGGGTCGGAGCTACACAGGAGTACACAATTCACAAAAGGTTTCAGTGAGCTCTCTATCCTGGAGAACTCACCCTCACTGTCTAATGCCACACACACCATCCACACACAACCCTCCCCTCGGACTGGTAAGACAGTTTCTACCACCCCTGATCCCTCAACCTGACCACCACGTGACACAGGTACCAACTCTGGGCGCAGGGCGGGGGACAAATGTACTGGACACAATTACACAATGATCCCTTCAGGAGAAGAAATAAAGGAACTTCAAAAACAATAATCCCCAAAATGTGATTATCTAATGCAGAGTTTTGCAGTGTGGCCAGTCGCTGCTGCGGTACAGCGCAAACGCAAGTCCAAATCCCACCGCTGATCACCAATGTTAGACCTGGCGATTTCTGGTTGGCTAAGGCGTGCGCCAAAGCCAGGCAGAAACCACCACTCTAGTCAGGGCAAGGAAGTTACACGCCAAAGATAACCCCTGCTCACCCCCTTGGTAGCTTGGCACGAGCAGTCAGGCTTATCTCTGAGGCGATGTGTAAAGCGTTTGCGCGCGCACCCAGCAACAACACCCAAGGCCCACCACAAAGGAAACTCCACACAAGGTATTCTATAAAAATAACCTTTGTATTATACACAACACATTAGATAAAAACACACACTTTACAATGTGCCAACAGGCACGGGCAGAATTTACAAGGGATTATGTACAAGACAGGGCCACCTGGACCACTGTCAGGAATTAGCACTTTTAGATATTTAGCACATAAAATATATAAAATCACTGTAGCACAAAAATAATATGTATAGCACACAAACAGTACTTACTGGTATCGGGGAAGTACCACCTGCGTAACCCTAACTACCTTAGGAGACTGTCACGCAGGGATCTAGAACCTCACTAGCACCACCTGTACTAGGAGAAAGCAACAACCACCTAAGTATCACAATACCTGTAGGGGTAATAGAACGTTACACATGATGCATCACATTCAGAGGTGTAGGGAAGGAAAACACATGATGCCTAAAACATTCAGAGGTGTAAAGCAATGGCACATGACGCATCAAAACACATTCAGAGGTGCAAGGAAGGAACACACATGATGCATAAAACATTCAGAGGTGTAAAGCAGTGGCACATGATGCATCAACACACATTCAGAGGTGCAAGTAGGAACAATTGCGCAAGAACTCCTATGCCACCACCTGTGGCAGTCCCTGGGCCAACTGGCCTTGTCCAAGCTAGGACACTCTGTCTTAGTCAAGCTGCGCCAGCTGCGCAAGCTGAAAAGAAAATGGTCCCCCATCTAAACGTGGCAGCTGCCCACTAAGTGCTGGGCAGCTGGAAAACGAACTTCAGGCACTCTGCGTGCCTCTGGAGCCCTCTCTGGGCTCTGACCATTCAAATATGCCCTCTAGAGCCTTCGTGGCTCTGCACAACGTTGGAGCCTCACTGGGCTCGAGAAGCACTACTTTGCCCCTCCGGTGGAGCCTCACGGGGCTCGTAGACACCGCACCGACTGCCTTCTAGAGCCTCACAGGCTCTAAACAAATATCGTGCTCCTTCGTTGGAGCGGCTCGCGCTCTAGAACTGCAGGGTTCCCCACGTTGGAGCCACACAGGGCTCAAACAACAATGCCCCACACGTTGGAGTCCTGCTCAGGGACTCGCGAAACAATGTGCCAACTTTTGGAGCCTCACTGGGCTCTCTCGAAGTACCCCCGGTCGTTGGAGCGCCTCGCGCTCTGGACACGCATGCCCCCTTTCGTTGGAGCCTCACGGGCTCGTGAGCACGGCTCCCCGCACCCCCAGCACATGCGCGGAGTCCCCCAGCCCTCTAGACACTCACCGGCTGTTCGGGGGACTCCCGCGTCGTCTCCGCTCTGGTGGGAAGGCTCCGAGGCTTCTTGACACCGCGGAAGGGGCAGGCACCGACAACGTGCCTCGCGCCCCCTCCGCACAAGCTCCGGCCGTGCTCCTCTCACGGTCCAGCGCGGGGTGGGCTCTCGCCTGGACCTTCACTCTTCCCGGGCACTTCTCCTCACTGCACAGGAGCGCGGGGTAGGCTCCCGTCCGCTTTCTGTTTCAAAGTCCCGCCCCCGTCCTCATGAAGGCTGCCTGACTTCCGGTTACGAACCGGGCTGCAGCGGTGATCTCGGTGATTAGAGGGGTGGGCTCCCTCTGTAAATGCAATCTTCGGCGGGGTAGGCACCCGCCGCCACAACAAGCAAATAAGCGGGGTGGGCACCCGCCGACAAGCACCCAAACACGGGGTAGGCTCCCGTCACCAGCAGCACACGGGGTGGGCACCCGTTGTCACAATCACAGCGCGCCTAGCGCTATAAAGCAAAACAGCGCTCCCAGCGCTATAAAGATGGCAAAGTCCAGGAAAACAGCGCGCACAGCGCTACAAAGTCCAGGAAGCGCTCCCAGGCGCTATAAGCAATGTCCAGCAACCAAAAGTTCCTTCAGAGAGCAGGGGGCAAAGGCTGGGCCCAGAGCCAGCTCACAGGGCCCTCCAGCAGGGAGGCAGTCCCCAGTGGCGGTCTCTCCTGGCGCCCAGCAGCAGCAGGCCCCCCCTCAAGTGGATCCTGCAAGAGAACACCATGTAAGGGGACACAGCCCCTTTTTATACAGTACAAGGCTTTGTCTAAGGTGCAGGGAAGGGGCGAACCAGTTCCAACAGGTTCCTGAGCACTTTGTTTTGCTCAGCCCCTCTCCCTATTCACTGGCAGGGCTAGGGTCATTAGACGCACCACAGGGGCCGGCGCCAGCATTGTGTGGGGGAAGCCCTGTCCTATTCAGGACCCAGGTATACTCCTCCCCAGCCATCAGCATGCTAACTCCCTATTCACCACTGGGTGACTCCTCCTGACCCTGGGGATTTCCCTAGCCCGTCACATGACCTCACCAGCCAATCGCCAGACAAGCCACACATTTCAGACTGCACACTGAAGTGCCCACTTCTAGAAGTGGCACTTCCACACTAGGTACATGCACGCCGCACACATCAACGCGCAGCATTCACTCACACGAGTCCGCACATACCAAACACGGGCCTGCACACCCCACGCATCAGGAACTACCAGGGCACATACATTCCCCCATGCATTCCTATGGGAGGGCAGGCCAACCTCACAACACGCACGCACTTTACCCTGGGACACAGCGGTAAAGTGCGCAGAAGTCAATAAAATCACTAAACCAAGTCACAATATTAAGCAAAAAGTTTCGGGGTGAACCGGCCAGAAGGGCCAAGTCCAACACACGTAAAACATTTAATTTGCAAAGGAACAAAATGAGGGGGTTCATTTTGCCATAGAAATTATGATTAGTGCTGCAGAAAGAAAAATTAGGGCACATTTTGACTTCTCAAATCCTCCTCTATTTCATTAAAAAGTTCTGACATCCAGACTGAAACATGCACTTTGAATACCAGCAGCAGACTTCGCTGGTGAGCAGTAGCTTTACTACAGTGATCTAATGAGGAACTAGAGTGCTACCATTCAGAATTTATGGCAAATGTGTCACATCTGAATGCCTTTTTGATGGAACCAAAGTAAACAAGCATTGAAAATGCAATAGATCTCGCCCTCGTTTAAGTTAAAGCAATCCTGTTTGTAATTAGGTGGCTTTTTAGTTTTTCTTTTATTAGTGTTTTTCAAAATTTCATGTACATAACATGCATATATGTATATGTATGCATGCATTTATATTTGTATTTATATAGATATGCAGATTATATATATGTTTATATATGTATGTATATATATATATACACATACATATATATAAATGCATATGCATATATGTGCATATGTGTGCGTGTAGAGAGAGGTAGAGAGGTAGAGGTGTAGAGGTAGAGACGTAGAGGTAGAGAGGTAGAGGTAGAGAGGTAGAGAGTAGTAGAGAGAGAGGTAGAGAAAGGTAGAGAGGTAGAGAGTAGAGGATGAGTAATAGAGAGTAGAGAGTAGAGAGAGAGTAGTAGAGAGTAGTAGAGAGAGTAGCAGAGAGTGAGTAGGAGAGAGTAGTAGAGTGAGTAGTAGAGAGTGAGTAGTAGAGAGTAGTAGAGAGTGAGAAGTAGAGAGTAGTAGAGAGTAGTAGAGAGTGAGTAGTAGAGGGAGTAGTAGAGAGTAGTAGAGAGTGAGTAGTAGAGAGTAGTAGAGAGTGAGTATTAGAGAGTGAGTAGTAGAGAGTAGTAGAGAGTGAGTAGTGGAGACTGAGTAGCAGAGAGAGAGCAGTAGAGAATGAGTAGTAGAGAATGAGTAGTAGTGTGAGTAGTAGAGAGTAGTAGAGAGAGTAGTAGAGAGTGAGTAGTAGAGAGTAGTAGAGAGTGAGTAGTATAGAGTAGTATAGAGTAGTAGAGAGAGAGTAGTAGAGAGTGAGTGGTAGAGAGTGAGTAGTAGAGAGTGAGTAGTAGAGAGTAGTAGAGAGTGAGTAGTAGAGAGTAGTACAGAGTGAGTAGTAGAGAGTGATTAGTAGAGAGTAGTGGAGTAGTAGAGAGTGAGTAGTAGAGAGTAGTAGAGAGTGAGTAGTAGAGTGAGTAGTAGGGAGTAGTAGAGAGTGAGTAGTAGAGTGAGTAGTAGAGAGCAAGTAGTAGAGAGTGTGTAGTAGAGAGAGAGTAGTAGAGAGTAGTAGAGAGTGAGTAGTAGAGAGTGAGTAGTAGAGAGAGTAGTAGAGAGTAGTAGAGTAGTAGAGAGTGAGTAGTAGAGAGTGAGTAGTAGAGAGAGTAGTAGAGTGAGTAGTTGAGAGTGAGTAGTAGAGAGTGAGTAGTAGAGAGTAGTAGAGAGTAGTAGAGTAGTAGAGAGTGAGTAGTAGAGAGTGAGTAGTAGAGAGTAGTAGAGTGAGTAGTAGAGAGGGAGTAGTAGAGAGAGCGTAGTAGAGAGAGAGTAGTAGAGAGTGAGTAGTAGAGTAGTAGAGAGTGAGTGGTAGAGAGTAGTAGAGAGTAGTAGAGAGTGAGTTGTAGAGAGTGAGTAGTAGAGAGTAGTAGAGTAGTAGAGAGTAGTAGAAAGTGAGTAGTAGAGAGTGAGTAGTAGAAAGTAGTAGCAAGTGAGTAGTAGAGAGTGAGTAGTTTAATTTAAAAGGAACACAATGAGGAGGTTCATTTTGCCATAGAAATTATGATTAGTGAGGAAAAAAGAAAAATTAGGGCACATTTTGAGTGACTTCTCAAATCCTCTTCTATTTCATTAAAAAATTCTGACATGCAGACTGAAACATGCACTTTCAATACCAGCAGCAGACTTCCCTGGTGAGCAGTAGCTTTACTACATTGATCTAATAAGCAACTAGAGTGCTACCATTCAGAATTTATGGAAAATATGTGACACATCTGAATACCTTCTTGATGGAATCAAAGTAAACAAGCCTTGAAAATGCAATATGTCTCGCCCTCGTTTAAGTTAAAGCAATTCTGTTTGTAATTAGGTGGCTTTTTAGCTTTGCTTGTATTAGAGTTTTTCAAACTTTCATGTACATACGATGCATATGTATGCATATATGTATATGTATATGTTTGCATGAATGTATATTTATATAGATATGCAGATTATATTTATATGTTTATATATGTATGTATATATATATATATATACACATACATATATATAAATGCATATGCATATATATGCATATATATATGTGCATATGTGTGCATGTACAGAGAGGTAGAGGTGTATAGGGAGAGGTGTAGAGGTAGAGAGGTAGAGTTAGAGAGGTAGAGAGTAGTAGAGAGAGAGGTAGAGAGGTAGAGAGTAGAGAGCGAGTAATAGAGAGTAGAGAGTGAGTAGTAGAGAGTAGTAGAGAGTAGTAGAGAAAGTATCAGAGAGTGAGTAGTAGAGAGTAGTAGAGTGAGTAGTAGAGAGTGAGTAGTAGAGAGTGAGTATTAGAGAGTGAGTAGTAGAGAGTAGTAGAGAGTGAGTAGTAGAGTGAGTAGTAAAAAGTAGTAGAGAGTAGTAGAGAGCGAGTAGTAGAGAGTAGTAGAGAGTGAGTAGTAGAGAGTGAGTAGTAGAGAGTAGTAGAGAGTGAGTAGCAGAGTGAGTAGTAGAGAGTAGTAGAGAGAGAGTAGTAGAGAGTGAGTAGTAGAGAGTAGTAGAGAGTGAGTAGTAGAGAGTGGTAGAGAGAGTAGTAGAGAGTGAGTAGTAGAGAGTAGTAGAGAGTGAGTAGTAGAGAGTGAGTAGTAGAGAGAGTAGTAGAGAGTAGTAGAGTAGTAGAGCGTGAGTAGTAGAGAGTGAGTTGTAGAGAGTAGTGGAGTAGTAGAGAGTGAGTAGTAGAGAGTAGTAGAGAGTGAGTATTAGAGTGAGTACTAGAGAGCGAGTAGCAGAGAGCAAGTAGTAGAGAGTGTGTAGTAGAGAGTGAGTAGTAGAGAGTGAGTAGTAGAGAGGGTAGTAGAGAGTGAGAAGTAGAGAGAGTAGTAGAGTAGTAGAGAGTGAGTAGTAGAGTGAGTAGTGGAGAGTAGTTGAGAGCGAGTAGTAGAGAATCAGTAGTGGAGAGTGAGCAGTAGAGAATAGTAGAGAGTGAGTAGTAGAGAGTGAGTAGTACAGAGTGAGTAGTAGACAGTAGTACAGAGTGAGTAGTAGAGAGTAGTAGAGTGAGCAGTAGAGAGTGAGTAGTAGAGAGAGAGTAGTAGAGAGTGAGTAGTAGAGTAGTAGAGAGTGAGTGGTAGAGAGTAGGAGAGAGTAGTAGAGTGAGTAGTAGAGAATAGTAGAGAGTGAGTAGTAGAGCGAGTAGTAGAGAGTAGTAGAGTAGTAGAGAGTGAGTAGTAGAGAGCGAGTAGTAGAGAGTGAGTAGTAGAGAGTGAATAGTAGAGAGTGAGTAGTAGAGAGAGAGTAGTAGAGAGTGAGTAGTAGAGAGTAGTAGAGTGAGTAGTAGAGAGTGAGTAGTAGAGAGTAGTAGAGAGAGAGTAGTAGAGAGTGAATAGTAGAGAGAGAGTAGTAGAGAGTGAGTGCTAGAGAGCAGCAGAGAGTAGTAGAGTGAGTAGTAGAGAGTAGTAGAGAGTGAGTAGTAGAGAGTGAATAGTAGAGAGTAGTAGTAGAGAGTAGTAGAGAGAGAGAGTAGTAGAGAGTGTAGTAGAGAGTGAGTAGTAGAGAGTAGTAGCGAGTGAGTAGTAGAGAGTAGTAGAGAGTGAGTAGTAGAGTAGTAGAGAGTCAGTGGTAGAGAGTAGTAGAAAGTAGTAGAGTGAGTAGTAGAGAGTGAGTAGTAGAGAGTGAATAGTAGAGAGTAGTTGAGAGTGAGTAGTAGAGAGTAGTAGAGCGTGAGTAGTAGAGAGTGAGTAGCAGAGAGTGAGTAGTAGAGAGTAGTAGCGAGTGAGTAGTAGAGAGTGAGTAGTAGAGTAGTAGAGAGTGAGTAGTTGAGAGTGAGCAGTAGAGAGTGAGTAGTAGAGAGTAGTAGAGTAGTAGAGAGTGAGTAGTAGAGAGTAGTAGAGAGTGAGTAGTAGAGAGTGAGTAGTAGAGAGAGAGTAGTAGAGAGTAGTAGAGAGTCAGTAGTAGAGTAGTAGAGAGTAGTCAGTCAGTGTCAGTCAATGTCAGTCAGTCAGTTTCAGTCAGTCTGTCAGTGTCAGTCAATCAGTGTCAGTCAGTGTCAGTCAATCAGTGTCAGTCAGTGGAGAAGTGTGGCTCAATGGTTAGAGCGGCAGACCTCGATGCAGAGCACTGGTCCGGGACCAGGGTTCGATTCCCGTCGCGGCAGGGTCTCGGGCTATAAATTCCGCGGACCGGATATTCTCACCTCAGTGCCTATTCTAATCATGGGTCCCACGCTGCAACTCTGGGCAATAGCTTGCTTAATCTCCACAACGGCCCCACAGCGCTGGGGATGCCTGGCTTCACCCTGGGATGCCCAGGAGTGGACATTTCACAGGGAACAAGCCAGGAAGGGTTCCCTAGCGGTATGAGTACAGCGCCGGGAGACCCCGGTCCGGGGTAGCTGTGCGCTATATAAGTACAAACACATTTACACATTTACATTCACAGTCAGTGTCAGTCAATCAGTGTCAGTCAATCAGTGTCAGTCAGTCAGTGTCAGCTAGAGCAGCTCTGCTGACCTGGTTCTCTGGCTCTAAAGCAGCTCTGCTGACCTGGTTCTATGGCTCTAAAGCAGCTCTGCTGATTTGGTTCTCTGGCTTTAGAGTAGCTCTGCTGACCTGGTTCTCTGGCTCTAAAGCAGCTCTGTTAACCTGGTTCTCTGGCTCTAAAGCAGCTCTGCTGGCCTGGTTCTCTGGCTCTAAAGCAGCTCTGCTGACCTGGTTCCCTCCCTCTAAAGCAGCTCTGCTGACCTGGTTTCTCTGGCTCTACAGCAGCTCTGCTGACCTGGTTCTCTGACTCTAGAGCAGCTCTGCTGACCTAGTTCTTAGGCTCTAGAGCAGCTCTGCTGGCCTGGTTCTCTGGCTCTACAGCAGCTCTGCTGACCTGGTTTTCTGCACTCACGACGCACGCACCCGACTTCGCGAAAATATATTTAAAAATAATATAAGTTTCTGATAAGTACAAATATATCATTTTGATGAATATCTTACATAATCTCTTGCCTTAATATGTATATTAAAGACACATACATATCATTTTGGAACATAATTTTTTTGCGGGAGTCGCGCACTCAGCGCGCCCCAGCACGTATATGATGTCACGCGGGACCCGCAAGCGCGGAAACATCTTGTACCGTAATGCGCATGTGTCGCGAATGCGCGGGAGCAGGAGTCGCAGACTGGTCGCATACCAATCGCGCATATCACGTGATATTAAATGTATATGATGTAACTGAAAAACACGCAGCCGTCGCACACCATACGCGGATCCTTCATGACTTTTCTAAAATGGCGGCTAGAATGCGCGCACCCACCGTGATGTGTAGACTTTGAGTGCGCGACTGCGAGAAAAATTAGATTTTTTTTAAAGAAAATGATATAAATATATTAAAATAAAAAATGAAAACAAAAAAATGAATCAATATTTCAGTTTTAATTAAAAAATGTTTTTTGCAATTTTCAGAAAAATATATAATGTTATTCAATGAATAAAATATTTATAAATAAACAGTTAAAAAACTGTAGAAAATCAGTACAAAAGAATAGATATAACTACTATCACACTTAAAAGTTAGCATTTAAAAAACCTTTGAAATTCACTGAAAAAAAACATAGGTTTAAGAGACGTTATAGTTAGAAATTAGCATTTAAAAAACCTTAGAAATTCACACAAAAAATCATAGGTTTCAGGGGTGTTATAGTTAGCTGCCCATTTCACTCGTTCAAAACCATAGAAATTCCTCCGTTATAGTTTGTTCTGCTAACTATAACTCACGCGCCCGCAATGCACTGCTGATGATGTCACATATTGCATCATTCATGACATGGTCAGTGACATTACTGATGACATCACTGATGACATCTCAAATGACATCACTGATGACATCATCCACTTGACAATCCGATACACCACATCATGCACTAGTATAACCTTTCATAACTCACTGTAAAATACAGAGTACCATATTTGAAACCATTGACACACCAATACCAGTTACTACATACCCACTCACTGATTCCTAAGTCTACACACACAACTACCCATTCAACAACAGAATCATCTATACATGCAGTCATTAATTAATAGAACACTATCAAATGCACTTATACACATATATAGACATTGACACATCAGCAGTCATCTTAGTCGGTTATGCAGTCATCCTACTCACTCATGAAAAAAATGTATCGCACTTAAATTTACTCACTTACACAATTATCCAACGACACCTCATTTATTCAAACACATAGCAACTCATCGTTAATATGTTAAAAAAGCACCATTACAATTATACACTCATTCATATATTTACTCTCACAATCACTGACTCGTACACAAACTTATTTATATACACCAACTCTCACATACAATGCCTTTTATTTTTTTACTTTGTTGAAGATGTACAACTAAAACATATATTCGCTCACCAACACACAAATAAATACACTCAGTCACCCAAACAACTGTTTCCACATGCACTCTTAAACCCATACACCTAGTCAATCAACCATTCACACATCTATGCATTGAGTTACACACACCCCATCCAACCACACACAAACTCAGTGTCCCATACAATTACTCACCCAACAAATCAATAACTAATATACACACTCATGTAGTTAGTGACCAACTGAGGCAGCATGTTATACAACAACAGAGACAGTGCTGCACTCATTCACATAGTTTAGTTACCAATCCATGTATTAAGTGAGACACTTTTAATTACTCACTTAAAAAGACAGTCAGACAGCTACTAAATCCTCCATCCAGACAGTTATATATCCACTCAATCTTCAATACAGATTGGTATATATATAATACATATTTAAATTTCAAACGAAACCACATTCAGTGGATGATGTCATCAGTGATGTCATCAGTGATGTCATTGGAGATGTCATCAGTGATGTCATCAGTGATGACACTGACCATGTCATGAATGATGCAATATGTGACATCATCAGCAGTGCATTGCAGGCGCATGAGCTATAATTAGCAGAACTAACTATAACGGAGGAATTTCTATGGTTTTGTACGAGTGAAATGGGCAGCTAACTATAACACCCCTGAAACCTAAGGTTTTTTCTGTGAATATATATATATTCACTTAAAAAACCATAGGTTTCACACATGTTATAGTTAGCTGGACATTTCACTCGTAAAAAACCAATGAAATTCCCCCGTTATTGTTACTGCAGGCAACTATAACTCACGCGACCGCAATCCTCTGCTGATGACGTCAGATATTACATCACTGATGACATATGTGTCTTTATGAAAAATAAATATTTGTAATATATGTATAGCTAAAGATTAATGGAAGAATACATGGGTAAATAAGTGTCTAAATACAATGATGTAATATCTGACGTCATCAGCAGAGGATTGCGGTCGCGTGAGTTATAGTTGCCTCATTAGATCACTGTAGTAAAGCTACTGCTCACCAGGGAAGTCTGCTGCTGGTATTCAAAGTCATGTTTCAGTCTGCATGTCAGAACTTTTTAATGAAATAGAAGAGGATTTGAGAAGTCAAAATGTGCCCTAAGTTTTCTTTCTGCAGCACTAGTGATAATTTCTATGGCAAAATGAACCCCCTCATTTTGTTCCTTTGCAAATTAAATGTTTTAAATGTTACCCCTTTATTCCAATCAAAATGGCTGCAGGTGTGCCATACTTTTGTCATAAGTAAGACTGTTAGCGCTCTAGTTGTTCTTTAAAACACTCTGGGATTTCTGTCATTGGGCTATACTTGGGCTACATCTCGGTGATATTTGTGCTACATTTGGGCTCTTTTGTCTCTGGTGGCCATCTTGGGAGACTTGTTATGAAGTTTCCTAATTTCCTCATTTACTGCAGTCTCCTCAGTAGGCATACTGTCAGTTTTTTACTTTGATTCAATGAAGAAGGCATTCAGATGTGTCACACATTTGCCATAAATTCAGAATGTTAGCACTCTAGTTGCTCATTAGATCACTGTAGTAAAGCTACTGGTCACCAGGGAAGTCTGCTGCTGGTATTGAAAGTGCATGTTTCAGTCTGCATGTCAGAATTCTTTAATGAAATAGAAGAGGATTTGAGAAATCACTCAAAATGTGCCCTAATTTTTCTTTCTGCAGCACTAATCATACATTCTATGGCAAAATGAACCCTCTCATTTTGTTCCTTTTTAAATTAAATGTTTTAAATGTTACCACTTTATTCCAATCAAGATGGCTTCAGGTGTGCCATACCTTTGTCATAAGTAAGACTGTTAGCGCTCTAGTTGTTCTTTGGAACACTCTGGGAAGCTGCAGTAGAACACAAAGGAATCAACTGACAGTCTCTGCCCTTGTTGGATGTACATGTTTTACTGAGAATGTCAGACTTCATTCTCACATGACTGAGAAAGATAATGTGAATTTACAGAAAATATGCTCTCAGTTTAGCTTAAAGATCACCTTCCAAACCTCTGTGGGAAAAGCATGTGAAAATAGTTGTCTCTCAAACATGATTCATGATATCCCAGCAGAAGGCTTTTTCACATGGTAAAATCACCTTAGAACATACTACAATTCCTAAAATGAGTATGGTACCATCAACAAATGATTTATAATGTAACTAAGGTCTTAAAACCTTCTATTAACTGCAATGCTTTTTAATGAGATGCTATCATGTATATTGATCCCAAGATGGCTGCCAACACTTCTTGGATGAAGTGCTGACAGCCAATCAGATCTCACAATGAGATGTGTGGTTAGGCTCCGCCCAGATATGTATATGATTTTACTTTTGATTTTCTCAGGATCTACTGAACGGATTTACACCATATATGCAAAAGGCACATGCCTGACCTGAGGACTACCTCTTTGCCAAATTTCAAGTAATTCTGTTCAGCCGTTTTGGCTGTAGCTGTGTCTAAAGGTCCTATGGAAAAATGCATGGGGAAAACACGTTTTGGGACCCCCCTTTTTTCTCGGCCCCCGCTTGACGAATCACCCCGAGACTTTCAGGGTAGGAGCTGAACGGAGCGCCCCATTAGTTTTGAAAATTTCGCGAGGATTCGTCAACCGGCTCCAAAGTTATTCAAAATAGAATTTTGAGATTTCCTATGGAAACTAGGTTGTAACTATAACTATCTACTGGCGACCGCCAGTAGATAATATATATATATATCGTAAAAATTCCTCTTGCTTCTCCCTCGATTCCTCAAAGGTTCGTCGCAGGTAAGGATCACAGCACCACGGGAGACACTCAGATAGTATTTGTTTTAAACAAGAACGAGGCATGATACACACAAGAGACGGTCTACGCGTTTCGGCACTTGGCCTTCGACTGGACCATAGAGTCTCGGAGTCCAGAGTGTCCATTTAAACTGGTAGTGCAGATTTTTTTCAGTAAACAGTGAAGACATACTGGACATATAATTGCATCGACAATCATTTTAAAGTAAAGTGTTGATTTACCTCAATATGTACTTAAATTAATCCATTGTTTCAGGCCATGATTTTTTTAAAAAGGAAACAAATAGTTACATGTTGCAATCGGTTTACAAAATTAATGTAAAGTAAATTCATCTTAAGTTCATCTTAAGTCCGAAATCAAGGTAAAATACCTATGATAAATTGGGAGGAAAAGATGGCATAATCAAATGAAAAGTTTCTCCAAATTAGTGCTCGTTGTGGCCCCAATTAATGTCCTAGTAAAGTACATAATGTATTACATTGTGGGGGCTAAGGATGACACGTTTCATTGTTAGATGTAAAAGATTTCTTGGCCTGACCAATTACCTCCCAATATCAACCAATTGCAGGTGTTATAATTAGTATGGTCTGTCACAAAGAGAAGGTGTGAGAGTAGAAGCAGTGTACAGTTCAAAGTTCAGTACAGAAAGAATTCCCAATACAAAAATGAGGTTCAAAGTGAGTTGAACCTAACAAAGATCATTATCCTTTCGGATGTCCATGTCCTTCTTTTATTGAGGGGTTTAATAGTTTATAAATGAACGTGTAATTCAGCGTCCAAGTTGTGACCCCATGGACCTATTGATAAGATCATTCTTGACTCCGCTCTTCTTAGCTCCAGGACTCTGTTACCTCCCCTCTCTTTGACGATTTTGATGCCAAAATATTTCAGAGAAGTGTTTTGCCATGGGATATGTGAAGTCTCTGTTTTTGATGGCACGTAGATGTTGCAAGATGCGAAGTTTCAGTTTATTAATGGTACTCCCTACGTATAGTTTTTTGCATGGACATTCCAAGATATAGATGGTAAATTTGGATTCACAAGTTATTTGGTCTTTTATTCTTTCTTCGTGACCATTCTGTAGCTGATAGGTGGTTGTATTTCTACCGTGTTCACATGCTTTGCACTTTGAGCATTTCCAGAAACCCGGAGTGTTCAGCCAGGATGTGGTTGTTACTGGTTTAAGTTCAAAGTGACTATGTGTCAATAGATCGCCCAAAGATGCAGTTTTTCTGTAAGTAATCCTTGGTCTCGAGGATAGGACTTTTTTAACAGTTTCGTCTAGCAACTGTGGCTCTTATAGTGGAGGTGAAGGTTAATTTGTATTTATTGATATTGAGAGAGTCAAGGAAATTGGTGAGGCTGTCGTTGTTGCCTTCCCAAATGATAAAAAGGTCATCGATGTATCTAGACCAAGATCTTCTGTTCCTTGCTTTCTCTTCTTTCAAGACCTCCTTTTCCCATATGGCCATGAAGAGTTTAGCGTAAGTGGGGGCAAAGGAAGTCCCCATCGCAGTCCCTTGCTTTTGCAAGAAGAGATCCCCTCTGAAGAGGAAAACATTGTGTGTCAGGCAATATGTGAGCATTTGTAATAGCATGTCTGTATGTTCCAAAAACCAGATTGGTCTGGTATCCAAGAACTGTTTCACTGCTGCTATTCCATCAGAGTGATGAATATATATATATATATATATATATATTCACTTAAAAAACCATAAGTTTCACACATGTTATAGTTAGCTGGACATTTCACTCGTAAAAAACCAATGAAATTCCCCCGTTATAGTTAGTGCAGGCAACTATAACTCACGCGACTGCAATCCTCTGCTGATGACGTCAGATACTACATCACTGTCTTTAGACACTTATTTACCCATGTCTTCTTCCATTAATCTTTAGCTCTACATATATTACAAATATTTATTTTTCAGAAAGACACATATGTCATCAGTGATGTAATATCTGACGTCATCAGCAGAGGATTGCGGTCGCGTGAGTTATAGTTGCCTGCACTAACTATAACGGGGGAATTTCATTGGTTTTTTACGAGTGAAATGTCCAGCTAACTATAACATGTGTGAAACCTATGGTTTTTTAAGTGAATTTGCAAGGTTTTTTAAATGCTAATTCGTAACTATAACGTGTGTGAAACCTATGGTTTTTTTCAGTGAATTTGTACGTTTTTTTAAATGCTAAGTTATGTATTTATAATTTTTTTTTTTTCAGGTTTTTCACCGTGTGCGCACCGTGCGCGCGCTGTGAGCGCTCAGTGCGCTTCGCGCACCGAGCACCCATGGTGCGCAGTGCGTGCCGTGCGCTCGGTGCGCACACCCCGCGATTTAAAAAAAAAAAAAAATTGGTTTTTTTCTCCCTTGGGGGTCCTTCTGTGACCCCCTGACCAAGGCTAGGGGGTCAGGAACTGTCCACCCTGCCCCCTTTTCACGTTCTCCACCTTTGTTTTTCACCCCCTCAGACTGCGAGAGACAAAATGGCGGCCGACACTTCCTGGTTTAGAACGATTCGAATTTTTACCGACATCTAACAACCAATCAAAATTGCGCTCGCGCACCGCAGGGTGCGCGCACAGTGCGCGCACGGTGCGCGCATATAGATATGGATATGGTTTTAAATGCTATTTTCTCAGGAAATACTGAACAGATTTACACGAGACCTTTAACCTTATGGCTACCTCTTTGCCAAATTTCACGTAATTCTGTTCAGCCGTTCGGGCTGTACCTTCGACTAAAGGTCCTATGGAAAAATGCATGGGGAAAACGCGTTTTGGGACCCCCCTTTTTTCTCGGCCCCCGCTTGACGAATCACCCCGAGACTTTCAGGGTAGGAGCTGAACGGAGCGCCCCATTTGTTTTGAAAATTTCGCAAGCATTCGTCAACCGGCGCCAAAGTTATTCAAAATAGAATTTTGAGATTTCCTATGGAAACTAGGTTGTAACTATAACTATCTACTGGCGACCACCAGTAGATAATATATATATAGATGGTTGCAAATGTGTATTTGTAAGGGTTTAGGGTGAGTATGGGTTTTTGGGTGGCAGTGTAATTTTGGGATTTAGGTGGGTATGGGTTTTGGGTGACAAAGGTACTTTTTAAGTTTTGGATGGGCATGGGTTTTTGGGTGGTAAGTATATTTTTAGGGTTACGGGTGGGTATGGGTTTTGGGTGACAAGGGTAATTTTAGGGTTTAGGGTTGGTATGGGTTTTTGGGATTGCAAGGGTATTTTTAGGGTTTAGGGTGAGTGTGGGGTTTAGGGTGGAAAGGGAATTTGTAGGGTTTAAGGTGGGTATAGGTTATTGGGTGGAAAGGGAATTTTAAAGGTTTGGGGTGGGTGTATGTTTTTTGGGTGGAAAGGGATTTTATAACATCAATAGTGAGTATAGGGGTGTGTGTGTGTGTGTGTGTGTGTGTATATATATATATATATATATATATATTCAGTGAAAAAACCATAGGTTTCAGGGGCGTTAGGTGGACTTTTCACTCGTACAAAACCATTGAAATTCCCCCGTTATAGTTAGTTCAGCTAACTATAACTCGCGCACCCGCAATGCACTGCTGATGACGTCACATATTACATCACTCATGACATGGTCAGTGACATCACTCATGACATCACTGATGACATCTCAAATGACATCACTGATGACATCATCCAGTGAATGTGTGTTTTTCTGAAAATTACATATGTTTTATATATGTATATCTCAAGGTCGATGGAAGAATAAATGGGTATATAAGTGTCTAAATGGATGATTTGTTTTTGAAAAATTGATTGTATAACTGACTGATTTTGTGTATCTTAGTGAATACATGGCTTAGTGAGTAATGTTTAAATGTGTAAATATCTGTATCAGTCTCTCACTTTGTGTATAAGTGGCTGCATGGGTTGGTGAGTAGCTACTTGAGTGTCTATATAGGTTATTAGTTGGTTTTTTGAGTATCAGTATGAGTGTCTGAGTGTCTGTATGGTTTGGTGGGGGGTATTACGTAGTGCATAGGTGCATGAATGAGTGACTCACTGTTTGTATGTGTTGAAGACAGCATGTGTGCAGGACTGTATGGGTGGATGAGTGTGTGCATGGGTGTGTTAGTGAGTGATAGACTGTCTCAATAGTGTCTTTATGAGTAACTACATATGTTTTAAACTAGTATATGTGACTATTTGTGTATATAAGTGAGTATATGTGAGAGTGAGAGATGGAAAGAGTTCCTGTATGAATAAGTATGTGCTTCTATAAGTGATTGTTTAAAAGACTAAGTATGTGTAAGTTTCTGTAGAAGTAAGTGTGGTGGTGTGTGTATAACTGTATATGCAAGTAAATGGATGTTTGATTCTTTATTAGCATGAGTGACTATATGTGTGAGTAACTCTATGGATGAGTGGCGTTGTGTAACAGGATGTATAGGTGTGTGAGTACATATGATGAGTGAGTACATGTATGAGTGACTGTATAGGACTGTTGGTGAATGAGTGGATGTGTATGTGGATCTTAGAATTACTGAATAGGTTGTTGTAACTGGTATTGGTATGTCCATTGTTTTGAACATTCTATTTTCTATTTTTGAATGTGTGTATCAAAGGTTATATTAGGGGAAGAGGAGGTCTGCCACTCTATCACAAGGATGATGTCATCAGTGATGTCATTAGTGATGTCATTTGAGATGTCATCAGTGATGTCATGAGTGATGTCACTGACCATGTCATGAGTGATGTAATATGTGACGTCATCAGCAGTGCATTGCGGGCGTGCGAGTTATAGTTAGCTGAACTAACTATAACGGGGGAATTTCAAAGGTTTTGTACGAGTGAAAAGTCCAGCTAACTATAACGCCCCTGAAACCTATGGTTTTCTCAGTGAATTTCTAAGGTTTTTTAAATGCTAATTCCTAACTATAACGTGCCTGAAACCTATGGATTTTTCAGTGAATTTCAAAGGTTTTTTAAATGCTAATTTCTAACTATGCCTACAGAGATAGGACATGTGAAGAAAGAAGAAAAAACGCACAGAAAGAAAAAAAGAGAAATGCAGAAAGAAGCAACAGAAGTCCTCAAAGATGAAGAAAAGTGCCGGAAGAAGGATAACATGCAGAAAGAACAAACAGAAGAGCAGAAAGAAGCCTTGTTGCAAAATCATCCTGTACCCTCAACTTTTTCAGACGGATACTGGTGGAGTCTGACTAACCAGTCCAAGAGCCAGTGCTATGTTAAAAGACACTCAGAATACAGTGAAAACACCTACATACACTAGGGAACACTATGCGTTGGGGTCCCCCTGTGATCAGCATGACCTCCTCTGTAAGCCCCTAGTATATAATAGGGCAGGGGATTAAAACTACCTCTTAAAACGCGCCACAGGGCGTGTTTGCACACGTCACCTCAGGCCCCGTCCTCTCACTTCCCCACTGTGTAAACACGCCCTGTGGCCGTTTTAAGTTGGGAGATTAAGTCCCCTTGAATCCTGAGGGTCCCTAGGGTCCAACTAGACCACTAAGTACCTCCAGTATGCGCCACAGAGCTGCGTTGCAGAGAGGTGTAAAAAGTGGCACGGCCTGGACCACCTCTCTGCAACGCAGCTCAGTGGTGCTTACTGGAAGCACCTGGTGGGCTAGTTAGCCCCCAGGAGCCCTCAGGATTGAAGGGGAATTATTTCCCCAACTTAAAACGCGCCACAGGGCTTGTTTGCACACGTTAACTCAGGCCCCGTCCCCTCCCTTCACCACTGTGTAAACACGCCCTGTGGCCGTTTTTAGTTGGGAGATTAAGTTAATTTGAATCCTGAGGATCCCTAGGATCCAACTAGCCCACTAGGTACCTCCAGTATGCGCCACAGAGCTGCGTTGCAGAGAGGTGTAAAAAGTGGCACGGCCTGGACCACCTCTCTGCAACGCAGCTCAGTGGCGCTTACTGGAAGCACCTGGTGGGCTAGTTAGCCCCCAGGGGCCCTCAGGATTGAAGGTGAATTATTTCCCCAACTTAAAACGCGCCATAGGGCATGTTTGCACATGTCACCTCAGGCCCCGTCCGCTTCCTTCCCCACTGTGTAAACATGCCCTGTGGCCTTTTTTAAGTTGGGAGATTAAGTCCCCTTGAATCCTGAGGATCCCTAGGGGCAAAATAGCCCACTAGGTACGTCCAGTAAGCGCCATTGCAGAGAGGTGTAAAAAGGGGCACGGCCTGCACCACCTCTCTGCAACGCAGAGCAGTGGCACTTACTGGAAGCAACTGGTGGGCTAGTTGGCCCCCAGGGTCCCTCAGGATTGAAAGGGAATTATTTCCCCAACTTAAAACGCGCCACAGGGCGTGTTTGCACACGTCACCTCAGGCCCCGTCCCCTCCCTTCACCACTGTGTAAACGCGCCCTGTGGCCGTTCTAAGTTGTGAGATTAAGTCCCCTTGAATCCTAAGGGTCCCTAGGGTCAAACTAGCCCACTAGGTACCTCCAGTAAGCGCCACAGAGCTGCGTTGCATAGAGGTGTAAAAAGGGGCGTGGCCTCAGAACACCTGTCTGCAACGCAGCTCCCTGGCGCACACTGGAGATACCTGTTGGACTAGTTGGCCCTCAGGGACCCTCAGTATTGAAGGGGAATTAATTCCCCAACTTACAACTGGCCAGGGGGCGCATTTGCAGAGTGCTGCAATGAGGGGGCGTGGCCTCCAGCGCGATGCCGGTCTTTTATTTATTTTATTTTTTTAAGAAGGAGGGCTGTGTGGCCCCCCTTCTTTTTCTAATTTACTGGCCCTGGGGACCCCATCCCCCAGGGCCTGCACCCTAATTTTTTTTGTTGAAAAAATAAATTTGGCCCTCCCAAGGTCTTAATCGGCCCAGGGGACCCCAACCCCTGGGTCATGGCCTTTTTTTAATTTAAATTCTTTAGGAGGGGGCTGCGTTGCCTCCCTCCTCAGGCCACTTATGGCTCCGGGGACCCCATCCCCCGGGGCCGGCCTTTGTTTTTTATTATTTTAAAAATATATATAGTTATAGAAACACCTAGGACATGCTGGACAAACCGTATGTACCTATCACCATGACGACCAAACTATGCAAGAAACCCCCCTCACGGTTAATAAAAAACACATCCACCTCTGGATGTGTAATACTTTTTATTTTACTCTCTGGAAAGGAGACGAACCTCACTTGAGAGTCACAGCGTGCTCCTGGCTGAGCCCAATGCTGTGTTACACCCACCAGTGCCCACCGATTGCCTCACACCTCTGTGTTGTATTTCACGAGCTAGTGCGTATGCTATGACACTCTCTAGCCCGTGTGCACTGTAACACCACCCCGTGAATATGTCATGCTACACTTGCCTTCGCACGGGTTATATTGCCCCATCTAACGTGCCTTCCTCGATGTGTATGTTATAAGGCACAGCGCTATGCCATACATATTACAATCTGGGATCCATATCTTTGTCACAGTGCATATGCAACGTTACACTCCCCAGCACATATTTTATATTACAACTTTAGAGACTAGTTATGTTACACAACACTGCCCTGTGCATATTACACTCCAAGGCGCATATCGCATAGCACGCGCTAGTGCCTGTGCTATCTCACGCTCTCCAATGAATCTGTCATTGCGCACAATGTATTGCATATTATATTTCACGCCCCGGTTCATCTTATATCACACTTTTTGGTGCATAGTTTATACCATATACTACATCTAGTTTTCATTTTCAATCGTGCTCTCAGGACTATGTTCTATATAACACTGCACCCACCTACCCTTTTCACCGGCATTACATTTTGCGATGGGGGTGGAGGGTCAGGGGGTGTTTCTGCCAAGTGAGCCCGGAGTCACAGTCACAAACGTCCTCTTCTTCCTGAATAAAAGTGAGATTATGCTGCATACTTGTTCATATTTCAAGTAGTTTGCACAGACACACATTTTAAAAACAATAAAGTTCCTTATACCCACCTTCTCTGAACAGTTAGCTTGCTGCCCCATCCACCTCCTCCCTATCCTCTGTTGTCTGAATCCATGGAGTAGCCTCCTCCATCCTGCCATGCATGGTCTGATGTGCTGCCACTGCCCTCCATTTAGCATGATGTACCAGTCCACTCCTCCTGCCCTCCATTGCCCAATTCTATGGCCCATCATTGACCTCCTGCTTAGCCTCTGTGCTTAGCTTGCTGCCCCTATTCTCCTTCCCCCTGCCCTCCGATGTCTTTGTGCATGCCCCTGCTCCATCCTTTTTGCCCACTATGTTCCATGGACCTGCCACTCCTATCTACTCTGAGTGTTCTGTTGAGCTGCCACTCCCCTCCCACCTGCCTAGCATTGTCAGATGACTGTAACCTGTCCCTGCCACCTCCATCCTGCCTGTCCACCTGCCATGCCCCTATCCCCTTCCTCCTGTCCTCCATGGTCCATTTTACTGCCACACCCTTCTGCCCTCCCTGATCTGTTGTGCTGCAACTGCTCCTCCTGCCTGCCCCGCGCGGTCTGTTGTGAGGCCCCTTCCCCTGAACTCTCTTGTCTGTGCCCAGGTCCTGACCCTCCCTTCTACCTCCATGGTCCTTTGTGCATGCCCCTGCACCCTCCTTCTTGCCTATCATAGCCATTGTGCTGCCACTAACCCTCCTGCTTGCCATGCATGGTCTTCTGTGCTGCCATTGCCCCTCCCACCTTCCCTGTGTGGTCAGCTAGCTGCCCCTGACCCCCTCCCACCTTCCCTCCATGGTCTGTGTGTATGCCACCATAGTCTCATTGTTGCTCTCCATGGTGTGTCCTGTTTCTAGTGACCATCCTGCCTCCATGGTCATCTTGCTGCTCCTGCCTTGCCACCTTGCTCCCAGCCCTCTGTTTCCATGTGCAGACCCCCTATTCCCTCCCTCCTGGCTTGTCTGTTCCATTGTAATGCCCCTGATCCGTCCCTCCTGCCCTTTATGGTCTGTTATGCTGCAGCTTTCTCTCCTGTCTATCCATTATGGTCAGCTAGCTACCATTGCCTCTTTCCCATCTGTTCTCTGTTGTCCATGTGCATGGTCCTGTCCCCTCCCTATTGCTTTCTATGGATTGTTGTGCTGCACTCCTGTCCCGCATGCGCTGTGTGGTGTATTGTGCTGCTGCAAACCCTGATGCCTGCCCTGTAGGGTCAGTTTGGTACACCTCTCCATGTCCCTCCTGTCCTCTGTTATCCGAGTCCATGTCCCTACCCCAATTCCTCCTGCCTACCATGATTCAATGTACCATACTTCCGAGCATTTTGAACTTGGTAAGAGGGAGATTTTGAAAAAAAACTGGGGTATTGATTTTCCCCTTTGAGTTACATTGAAAAAGAGGAGATTGTAGACAGGAGACAGATCAAATAAAGCCGATTTGAGCTTAAAAACATTGGACGTTTCCTGGCTGAAAAGGGTCTGTTGGCATGTATGGTTGTACTGCCACTGCCTCTTCCTTCTGCCCACAATGGTCTATTATATTGCCACAGCCTCTCTTGCCAGTCCTGTATTGTTGGTTTGTTGCCCCTGCCCCCCTTTCCACTGCCCTCCATAGTCTGTTGTGCTGCCACTGCCCTTCCTGCCTGCCCAGTGTGGTCAAATTGTTGCCTCTGCACTCTCCTACCTGCCTTCAATTTTCAGAGTCCGTGCCCCTGGCATCTGCCTTTCAACAGTATCCCAATGAACAACTAGATTGCTAACATTCTATATTTATTACAAAAGTGTGGAACGCCTGACGTCATCTTGATGTAATCAAAACTGTAATACCTAGAGTATTTCCTTTAGAAATTACATATATGAGAGGGTCTTATTTGCATCAAAATTATGGTTAGTGCTCTAAAAAACTAAAATGAGGACATATTTTCTGAGTTTTCAAATAGCGACAAAGAACTTTTAAATTATTTGTAATCTTTATGTTTTTTTATCCAGTTGACCACTTGATTAAATGTTGCACCTTGGCGAGAGGATGTGGTGTTACTTCCAGAGCTGCAGACTTTGCAACTGGGGAACCAGGTTGGAGTTTCTGCTTCAGCTCAACATTCTGTGATTGTGGTCAAATCACTTAATCTCCCCATGTCTACAACCAAAATGAATTTGATCTTGTGTGATGTGACCAATGCTCATGTAAAGCATTCCAATACCTGACACGTCTGCACTATATAAAACTGCAAATACACAAAAAATAAGTGTTTTGCACACTTCTGTAATTGGGCTACATGTGGGCTACATCTGGGTGATAATTGTGCTGCATTTAGGCTCTTTTGTGTCTGGTGGCCATCTTGGGAGATTTATTTGTTATGAAGTTTCCTAATTTCCTCATTTACTGCAGTCTCCTCAGTAGGAAATGATTTCAAGTTTTTTTACTTTGATTCCATCAAGAAGGTATTCAGATATGTCACACATTTGCCATAAATTCTGAATGTTAGCACTCTAGTTGCTCATTAGATCACTGTAGTAAAGCTACTGCTCACCAAGGAAGTCTGCTTCTGGTATTAAAAGTGCATGTTTCAGTCTGCATATCAGAATTTTTTAATGAAATCGAAGAGGATTTGAGAAGTCAAAATGTGCCCTATTTTTTCTTTCTTCAGCACTAATCATAATTTCTATGGCAAAATGAATCCCCTCATTGTGTTCCTTTGTAAATTAAATGTTTTAAGTGTTACCACTTTATTCCATTCAAGATGGCTTCAGGTGTGCCATACGTTTGTCATAAGTAAGACTGTTAGCGCTCTAGTTGTTCGTTAGAACACTCTGGGACATTCTGTCATTGGGCTATACTTGGGCTACATCTGGGTGATATTTGGGCTACATTTGGGCTCTTTTGTCTCTGGTGGCCATTTTGGGAGACTTATTTGTTATGATGTTTCCTAATTTCCTCATTTACTACAGTCTCCTCAGTAGGAAATACTTTCAGTTTTTTTATTTTGAATCCATCAAGAAGGCATTCAGATGTGTCACAAATTTGCCATAAATTCAGAATGTTAGCACTCTAGTTGCTTATTAGATCAATGTAGTAAAGCTACTGCTCACCAGGGAAGTCTGCTGCTGGTATTGAAAGTGCATGTTTCAGTCTGCATGTCAGAATTTTTTAATGAAATAGAAGAGGATTTGAGAAGTCACTCAAAATGTGCCCTAATTTTTCTTTCTGCAGCACTAATCATACTTTCTATGGCAAAATGAACCCCCTCATTTTGTTCCTTTTTAAATTAAATGTTTTAAGAATTACCACTTCATTCCAACCAAGATGGCTTCAGGTGTGCCATACGATTGTCATAAGTAGGACTGTTAGCGCTCTAGTTTTTCTTTAGAACACTCTGGGAAGCTGCAGTAGAACACAAAGGAATCAACTGACAGTCTCTGCCCTTGTTGGATGTACATGTTTTACTGAGAATGTCAGACTTCATTCTCACATGACTGAGAAAGATAATGTGAATTTACAGAAAATATGCTCTCAGTTAGCTTATAGATCACCTTCCAAACCTCTGTGGGAAAAGCATGAGAAAATAGTTTTCTCTCAAACATGATTCATGATATCACAGCAGAAGGTTTTTTCACATGGTAAAATCACCTTAGAACACACCACAATTCCTAAAATGAGTATGGTACCATCAACAAATGATTTATAATGTAACTAAAGTCTTAAAACCTTCTATTAACTGCAATGCTTTTTAATGAGGTGCTATCATGTATATTGGTCCCAAGATGGCTGCCAACACTTCTTGGATGAAGTGCTGACAGCCAATCAGATCTCACGATGAGATGTGTGGTTAGGCTCCGCCCAGATATATATGTGATTTTACTTTTGATTTTCTCTGGAACTACTGAACGGATTTACACCATTTAAGCAAAAGGCACATGCCTGACCTGAGGACTACCTCTTTGCCAAATTTCAAGTAATTCTGTTCAGCCGTACGGGCTGTACCTTGGACTAAAGGTCCCTATGCGCGCACGGTGAAAAACCTGAAAAAAAAAGAAATATATTAATAAATACATAACTTAGCATTTAAAAATCCGTACAAATTCACTTAAAAAACCATAGGTTTCACACACATTATAGTTAGGAATTAGCATTTAAAAAACCTTGCAAATTCACTTAAAAAACCATAGGTTTCACACATGTTATAGTTAGCTGGACATTTCCCTCGTAAAAAACCAATGAAATTCCCGCGTTATAGTTAGTGCAGGCAACTATAACTCACGCGACCGCAATCCTCTGCTGATGACGTCAGATATTACATCACTGATTACATATGTGTCTTTCTGAAAAATAAATATTTGTAATATATGTATAGCTAAAGATTAATGGAAGAAGACATGGGTAAATAGGTGTCTAAATACAGTGATGTAATATCTGACGTCATCAGCAGAGGATTGCGGTCGCGTGAGTTATAGTTGCCTGCACTAACTATAACGGGGGAATTTCATTGTTTTTTTACGAGGGAAATGTCCAGCTAACTATAACATGTGTGAAACCTATGGTTTTTTAAGTGAATATATATATATATATATATATACAGTGTTAATAATTACCAATATTAACTTTAAAATGCATATGTATTTAGCATGCATGCCTTTACCACGAAATTCAAGTGTTTTACAGATATATACAAACCCATTACCCATACATACATGTATATATATATATATACATATGGGTTTATACTTACCAGTAAAATAGATACATTAATGGGGTAAAGGCAACAAGCGAGGTAAAGGCACAGTAGTTGTAAAAGAAAGTTGTTGTTAAAACTTTAGTGGTTTAGACTAAGTAGTGGTTAAGGGGTAGTTGTTTAGACTGTAGTTGTTCAAGTGGTGGTTGTTCCATCCTACAACCCCTAGAAAGGGGTTGGACTAACTCAGGGGACCCACCTATCTGAGGGTTTGGAAAGAGGGGTGGCTACACCCATTTCCTTTGTCCAGTTTCGCGCCAGAGCAGGGGCTGGTAGCCCCTGCAACCGGTTTGAGCTGGACTATGCACAGGGACACCAAATGTGCCCCCCAGTGCAGGACTTCAAAGCACTCTCAGAGTGCCCCCACCCAGCCCCAATACACTAAAGCCTGTCTGGGAGGTGATAACACCTCCCTGTGACAGGAAACCTATTGTCCAGGCCTCCCCTGCTGGAGTTTCGGTCAGCAGCAGGAGGCCAGACTCATGTCTGTAGCTGCAGCATCCATTTTGTGATGCCAGGGCTCTGTTAAGCTGGTACCTGGTATACTGGTGCTGTCATGTCTCTCCCTCTGGAAGGGTGGGACCATACTTCCACACCAGTTACTGGTATGGGGGAATGATTATAAGGTGTTTGACACCAAACACGACATGTTTCCGTGCAGCCAGTCCAAAGTTAGCATTTACCGTTTGGTTGTAATGCACTTAAGAGTATATGGTCAGGCTGCATCACAGACAACCCCAGGGAAGAGATTCCGAAGGCTGCAGTGGGGCTCTGCTCATGCATGGGCACCCTCTCACACAAAACCAAGCACCCTGCCTTCAGGATTGATAAGGCCTGCCATAGGGGTGACTTATAGGTTTATTTGTTCAGTGATAGGTGAGATATAGTGACCTATATCTCAGTAAGGGGTGCATGCACCACCTTAGGAAGACTGCAGTAGCAGACCTGTGGTGTCCTTTTGGAGGGCTTCCCAGGGGTGTCATAATACATGCTGCAGCCCCTGGTAGGCCTCTGGGGTACTTATGCCCTGGGTACATAGTATACCATATACTAGGGACTTATAAGGCCACCTAAGAATCCAATCTGATGTGTACCTAAGGTACTAGGAATCCATTTATGAGAGAAAGCAGATACGCTGGGGACCTGAATAGCAGGTTCCCAGCCAAACTAAGTCAAAAACCATCAAAACACCGGGAAAAAAAGTGGGGGCAACCAAGTAGTCAGATTCCACCTTCCTACACCTAATATAACTTGTTGGGCTTTCTGGGGCAAAATTGTTTTGCATACCAAGGAAATGCTGTATAATATATGTTGTCAGTATGACCGAATCCCAGAACAGCTGATAAACACGTGAACTCCAAATACAGCAATTCCCTGACAATGCGGACAGCTAGCAGTAGTTCTCGGTTGTCAATTGCAGATTTCGATTATGTTGCAATTTGAATTTGACTAGGGTAGTAACAGTAAGCGATGTTTTAAGCAGGGCTATGAATTATTCGACATTGGTAATTGTGTCTGTGACTGTCCAATCGGTTGAATTGTCTGTTCAGTGTACCAAACCGTCATCTAATGTGGGTCACAAGTTTCTGGTAAAATTTGAAACAGAGACCAGGTTAGGTTGCATTAGCCATGCACAGATATATGGTAATACCTCAAGAGCCCGTGCTAGGTCTCTATATATAAAGCAGGTTCTAAGTTGCAAATATTTGAAAAATCTGAATGAGGTATATCAAATTCATTGGCTATTTAAACTTTAAAGTATGCCTCCCTTAAAAAGTTGATTGATAAACTGAAGGTCAGATCTAGGCCATTTGGAATTCAGTCAAGTATTAGAGGCCTCTTTAAGTAATACATTATTTCAAATAGGTTGATAGTCATGAAGTATTTGAATTTTGTAGCATTTAATAATCTGTTGCCATAGGGTTAATGTACATCCGATGAAGTTTATATTTGCATGCATAGGGTAGTGGCCTGCTTAGATGGCCAGACTAGATATCTTCCCCATCTGCTCCCGCTGTGGAGCTCTGTATACTTTATAATCATGAGCCAATTCATGCCTAACTGACCCTAAAATAGTGGTGGCGGCACCCCTACTACTGGTGGTCGGATGGGGACCACGAAAAGGATCTGTGCAAGCCCGCACAACAAAGTGAAGAGGCAGGCCTTGCCATTCCTGGAAACTGGGCATATCGAGGGCCTGCTGCCGCTGCGCCAGCGAAGAAGAGACCCAGTAGCCAGTAAGAGAATGGAGAGCTGGGTGGGCGCACAACGAAGAGCTGCCCAAACTGAGAGCGGGACTAGTGGTGCAAGCGCTCCTGCCCAAGAGGTCAACGATTGTGTGAATTGCCCCCAGGGATACCAGAACATGAGCCGGCAGGTGAGGGTGAAGAGGGCAGTGTCAGAGGCCTGCCCTGTGCCCACGGCCTTATAGCAGCGCAATATCAGCAGGGACAGTGAGGAGAGCCCCCCTGAATAATCCCACAGTTGAGGGGCGGGCCCAAGTGACTGCAGCAACCCCGGCCATTGAATTCAGTGCCGGGCCGCCCTGTTGCTATTGCGATGTTCACACTGATATAGAGGCCCGATGGGGTTGAGGCCCGGGAGCTGCGCTTTGACTATGGGTCAGCCTGTGCAGGTGCAAGATGGGGTTTGCTAGTGTCCCTCGAGCTGCAGTGTTTACATCGGTGAGGCCCCCTAAACAAAAATGGACATAGAGGCCATGGCCTGCAGAGAAATGAGGAACTGGGCGCGGCTACTGACTGCTGGACGCTGGGTGCATGGGAGAGATCCCACGGTGCATATGGACACCTGAATGCTTAGAGAGATGCTGCGATAGAGGGGGCCTGAACTGGGCCTGGACAGTGAGGATCGCAGCCTTTCTGATCCCCCTGAATGTGCCTGGGTAGAAGACGCGTACAGTGATCTGTGCTGGTGGGCGAGGTGAGTCACACAGGGATTTGACGGACTGATGGTGGCTGGAGAGGGCCCTCACATCGTGGCTGGTACTGGTGGGGAGGTGCTGCCTGGTTGTCTTCTAGTGAGGCTCAATAGATTATGCCTTGCGAAGAGACCACCAGAGACCCAGAGATCTGGTGCAGTGGCCATAGGGTAAGATACGTCGGTTGCTGGTAAAACAGCAGACACACAATACTGTCTAGTGCAAAGAAGTCCCTAGAACTGCTGATGATGGGGAAGGACAAAGTGGCAAAAATGGCGCAAGCCAACAGAATCGATCCATACACTGTGACAATGCTGGATGGGTTGTCAGTGCATCTGTGAACAGTCCACGAGCATGCCAGTACAGGGGTCTACTGCTGCGGGACTCCTGTTGACAAAGCAGGGCTCCTGGTTCATGCTAGAGGGGTAAAATGGACTCCATGGCTATGGAGCTTAATCATCTGCGCTTGGATTTACGAAAGGTTGCAGACCGAACCACAGTGGTGGAGGATGATGTGGACATGCTAAAGAAGGGGCTGAAGTCACTGAGAGTTGCGGTGGAAGGGTTAGAATGCAGTCCCACGCCCACAGAGGAGCACATAGAAGATGCTGAAGGACGGTCACGGCAATATAATCTAAGCCTGGTGGCCTTCCCGGAGTGTGCGGAGGGCTACTCGGCAGAGCTCTTTCTGGAAGACCGGATTACATAAACCCTCAAGCCCCCATGACAATCTAATTTCTTCACTGTGGAGAGGGCTTACAGAGCACTGGTGCTGGTGCCACAACCTGGGACACCCCCATGGGCCCTGATTGCCCGTCTTTTTAACTACAGTAACTGCAACGCTATCCTTCAACTTGTGCGCACATGCAGCCCCCCCATATATGGGGATAAGCACATTTGTATTTACACGAACACACTCGAAGGGTCAAGACTTTACACAACAATTTCTTAACTGTAAAAAGGAAACTGATAGACTGCAACATTAAATGCAGCCTGCTGTTCTCTGCTAAACTGTGAGTCAAGGATGATAGCTGTGTCCACTTTTATGAATCCACATCCCCATCCCCATCCCCATTGTAACAAAGTAACTAGACACTCTGGGCCGAACGGGTAGTACTCGTACTCTGGGAAGACATGTGCCTCGGATGGCATGGTGCGGCATTCCACCCGTAACAGGAGGACACCGCTGGGAAATGTGGAGGACCAGGAGGCCCCAACTATGGATCAAATTCTGGTTTGCCCAGATGGCACCCTGAGCGCTGAGGTGCCGGGATCAATGGATCGGAGTGTTTTTTTGTAGATTTGGCTGGTTCCTGACACACTGAGTGACTGTACTGATGCTGGATAGGCTCTACACATATATGAGGACATGAGGTACGATGCTGTAGGGGAGGGGGAACTTTAATTTAGATATTAGCACCAGGACTGGAGGCTGTGGGGTGGAGAACCCCACTACGTGGATTGCTGGAATTATGATCCTAGCATCCGGATGGACCAGATGATCTTCGTAGATCTGGTGAAGTTGCCAATATGTTCGCAAACTGTGATACTAATATTTTGTCAGTATGTTAAGTGTTGATAATTTGTTGCCTCTCTATAATTCTGGGATAGTTCGCCATGGTTTGTAGGGGGGCCAAGGGAGTTACGGTATGCAGTGAATGCATGAAGGGCAATGTAATGGACTACTGTGTAGCAGGATTTGGCTGGGGGCCCGTCGTCTCTTGGTGTGTTGAGGGCCTGCATAAGACTCGCGGATCGGGGGTGACATGGCTTCTCTGCCTGAAATACACTTAGTTCTGCTCTAGTTGGTACACATGACAGGAGGAAGGAGGGTAGTGGGATGGTGACTGGTGCCCTTCTGGCCATTATTTGAGCTGGAGAGAGTTCTGCACATTCTGCGATGGAATGGGAGGCATGGGGGGGTGGTTGGAAAACTGTTGGCTGTTTTTATTGTTATTGTTCTTTTGGGGGAAGTGCTGTTGCTGCTTCTAAACCTCGGGTGGTTCTGTCTATGCTTCACCGGTCCAGTGGGATGGCCTCCTGGACTGGATCACAGGGTCATGCTGGGCACAGGATGTGACTACAAGTTCCGTACAAGGAACATTAAGGGGCTAAACAGATCCGAGAAATGCCATAAAATCTTCACATACCTCAAACGCTATCGGTTCTCGATTACATTCCTGCAGGAAACTCACCTGTGGGGCAACTGTAAAGCCACACTCCACCAGAGGTGGAGAGGGCAGATTTATGCAACTTTGTATTCTGGTTTTGCATGCGGGCCCCATGTCTGGTTGGCCCCTAGTGTCCCTTTCCAAAAACTGTTGGTATGTGTGGATCCCGACGGGAGGTATTTCATTTTGCATGGTACACTAGATGCCCATGACAGGGCACTAAACCTAACATGACAGAAGCCCTAAGACAAATGATGTGGGGCATGGGGTTGGTGGACACTTGGTGAGCCCAGCACCCATAGACACACACACATTCCTGCTACTCCCCTGCGTCAGACACACATAGTAGACTAGACTATTTTTTCACACAGGTATAAGCTACAAAGAGAGTAACGGACACAACATATTTGGCAAGGGATATATCAGACCACTCACCCTTACTACTAATTTACTCTTTGATCCAAAGAGCAGCACAGGCGGATGAGGGCAGAATCTCTCACTGATTCAGCATAGAGCGGAACAATTGTGGAGGCCCTGACTGATTACTTTACCCTAAATTGGGAGAGCACCCAGCACAGAGCAATGGAATGAGGCGCTATGAAGGTGGTGCTTAGGGGAGTGGACATAGCAACCACTACAGGTATCTGACATACATTAGAAAGGGACCTGATGCTACCAGAAGGAAATCTAACGACTGTTGAGAGGTCACTGCCGCTGGTTCCAATGGCCCGTCCAGCATGGGGAGATGCAAAAAAAACAAGTTCACTCCTTGTGGGAGCACCTAGAAAAACATGTTTGACTTTCCTATAGAGGTCGATTACATATAGAGGGAGCTAGGGCAGGCAGGTTACTGGCCAGGATGATGCAGCAGGAAAGCCACACAGACCCTATACTATTGATTAGGGATTAAATAGGCTGAGAGGTTCATACACAGCCGGCCATCAGCGAGACCCTGGCGCACCACCTCGGTGGGGTGTACATGTCATCTGCCATTTTCCACCGAATGGGGTGGCAGCCGACCTTGATTTGCTGCTGCTGACACAGCTGGAGGGACCCAAACGGCTGAGCTAGAGGGGCATTTAACCAAACAAGTGATATTATAGGCCATAGACTCCCTCAAGATGGCTAAGGTCCCAGATAGGTATGGTCTCCCCACTGGGCTCTACAGGTTGCTTCCAGAGACTATGACCGACAATTTACTTCTGGTGTGCCAGGTGGTCCTGGAGAAGGTAATGCTCTCTGCGTCTATGTGTGAAATGCTGATAGTGCTAATACCCAAACCTGGGAAGGACCTTCTAGATGGAGCCTCTTACCTCCCTTTGTTTATATTAAATGTTGATCAAAAGATACTTGGGCAACTACTGGCAAAATGTTTATACTGCCATGGCCCGAAACTACTCCACTCTGACCCGTCAAAGTTTATTCCCTGTAGAAAGACTCTTTGCAACCTGTGCCGGCTGGTGCACGCTTTTCATGTGCATTGCTTGGATCAAAATCAATATGCCCCTGCTTCCCTAGATTTAGAAAAGGCATTTGATTCGGTGAGCTGGGAGTATTTGTGGCATGTTTTTGACAGAATGGGGCTAGAGCCCAAGTTTATTGGATGGTTAAAACTGCTTTACGCACAACCGCTGGCACGGGTGCGTACAGGATGCCTGGTGTCGGTGGTGATTCAATTGCAGTGGGGAACCAGACAGGGATGCTACCTGTCCCCACTACTGTTTGCCCTGGTGATGGAGCCGGTGGCGTGCAGGTTGCAACAGGTGTTGCATTGCTGGGGAATACAGGTAGGACAGTCGATCCATGTTGTGTGTCTATATGCAGATGACGCCTTGGTATATTTGTGTCAGCCAGACATTTCAGCCATGATCCTGTTACATGTGATGAGAGAATTTGGAGAGCACTCGAGCCTCCATGTGAATCAGTCAAAATCTGCGTTATTCCCACTGGGTAAACTGAAAGAAGTTGAAGCTACCCGACTACCTGAGTCAGGAATCCCTTGGAACACTGATAGCGTTCGCTACGTCAGCATGCATGTAGTACACAGGGCGCAGCAGCACAACACTTTAAATATGGGGGGCGTGATAGCTAACCTTAGACAGCCGGTTAAATTTTGTAATACAGTCATGTATTTCTTATTGGGGTAGGTTGCCCTAATCAAGATAGTTGTGTTGCCCCAGTGTCTTTATGTATTACAGGGAACCATTAACAAGATTCCCTGGAGTTTCTTTTGGATGCTGGATAAGCTCCTGGTGGTCCTGTTGTGGGCAGGGAAGCGGTGCAGGTTTGAACTTCTCGCACTGAGGTTGGAGTGGGATAAAGGAGGAATGGAAGAACCTGACCTCAAATTGTCTTAGTATGCGGCACACCAACAACATGCAGTATACTGGTTCAATGATTAACTTATATGGGAGAAATCCCTATTGGCCGGTACTGCTGGGGTTCCTCCTGCTATGTGGCAATAGAACACCTGGAGCAATGCTGCAAGTATTGAAACTGGTGTGCAGGCTCTGGGAGCGAGCAGAGGGCCTCCGCAGGGCGCCATACTGGAGGTGTGGAAAATCTGTCTTTTCGCGCAAATTGCTCAGACCATGTCTATACCTTGTTGGTGGGAGGGTGGCTGTATCACCTTAGATGACTTATATTCATTGGGCTAGTTTATCACTCTACAGGAATCAACAGAAACATTTGGTTTGGTAAGAGGTCAGTTTCTCCAGTAACACAAGATAACGGCCTGTGCAAGGGAAGTATGGCTGGGGTTCCCAGACACCCCTGAGCCCACTCAGACACTAGTTGCACTGTTAACACTGGCAGGCAGAAGGAGGCCTATTACTCATATATACCGCGCCTTGTGAGCAGACAGACCTAGGTCTCCTCTTAAAGGTTGAGGGAAAGTGCAACAGATCAGTGAGTTTCAAATAATGAGAAAAGAAAAGACTAGGATACATAGGCTGGTGCAGGAAGTATCTGCAACACTTGGTTTAAACTCACTCAATCTGTGGATTGGGCGATACCTAGAGAATTGAAATAATGCCTACTGGGGATGATGCCTGTTAAAAAAAATAGAAAGTTTAGTAGGAAATTTGCAGTCCTTGGATTGACGCATACCAGACAACATATAGTCATTAGATGGCAGAGCCTGAAACCTCCTCAGATGGTTGAATGGCTGAAGGATTGACGCAATGGGCTGGGGCTGAGGGAGCAGACATAGCATAGGGAGCCTTGGTTCATGAACTTACTAGTGATGGAGCCGATGCCTCCACAACTATGGCGAGCATCACTGACAAGGGAACCACTCAGACATTGCACTCCCTCGGTGAATGATGAAATGCTTGGAAGGTTGAATATTGACGATGTGAGCTGGAAATTAACTGCTGTGTTTAACCTGCAAAGTTGGGTATCCTTCAGAATGTGAAATATGTAATGGACAGAGCACAGGAAGAGGGAGGCGGGGTTTAAATGCAATTAGGATTTATGGGAGTTTTTAGGTTGTGTTTCGAATGGGTTTTAAGGCCTTTGGGGGCATATTTACAACAGAATGGAAAAGCGTAGAATTAAGCAAACATTGCTAATGCCATGCTTCTCCATTCTGAAAAATCAGGGATGTGTCGTATTTACAAGAATGCTGTGCACCCTTGCGTTTCCCCAAGCGATGGTCTGAGTTCAGCTGCCTAGCGCAAACACAGGACATTTGCACCATAGTGCAAGAGTGTCTGCGTTGGGGGGGGGGGGAGATTGTTTATGTGCCGGTAGGTTCCCCTTCCTGTACATAAAACATTTTTAAATGCAGTTTTGCAACTTCTATGTGTGCTGCTTAATGCAGCACACATAGAAGTTGCAAAACTGCATTTTTCTAAAATGAATGTTTATGTGCAGGAAGGGGGACCTTCCTGAACATAAACAATCATAGGCAGTTTACAGCTTGAATAAATGTATTTGCATTCATTAGTGTGATGCATGTAATGAATGAGGTATAGGCAGGGATATTAAACTAGATGAAGACCTGATGACGGCCAATGATCCATAAGGGAATGGAGAAGGCCGAAACACATTGGCATGTTATAAGTGGATGTATAGTTCATTATATCTCATCTAACATCCATGTGACTCGATTTTAATCATATCTAGCGTACCCACTAATAAAGAGGAATAGCCTAAGGGATTAATCCCAAGAGATTTTTGCAAAGAACCTGGACCTCTGCAAATGTCCAGTTGATTTCATCTGAACTCCCGCACAACCTTTGAGTCCCTCAAGGTGGTATTCACCTACCTTGAAGTGGATAGGTCAATGATGTTGAAGCTTGCCACAACTATAAGTGGGTGAGGTGAATTATCCATATATTTTGGATATCTGCAGATTACTGAGGAGTCCTTTGATTTTTCACTTCTACCCAAGCACTTGTTATGTAATATAGTAATTGCACTCTAACAGATCAGAACGAATTGGAAGGAAAGCATGGTGGAGTGGTATACCATAGAGTTGATTTCACCACTTTTATTTCTCGAAATTTGTATATTAAGAAAAGTTTCACATTGAAAGTTCTTAACCTCAAATGTATCCCTGTTTAGAGCAGGAAGGGTTTTATTTAAATGGCTTCTGAAGAGGTTTTAAAGCCTCCTTCAATGTATAATTTGTTTGACTGCTTTAATGTGTTTCTTATTTATTTGGCTTATGGGTAACATTATGTGATTGACATGCTGTGTTATTGTATATATGAAGTATTGCCTTAGATACTTACTCTTTGTTTTTATTTATTTACCAACACTCATTTGTTACCTTTCCTTTCCTTGTTTGTTTTCCTTTACCATTTGACTCACAATCAGATAAAATGTTAAAATTCTATTGATATTATTTGCATCTTCATTCTTATTCATGTATTCTAATGTTCAGAGATATGAGTTGAATTAATGATCGAACTGCATAGGGGTGGTAATAATTGTGATATGTATATTTCCATTAGAGATAAGAGTTCAAATTTGTCTGAGTTTCAAGCCTTTCAATTCCTCTTGCAGTGTTTTATTTTGAGCTTTCAAGAACTCTATATCCTGGAAATTCGGAGTCATTCCTGCCGATAGAACCTTCACTCCTGCTTTAAGAGTCGCAGTGCATTGTGCTATACCATCCAGCTTCTCCTCTACCACCGCACACTTTTCTTGGATATTTTTTGGTTGACCTCTGAAATCTCAAATTACATGAGAATGTCCTGCCTCAGACTCAATATAATTTTTTCCAGCTGGTTCTCAGTCCCCCCCCTCGACCCGAGGATTGCCCCCCCCGGCTTAGACTGTCTACCATAGATATCCCAATACTAACTTGGATCTGTATTGGGCTTAGCCCCCCCCCCATCTTGTAAATCATCTGCCAAATTATCTAGTGGAGAAAAGCGGTTATTAAGGGGAAGGGAGGGGGGGAGTTCTAATATACTCTTGTCTCGTTATGCAGCCTGTATTTGACTTACCGTGCCCCCTCCCCCCCTGAATGGGTAATGGTGAGGGTTTTGGTAGTAAACGCCCTTCTTTCAGCCCACACCACTTAGGCCTCCCTGCAGCTTTTACCAATTGTTTAATAAGGGAGACAGCAGATACCTCACAATCCATTTGTTCACTTATTTTCACACTTTTAAATTGTCTTTCTGGGTTATACTGCAGTTGATATTGATTCCCTATTTGGGATATCCATGGTGTTTCTGCTGGGGTGTTTCTCTCACCAATACCCCTTGCTCCAGTGCTTGCTCCATTGCTTACACTTTCCCCTTCCACCACTTTCAAATACCCCTTATAATTAAAGGTACCGGTTGGGGTGCAGGTTATTTTCCATCAGTCCCAATGCCAGCTGTACCTGCTGAAATTGCCGAGGTTGCACCCTGCTGTAGACGCCCTTCTCCCCTACATTCCTTTGTGTCCATACGCCAGGACTCTCAGCATGCCAAATGCCATTTCTGTTCCCCAATACCCCCTGAGCTGACTCCTGTGCCACTTCCTCAATGTCCTGCCGTTTCTCCATAGTCCAGCGTTTCTCCACAGCTTGCCACCCAGTGCTGACACTGCCCAACCCCACCCGGAAGCCGGCAAGTGCTGATGCCTTGCAGGATCTGTGCCAGAGAGCTGCCGCCAAGCACCAAACCACCCGGTGTCACCTCGCGTCTGGGCCCATAGACGTTGCAGCTCAAAGTAGGGAATAACAGATGAAAATACCCCTGGCCACCTCACTCAATACCTCCTGAAAACGGACACCAAAAAACGCCTTCTTCGCGATATCTAATCGCAATCTGGTAAGTTTGGCTTCCTCCTAGCCTGTCATCATTTGGGGGCTTTGAATGCACACCGGCTTTTTTCTTAAAATTAGTCCATTTTGAAACCTTATCCTCATATAGCGCGTGCATTATCACTGGATGCGTGCCTTGCCCTATGGCACGATGCCTAATACACAACATACTGTGGGGCGACTTTTCCGCCCCAGCCCAGCCCAGCCCAGTGGCACAGCATTTTCTGAGTATCTCCACCATCTTATACTGTCTAATTCCACCAAATTTACACCAATATTAATCAGTACTTTCTTCATCGTTTCTTCACTTTTTGTGGATGAGCTACGTGTATGTTGCCATACTATTTCACACTCTTCTAATGCTCTCAGTGTGTCCATCCGGACCTCGTCAAAGAACACGATTGAAAAGCATGGTAGGTTCTAAGCAGTGTTCTTTTATTGAACCCAATGCATTTCGGGCTTACACATGCCCTTCATCAGGGGTAACTGTTAAGTAAACAAACATTCTCAATTAACATACTAGCTCAAAATTAATTTCATAATGTGATAATAACTGTTGATAACAAATGAGTAAAATCCACCTTACTGTGTGCTAATCTTCCTTACATTGTCGTCATTTAACAATTCCTGCTATTAGTTTCCACACCATACCAGTCCCTTTATTGTACATGTTCCCTTCGCTTAGGAAGCCCTTTACACTTATTTCAACTCTTTCCTATAGCCAAACCTATCATACCTATCGTACTTCCTTACTCATTCATATTTACCCATTAACCACCTTGCCCTTTTCACCACCCCTCTATACACTTTACCGCTAATCCACACTCCCCCCACACTCACTCCATCCGCCCCTCTGTCCGCTATATCACTTATTCACACTCTCCCCACTAACTCTATCAACCATACCTTCCACTGCTTCACAATCTCCCCGCTCACTCTGTCCCACTCTCTCCACTGTGTTACTAATTCACACTCGCCCCACTCCCTCTATCTACCATCACTTCATTATTCTGTCTCTTTTACACTCCTTCCCACCCTTCATACTTACTTGCTATTATCATGTCCCCTACATCGCATTTACCCATTCACCCACAACATTCCCCCTCTCTCATTCTGCCCCCATCTTAACCTTCAGCCTTCCACACATACCAACCAGAGATCACTTTCAACTTCACATCTCGAAGTAAAGCGTTATCTTTCCCCTGAAGTCACCTCCTTTTAAACGCCCGGTTGCCGCCCTCGTTAACCCCTCACTTAAACCTCGTGATTATTCACCTGTTCTTCCTACAACTACCAAGCGTTAGCCTGAAGCCTCCAACTCCCATAATACACTTATCCTGTTATAGACAATGCTCAAAACTACCTAAAAAGACAGATTTTAAAGTATGTATTATTCAAAATGCCCCGGTCAATGAAATATAAACCCTTCACAAAATTAGTGCTCATCCCAAAGACAAATTAATTATGAAATATTCGTCTGCTGCTCCTTACAAACTTTCATTTGTACTGATTTCTATAATGCTCAAAGCTACGTGAAAAAACAAATCATCTTAGACTATATTTTCCAAGATGACACACTCAAAAATATGACACCTTTACAAAATAAATCCATATCCCACACGTGAATCAATTAGAGAATGTTCAAAAGATTTTCCCTTCAAACTTGCTTAATGAACTCGTTGTTTATCGCCATACACGTGGTGATGTTAAAAAATTCAGTTTTGACATTTTTAAACACTGGGTGCCATCCAAGTTAGGACAATAAACTTCAATCATTATTTGGGGGTTTTGGATGCACACCGGCTTTTTTCTTAAAATTAGTCCATTTTGAATCCTTATCCTCATATAGCGCGTGCATTATCACTGGATGCGTGCCTTGCCCTATGGCAGGATGCGCAATACACAACATACTGTGGGGCGACTTTTCCGCCCCAACCCAGTGGCACAGCATTTTCTGAGTATCTCCACCATCTTCTACTGTCTAATTCCACCAAATTTACACCAATATTACTCTATACTTTCTTCATCGTTTCTTCACTTTTTGTGGATGAGCCACGTGTATCTTGCCATACTATTTCACACTCTTCTAATGCTCTCAGTGTGTCCACCCGGACCTCGTCAAACAACACGATTGAAAAGCATGGTAGGTTCTAAGCAGTGTTCTTTTATTGAACCCAATGCAATTCGGGCTTACACATGCCCTTCATCAGGGGTAACTGTAAGTAAACAAAGGTTAACGAAGGTTAAGATGGGGACAGAATGAGAGAGGGGGGAATGTTGTGGGTGAATGGGTAAATGCGGTGTAGGGGACATGATAATAGCAAGTAAGTATGAAGGGTGGGAAGGAGTGTAAAAGTGACAGAATAATGAAGTGATGGTAGATAGAGGGAGTAGGGCGAGTGTGAATTAGTAACACAGTGGAGAGAGGGGGACAGAGTGAGCGGGGAGATTGTGAAGCAGTGGAAGGTATGGTTGATAGATTGAGTGGGGAGAGTGTGAATAAGTGATATAGCGGACAGAGGGACGGATGGAGTGAGTGTGGGGGAGTGTGGATTAGCGGTAAAGTGTATAGAGGAGAAGTAGAAGAAAGGGTGGTGAAAAGGGCAGGGTGGTTAATGGGTAAATATGAATGAGTAAGGAAGTACGATAGGTATGACAGGTTTGGCTATAGGAAAGAGTTGAAATAAGTGTAAAGGGCTTCATAAGCGAAGGGAACATGTACAATAAAGGGATTGGTATGGTGTGGAAACTAATAGCAGGGATTGTTAAATGACAACGATGTAAAGAAGATTAGCACACAGTAAGGTGGATTTTACTCATTTGTTATCAACAGTTATTATTACATTATGAAATTAATTTTGAACTAGTATGTTAATTGAGAATGTTTGTTTACTTACAGTTACCCCTGATGAAGGGCATGTGTAAGCCCGAAATGCATTGGGTTCAATAAAAGAACACTGCTTAGATCCTACCATGCTTTTCAATCGTGTTCTTTGACGAGGTCCGGATGGACACACTGAGAGCATTAGAAGAGTGTGAAATAGTATGGCAACATACACGTGGCTCATCCACAAAAAGTGAAGAAACGATGAAGAAAGTACGGAGTAATATTGGTGTAAATTTGGTGGAATTAGACAGTAGAATTTGGTGGAGATACTCAGAAAATGCTATGCCACTGGGTTGGGGCGGAAAAGTCGCTCCACAGTATGTTGTGTATTCCTCCTAGCCTGTGCCACTCTCCATCTCGGGAGCTCCCGCGACCGGCTTCAGCCTGCCTCCATGTTTCTGCCTTAATACTTGAAACTCAGTCTAGGCGTCGGACTCTGAGGGTTCTCAATATTCAGGAGGGCACAGAAAAAGGTGACATAAGAAGTTTGATTTGTAAATTACTGAGTGAAGGGATATTACAAGACAGGTCATATTTGGATCTTGAAAAGGAAATTCAAAGAGTGCACAGGGATTCCTTCAAGTTAAACCCTAATAGGAAGACTCCCAGAAAGATTCTGATTAACTTTCTCACCAATGCAGTTAAAGAGCTGGTGTTGGGACGTGCTCTGAAGGAGAGATCCCTGAAGTTTGGGGACTTTAATTACCAAGTGAGATCAGACATAGGCAAGAGAGCCGCACAGAGGGAAGGGGAGTTGAGTACCAGGATGAATGATCTGCGGGGTAAAGGTGCTAAGGTTCTGATGAAGTTCCCAGCGGTGTTAAAAATCATGTGGAGAAATAAGATGCATGACATCAATAACCCTAAAGAGGTGAACACCCTTTCAGCTCAGATGGAGGGAGCCTCAGCAGCCGCTTTTTCCTCTGGCTTGTAATGGCTTGTAGGTGTGATAAGAGTAGGAATAGTAGGTATCAATCAAAGGTTAGTTAGAGTAGTTAGTAGTATTAGGCTTTCTTTTTTGTTTTTGTTTAGTGCACTTTGATTATCTCTCTTCGGGAGGGGGGTCACAAAGGGTGGATACTATTGCCTAGGGATAGGAGGGGGGGTTTCTGGGGGGGGCCAAGGGGGACACCGGGTGGTGAGAGCCTGGGAAAAAAAGAAAAAATGCGTCCTCGACTTGCCAAATTTTAGTCAGTTCAATGTTATTTCTGTGTCTTATCAGCTTAGAATGTTTCAATCAGAGCCTA
Source organism: Triturus cristatus (assembly GCF_964204655.1). Lineage (NCBI taxonomy): Eukaryota > Metazoa > Chordata > Amphibia > Caudata > Salamandridae > Triturus > Triturus cristatus. The sequence goes on from NC_140581.1 coordinate 1,097,681,734, forward strand.
AGCAGAGAGAACTAAAAGGGCATAGAGTAGGAAGATCTAAGCATGACTAAGTCAGATTCAGTTCAGTTTATATCCTGGAATGTTAATGGTCCGAGGTCTAGGAAGAAAATAGTTCGGGTGACAGCATATCTCAAGAATAGTGAGGCACATATAATACTGCTTCAAGAAACCCATCCAGAACAAAAGGAATGCGGATCCTGTTTTAGCAAGTTACGTTGGGTAGACGATGTTGTGTGCTCAGACCAGAGAGGCTGCCCTAATTATTAGAATTAATTCAGGAATAAGGTTATTGAACAATTGATGTCTCTGGTAGGTGGCTGGTGGCTAGTATAGTGATTCAAGGGATGCCAGTATCCTGCGCAACATATTATGATCCAAACAATTATGTTTCAGAAGCGTTAATAAAGTTGGAATCTTGCCATTTGGAGACTACGGCCCCAGTTATACTCGGGAGGGATTTTAATATAGATTTAATAAAGAGTTGGATAGAACATCAAAAGTAAAATATCTTAGCTCCCCTAAGACAATCCCCGGATTGAAAAATATGATGACTGAACTCAGTCTGGTAGATATCTGGCGAAGCAAGATGGAAGAAGCCAGGGGCTTTACATTCTATAGTAATAAGTATGGGCATCATTCCTGGATGGATTATTTTCTGGTGGACCAGGAACTGAACGCTGAGGTTGAAGCTGTAAATCATGCCCTGCAGTTCTTTTGGATCATTCTCCAGTGGTCCTGTCTTTTAAATACCATCAAAAAAAGGGGCAAAGAAGGTGGACCCTGGATAGGACTATCTTGTTAGACGAGGGGGTGATATCTGATTTAGCGGATAAGACACTTTAATAGGGACAAATAGTCTGGTATTCTTTCAAAGCATATTTAAGGGCAGTATTAGCTCTATAATGATAGGTAAGAGGCGCGATGTGTGACAGAAAGACGAGGAATTGCAGAAATTAAGGCTAGACAACGTGAACTTCAGAAGGCTTAGCTCAAGGGATCAGACAGGATATTAGTGCTTCGTAGGGGATTGGAGGATCTGCAGGCTGAATATCAAGCTCAGTTAGATAAAAGGTTGTTGGAGAGATGGAAAGTTAGCAAGCTCTAGCATTTTTCTTATGGTGAAAGGTGTAGCTCGCTTCTGGCCTGGAAAGCTAAATTTGATAAGGCTAAAAATTCAATATTGAACTTGATAAATGCAGACACCGGGGTGTTGTTAAATACTAATGCAGATATTGGAGAACACGCTTGGAGATATATGAGTAGTCTGTATAGAGAGGATATACAACCAAGGAAAGAATGTATAGAAGCTTGGTTAAAGGGGACGGAGCTTCTGCAATTATCAAACAAGCAAAAGGGAGTCTTAGTGGCAGAGATTACGGAGGAGGAGATTAGATCACAATGCAGGAAAATGACAGCCGGGAAAGCGGCTGGGCCAGATGGCCTCCTAGTTGAGATATATACCCAGATTATAGATAAATTAGCTCCAATACTGAAAGATATATTTAATACAATATATATAGAGGGTGAGGGAGACCGCTTATCTTGGTCAGAGGCAACTGTAGCTTTAATCTTGAAACCGAAAAAGACCAGTTGAGAGTAGATTCGTATAGACCAATATCGCTCTTGAACATTGATTATAAGATCTTTTCAGGGATGGTAGCTTCAAGAGTAGCACAGGTCATTAGAGGAGTCATACACTCTGACCAAAGAGGTTATATTCCATGGAGGCAGTTCAATGAGCTCACGGATTTGATGATGGGGGTTACTGAAATGGCAGAGGTCCAGAATTTGCCTGTGACTTTAGTGGCTGTGGATGCAGCAAAGGCCTTCAATTAAGTACATTGGGGATACTTTTGGGAATCTTTAAGAAACTTTGGTTTTCCACAGAACACGGTGAGGTCTGTGCAAAACCTAAACCGCCTCCCTAGAGCAAGGGTGTTGATAAATGGAGAGCTGTCAGACTGGTTCGACATCACTAGGGGCACGAGACGGGGTTGTCCCCTGTCACCGCTTCTTTTTAGCTTGTATATGATCCCTTTGCAAATCAGATACGAGCAGACCCCACTATTATCCCCTTCAAGTCAGCTGGATTAGTAGTGAAATTGGCGTTATATACCGATGATCTGATCCTCTACACCATCAACCTGCAGGCGGCAATCCCTAACCTGATGGCAAAGGCACAGAGCTTCGGCAAGATATTGGGGTATAAGGTGAATGTAGATAAAACCGAAGTTAGAGATTGGAACCAGGACAATAGTAGCTGGGAGGCCAAATCTCAAATGCAATATCTGGGCATCCTAATTACACAAAAACTTGCAGATATTCCTAGAGGAAACTGGAAAAAGTGAGACAGGAAATAGGGAGACTGTTGATAAGATGGGCCAACTTACCTCTAAACAGGTATGGTCGAGTTAATCTTATCAAGATGATCGTCCTCCCCAAAATAACATTTCTCTTTAATTCTATACCCCTAACATTTCAGAGGAAGGATATAGCTAAGCAGCTTTATCTGGGCATCAATGGGACCTAGGATAGCATGGAAAAAGTTGAGGAGGAGGTTGGAAGTTGGGGGGACTGGTTTTACCGGATCTGCTTGTATACTGCTACGCTTTTCATTTTAAAAACGTTCGTATGTTAGCAAACAAGCCAGACAGGTCATCAATGGGGTTACTTTTTGAGGCAATGCTGGGAGATTTGAGTCAAGGTCGGTGTCACTTCCTGTTTAAATACGGAGACCCAAAATATTTTATAAACGTGCGGTTGAAGATCTTGAAATCTGCCTTAAGCACATGGATGTATTTTCGGAAGAGGTTGCGAGTACAGTGTTATTTTTCCTGGGCACTGATTTGGGATTCCCCAGGTACACTGGATTGTCTGATTGATCAGCTTAATCAGCCCTTAAAATCGGCGGGTTTACGCTATTGGGCTGTCCGAAGATCGCCACCTACTGGACACTGGTATGTAACTTTTTGGAGGAAGTGATTGGTCAACAGGTCAAGGTAAGCCCTCGACTTGTATTCTTTGGGCTATATCAAGAATCATGTGTACGAGTAAATTCTGTTATATCTAAATTTGCCTTCTATGTGATTCTGTTGGCAAGGCGAGAAATTTACAGGCTCTGGAAATCAGAAAGCCCCCCATGTTTTGCTGACTGCCTCAGAAATATTAACTATACAAGTCAGGTTGATGTTGCTTGTGATGCTAAAAGTCTGGAGAAGGTCTGGGCAATGTTTGTCGATTGGAGACAACACAGAAGCAGGTCCAATGATTAAGCCTTAAATGCTGGAGGTCCCTGCTCCCTTACGCCCTGGTCTTTAAGGGAGGGAGAGGAATGTGGAAACAGCTGTAATCTTTGTGTGGAGATGCTCATCTTTCCCTTCCCTCATTTAAGGGGCAAGAGCTATACCAGCAAGAGAGTTGGCAAATTGAGGACTTTAAAAAAATAAAAAAAGAGTTCAAGTTTGTCTGTGTTTTGATGAGTCGGTATGTTACAGATATAACTTAAAGCATTTTAAACTGAAAAAGTCCTACATCTGTTTCTAGCATCAATATTGTAACTTGCAGATATGTAATTCATGCATGAGCCACAAACCTTGAAATAGTTGTAAATATATGAAGTATACTAATGTATGTATAACCTGTCCTGTCCAGGTGCAAATGGTACTAAAAATGTGGAAAGCGTGCATGTTACTTGGTGTGTGCGAAGTTGCAAAGATTCTGACTTTATACATGTGTAAACTATTTTTTTTAAATTCACAATTTTCATGAAATTCATGAAGTTTGAAAAATGAAGAAAAGACAAGTGGTGAGATAAACCCTCTGCTAATGGTAGATATGCAGGATCAAATTCGTCAAAGAAACAATTTTGGTGAGAGAAATATCCTGCAAAAATGGTTTTGTGAGAAAATTCTTTCACAAACTTTCAAAACCTTTTTGCATGTCAATCTTGTCTGGCTGAAATCCTACAACTCTGCAAACTTTTCACACTGTACAATTTATACAGTTCACTAGCTTTCCCCAACTTTGAGGATGAAGTTTAACACTTCAATCAGATAGGCATGGTAGAGATAAATTATTACAGTTCACAGAGAAAAAGAACTGAAAAGCTAAATCATAGTCTATCCAGTACGTAGACTCACCCTGAAGCAAAGGAAGAAGATTTGTCTTCATGGAAGACAGGAACTGTGAATTCAGTAAAGGGCGTATCTGAAGGTGGGAAGTCACATGAGCGAGAGGAGGGTCAGTCCTCTACCAGGGCTCTGCTCCACACTCGGAGGACTACACAAGAAGAGAAGTTAACCAGAAAAAAGATGACATTCCCATTCGATCTTGAACACTACGAAGTTGATGCGCGATACAGTGGCAATATACTCACCATCGAGGACTGGGTCGATGTGTAAAACACAGGAGACATTTAACGTCGAGAGGCCATCCAACATCGAGACACACGAATCTGCATTTTACATCTCTGAATCTTCTGATTCTAACAGAAAAATTAAGATGAGAAGACTCTCAACATCTTCAGAATATTCAGGAGCATGTTCACCATCATCGTCAGTAGTCATTTCATTTGCACAGACACCCTGGCACTCACAATATTGTAGGTTTCATTAAAGAAAGTAATCTGTCAAGCTGACCCAAAGAGAAAAGGATGAGGAGATATTCCTCGTGACACAGGAAACATGGAAAGTACAATCAACTATTCCATCATTAGTTTATTTTAAATAGTAACAGATAGTAATAAAGATGCAAGTGCTGGAACAAAACAATCTTGTTAATACAATCATAAAGTCTTTTCCATGATGTAAATAGTGATCCAGTCCTTGTTACATAGAACCCGAAACAGCCAACGCGCGTTTCGTCACCACTGTGACTTTCTCAAGGCTTAGAACTGTCTAAATTTGTACGGAGAAGTTAGACGGCTCGGAGAATGTAATCCAAATGATTTTCTGAGATCAGCAATCAAAGTGTAATTGTAGCTATGTCTCTTTCATTTGCGGTCTCCGTTACCACTGATAATAAGATAAGTGTATCCCCAAGGGATTCCTAGTCTTTGGCTTTGTCAATGAGCAATTATTCCTAATAGTGTAACCGATAGTCAGCCCGGCAGCTAAAGTACTATGATAGGTCCCCATTTACGCACCGAAAGTCGTCAAATGAAAACATCACCGCCCGCCTCTGCCGACTATCAGTTTGAACAGTTCTAAGCCTTGAGAAAGTCATGGTGGTGACGTAACGTGGGTTGGCTGTTTCGGCGTTCAGACCCTTCTCCTGATTCTGTGTTGGTCTTGGCTGTAAAGAAAGTCCACTGTACTAATCCTTCATCCACAGTTCCACCAGACAAGTAGAGTAGAAAACGTGACTCTGTGGGGCACTGTGAGGTATTACAGCTACAAACATGAAATCTGAAAGTGCGACTGCCCTACTTGGCAGATACGACCAATCTGTATGGGACTCTCGCTAGCAATTTGTGGATGATCTTCCAAGAGATCACAGAGGGGATTTTATAGAAGTTATGAATGAGAGCATGATGGTGTGTAACCAAGTTATCAGGGCTGCTGCTTAGTCTTCTTTATTAGCAGCACATGAATATTGACACTGATTAGCCTTAAGAAGACATTCTTAGTTTCGATTGACAGCTCTCAAATAGGAGTCTCAAAAGAGGCTAATCAGCATACCTTTCTCTGGTACGACTTTATTTGGAAGTCATACCTATGATGAGATGAGTCGGATTAAAATTGGACAGAGACTCTAAAAGCTGTTGAACTAGAGAAATGTGAGGAGCAGAAAAATCATTCTTACAAGCCATATGAACAACACTATTATCCTCAGAGTGCGCAACCTCCTCAGAGGACACCAAGAGCAACAAAAAAGGACTTTCCAACAAAAGCAAATGTGAGAACCAAAAGAAAAAGTTATCCAACAAATGGCTCAGGCAGGAAAACCCGCTGCAGGCCCAAACAATGAGCCTCTGCTTTCCCTTCTTCCACTACCCACTCCGTTAGAGATACGTTTTTCCAAATACTTGGAAGAGTGGACTTCCATCACAAAAGAGGCATGCATACTGAATATTGTACAGAATGGTTACTGTCTTAGATTCATTAATCCTCTACCAGCTATTCCGTCAGAAACATCCACTCAACATATGGAGATGCTACAAAAAAGGTCAATATTCTGCTGTAAAAGCAAGTGGTGGAGCCTGTACCTCTTCCCCAAAGAGGAAACAGAATGTATTCCTGTTACTTTTTGGTGAAAAAGAAAGCTCCAAAGTATAAATTCAGAGCCATCCTAGATCTGAAAGTGCAAAACAATGGATACAGAGGGAGGAATTCAGAATGGCAGCATTACACCAAATTTATTCTCAAATCCAGCAAGGAGGCTTGCTATGTTTCATAGGTCTTCAGGATGCGTTCTTTCATATTCCAATAGCCAGAAAGCGCCACAAATTTCTGAGATTCGTGGCCGGAAACAACCTCTACCAATGCAGAGTACTTCCTTTCGACCTCAAATCAGCCCCATAAACTTTGACAAAGGGCATGGCTGCGGTCGCACAGTTAAGGAAACTCTAGGTCTTTATCTACCTGTATCTGGATGACTCATTAAGGCTTCAAAGCACCAACAAGATTGTCAACATTATCAAATAAGTGTCTTTAGTCTTAACCTCTTAGGTCTACAAGTCAATCACGAAAAATCAACCTCATCACCAGTGCAGTCTCTTCATTATCCAGGAACAAATATTAATACCATAAAAGCAAAAGTGTATCCTTTGGAGTAGAGACTGTTATCCATACGTTTGAAATGTTAGCCTCTAACAAAAGATACGGCAAGGCTCATCTCTAGTGGGCTTGAAGGCTTCCTGCATCTTTCTAACACAGAATAGTCACTTCACATGAGACCACTACAAAAGTGTCTAGAAGATTAGTGGAGACAATATTCCTGCAATTGGAAGACAAGATCACCCTTTCCCTCAAAGCAAAGCATTCTCTCAAATTATGGTATCAATTGAAAAATCTACTCTTCGGAATGCCTTTTCATCCAGAGGTGCCATCACAGACAATAGTGACTGATGCCTCACTTTCAGGTAGGGGTGTGTACATGGATCACCTTCACATACAGGGAATGTCGTCCACTAAAGAAATGCCATACCACATCAACTTACTGGAACTGAGAGCTGTTCACTTGGCTCTGAAATCTTTCCAACCCTCTTTCAAGACGGACTTACTCTTTTTTCAGATGGGCAACACGACAATGATGTACAATCTAAACAAACAAGGAGGAAGAAAGTCCTAGAGCCTTATTTTTAAATTTAGACTCTCCACAAGTAGGCTTCCAAAGTGATTTATTTGAGCAGCAACGCAACTGGACCCTAGGATAGTCCTGTGCAACTGAACCACCTAGGCTTCCAGCCACACAGTTCCAGAATGGAATTAGAACTAACTCTGAAAATACACAGGGTTGCATGGCCACATGAGGGAATGCTGAGATGCTAGTGTGTGCCATGGAGCATGCAACGATGTTACACTTATCACTGGGATCCCAAACCATATGGAAGTGGTTGCTGGCCTGAAACCAATGGATCACTGCAGCCAATCCCCAGACATCCAGAACACTCCAGTGGAGTTCATCAGCAGATCTATTGAAATAATTCACGAATGGGTACTCAATGACTCGACGCCTTCTGCACCTTGGGTTTTCCTCACTTAGATATATTCGCTATAGCAAAGAACACAAAATGCCCAGACTTCGCCTCAAAGTTGTACCAATCTTGACAATTGGAAATGCCTAGACTTTCCTGTTTTCAGTTTCTATTTTTAGTAAATTCTGGTGGGGGTTTTCAGTGATATCAATACCTTAAAAAACACTGGTTATCAGTGGTTACACATGTTCACACCTTTAAAAATAACAGAAACAGTGTTTTTCTGGTGTTTATGGAACATTTTCTTTTATTATGGCTTGCTTTCTGCACTGATAGTACATGGTATATAGACAGTGTACGTACAGTGTATATGAGGCCCAAATACATTTTTACAAATCAAACTTATTGTAGTACACCATACAATACTTCTTCAGTGAGGCTTTGGTCATGCACGCTCGCTCTTTCTGTCCCATGTAAACTTTTATCTGTGAAAAGGCCCTCTCAACATGGGCACTTGAGATGGGCAATGCCAAAACAACCAGTATACAATTTGCCAACTCTCGCCACTGATATAGCTTACCATGCCAATACTGGTGCACCTGAAGATTGCGATTCTCTGGGACAGGTTCTGCAAAATATGCGTTGAACTAGGCGCATATGCCTATTGAAGCGGTCAAAAATGAAGCAGTATTTATCAAAGTCCAGAGGAAATTCCTCTTTACAGAAGGGATCTAGAACTTGTGCAGAGTACCACAGTGAGGCTTCATTGATTTCAAATGCCATGGTTGGTGAAGGGCCATTTCTATGCATCGTTGCAAGCCATTTCTCGTGCCTTGTAAAATAGAATTTCCCGAATTGCTCCTCAACATTTCTTTGCTTACCAACTGGCAAGCATTCTAACATGGCACATGTTGCAGTGCTAAAGTCACTAAAAGTGTCGCCCAGCCTACTCTCGAGTAGGGGCGGCTCCTCCACATGGGTGGAGGAGCATCGCCCCACTGCTTTCTCGCAGTGCGAGAAGCAGAAACATAAAATGGTATTTTAAATACCATTTTATGTTTCTGCTTCTCGCACTGTGAGAAAGCAGAAGTGTATGCCTGGTTGGGGGTGGGCAGGTGGGCGGTCCTGCAGGAGTCCAGGGGAAGAGTGGCTTGCCCACTCTGAGTGAGCTGACTGTTTTGGGTGGCCCCAGGGCCGACCAAACCAGTCATACGTACTCTGCATTTTCTCTATGTTGACTGCATGCAGCCTACATAGAGAAAATGGGCTCCCCATAAACACCAGTAGGGTTGGCGTCCAAACCAGTCACAGCGCTGCCATTGCAGCGTTGAGATTGGCTTAGGGGAGGAGAGGAAGGCTGCCTGCTTCCTGTAAGGCAGCGGCGCAGAGAGAGGAGACCTGACGTGGGACCGGAGGCAAAGGTAAGTTTTTTTTTTAATTACTCCCCCCACCCAGCGCGAAACCCTCCTTGACCGACACCCCAGCCGGCCGCGACTGCTCTCAAGGAGAAGTTTCACATCTACACCTATTATGCTGAACACTTGGTGGACAAGGGTGTTTTCAGACTCTAGCTTTTTTATTATGTCCACTACAGCAGTCATGTTTCCCTGTAAAAATTCTAAGAATCAGTAGAATGTTCTTTTTTCACATCACTATCAATATGCTACCGAAGAGCCTTACATTTCTTGCCTTTCGCATCATCGCTAAGCCAAAATGCTGTAAATGCTCGCCACATGGATATTATAGCATTCACAGCCTCTAGGATTGAGAACCATCAGCAAATGACACAGTTGGGATGATTCTTTCCCGACTGAACACACGCGGGTGCGTGCATCTACTAAAAGTGATCTCAATTTACAAGGGAGCACCTTAATGCTAAAAATACTGGAATAGCCTTTTTGAGCAACCATTTCAAGGCTTTTTTAATAATTTGCAGATTGCACTTGAGCCAGGGTTGTCTTCTTTTAAGAATAAATAGTTGTAATTTTGAACGGAACTATCATAATATATATATGGGCCCCATGAATCATACGAGAGGCTATTACTTCTAAAAACTACATAAGAAATAAACCGTGGCCATCAACAATTGATATAGAGGCCCCTTGTTGGAAATGTGTGGAATTTTTTCCCGACCTGGAATCTAAACATAGAGGTTTCTATTGGTTTTGTTTAAAAGCCTTTTAATCAATTCAAGAGAGTCCATCATTTTGTCTTGATAAAGATGGAAATATTTTACACCCATCGAAACGAGTCAACGCCTTTTTAACCACATAATCCGTGAACACGGGCGGTAGAACGAGTAGAAAATTATAAAAACACCAAGTTCCACGCCATATGTATTGTTATACCATGGATATGTAAATTTTAAAAGACATATGTTGTTTGTCTGTTTTATACTCACTTTCTTTCAGTATTTATTGTTTATGTCTTTTGCCAGTCTACTGTAATTATGAATTGTTTATGTGATTATTGCCAGACATATGTCAATGATTGTACTGTTTCTTTTTATTTGAGATTTTGTAAATAAATCTATTTTTGTATATTTCAGTTTTTAGATAATTTTATTGTTTTTTTACCCATTTGTTGATTATATATGGTCCAATCGTCTCTAGTACGAGTGAGTGAGTGACAAGAGTGAGGTTTCGGGTAGGTTTTAAGTGTAGCAGTCTGTCAAGCATGTAGACAACGAAGCTTTGTCCAAAGGACTCTTTCTTTTCTCTCTTTCTTTGATACCACACAAAGCACAAAATGAGAAATGTTTGAATTTTAGTTCCCACGCACAACAAAACAATGCATCAGAATGGACTACAAAGTCAATAGAATTCTTCATTAACTCTGAAGATTGTAAAGAGGCTTTCGGTATACCATCTAGCAAGTGGCAGGGATCTGGTACAGGAAAACACTTTAGCTCAGGAATCAATTTTGACAGGTCATCACACAACTTTTTCATGTACGTAGCTGAATCACTGGAATTACAAGCAATAGCTCTCCAATCTTTGTTGAACTTGGTAAGAACGTTTTGCAACAGCATTACAAAGGGCTACTGCGTTCCATGTTCTACAAAAGTCTGATGTCAAGTTTTCACCACTATCCTAGATGCTTGGCGACAGCACTCTTTTCACATTTATCTGTCACTACACCTTGCATTGAATGTTTAAAGCTTAGGGTGTTTAACAATTCACCTACTATCAATACTGACTCACTAGTAAACTTGGCTGATGTATGAAAGCATTTCACTCATTCTCTGTCTGTGGGTAAATATGATAGTACATGTTGGGAAAGATTCTTATGATACCAGCTATTTTACCTATCAGTGAAAGAATCAAACATAGCCAAAATATCAAATATGATTTTGATATTTCCTGATTCTCTACAGTTTATAAAATAACTAAATAAAACCTAAAACATGCTCCTAAGCATTGCATCTTTAGACCAAAGACCGCAACACTGAAAAAAGCAAAAGGCAGAGGAAACAGTATTTTAGTGACATCCCTAAAAAACAAACCTTAAGCAGAATAATATTAGCCCACTCTTTCTTGCTGCTACCTTGTGTAACAAAGTTACATTGTAGTGGCCCCTTCAGGAAGGAATAAAAATGATTCTTTCACTCTTCTTTACTTTTTTTTAATGCCATTTAGTTTGTTTTTGTGCAGGTGTTTTTTCAGTGGTAAAATGTTTACACTGGTGAGTGTTATTTCCATTTCTGCGGGGTTTTATCAGTTATTATAGGTTTAAACCGAAAACAGGATAGCCTAGAAATGCCCACAGTTCTCTGTGCCTTTCCATCGATATCCCTGATTCCAGCAGGGATCATCAAGTTGCCTTACCTGAGAGCTAGAATGATTTTGATAGCTCCGGAGTGGCCCTGACAGTGTTGGTTCACAGATCAGATGTACATGTCGGAACGACCACTAAGCCACCATGCTGACCGGACCTTCTCATTACATTTGAAGGCTAAATTGTTCATCCCAACCTTCCATCTTTGAGTTTGGTAGCCTGGCTTCTAAACTCGTACAATTTGGACACTTGAGCCTTCCACAAGAATATATGGAGATTCAGAACAAGGCTAAACGTCCATCCACATAAGCCTCTTATGGAAGAGATTTTTTATCTGGTGTTCTGACAAGAATGTTGATCCATCTACATGACAAGAGGAAGCTTTACTACTGTACTTGATTTATTTGGCCAAACCTGGTTTACAATTTTTTTCTATTAAAGTCCTTTTGGCAGCTATTTTTACCTACAGAAAATGTTCTTCACAAATCTCTTTTTTCAATATCTCAATTGTTAGGGTCTTCAATCAATCAGTCAAATAACTTTATTTGATCAAGTTAAAACATAGATTGTAAAAGTGCAATACAAGACAAAAGTAACAATTCATGAGAATCAGTACAAATTGCAGAGTTAAAATAGCATTGTGGTAACCAAATTGCAGACACGTCAAACATAGCAATGTAGAGGAAAAAAGTTAGTTAATACTACGAATAGGTGACATGAATGTTAAAAACCTCACACAGGGTCCGCCAAGCTATCCAGTTACCCACTTGCTAATTCATGATATAATCAATACGTACATATGCCGTTTTTCATCCTTTCTTTGTGTTTCCACAAGTTCCGAGTTTCTGGGTTTATAAGGTGCTACGTGACAGGTAATATAATTGAGTTTACCTCTTAAATAGTCTATGGGTTCTCAACTGAACATGATTTCCTCCATTTCGTACAGGACCAAAGGACTGTAGCTAAAGTGAAACATATAAATGGGTCTTTACGTTTTTTGAGGAAAAATTGAGTGGGACAACATTGACTAAAATTATATTGTTGCAATAGAGGTAAAATATACATTGATCTTTGTTTTTAGTAGAAGCCACAAAAGAAAAATAAGTGAAGGTCCGACTGCTCAGAGCTACCTTTACATGGGCAAACTGTTAAATCGCTAAAGCAATATCTCATTGATGGAAAGCCCAACATCAGTGGAATTAAATTCAGACAAAGCCTTATAAAGATAAATCTGTGTTGTAGATTTCCGACCCTCTCTAAATAAGAATAATCCGGGGGGGGGGGGGGGGGGGGGAATTTGATATAAATTTACAGAAGCTTTTGCATAGTTTTTTCCCTTCTCTCATAATCTACCTTCGATAGAAATATAGGGGTCTATTATAATGGCGGGCGCATCGCCACCGCCCATATGGCGGTGGCGATCCGCTCACCATTATTCCCCGCCCGCATGCAATTTACCCCCGCCTGATTATGTTGGCAGGGGGTACCGCAGCAGACGGGAAGACCGTCAGCCACTTTTCCGCCCGGTCGATGAGTCGACCGGGCGGAAAAGGTTTGAATATGGTGGCAGTGTCTGTTAGACACTGCCATCCATATTACAATGCATGCGGGGAACAGCCTTTCCGTGGCGGCGTTACCGCCACGGAAAGGCATGCGGATTTAGCAAATGGGGGCCCGTTGCTGGACCCCAGGATGTTGGGGGGGGTTTGGGGGGCACATGGGGTACCTAGGGTACCCCCTGCATTGGCACAGACAAAGTTGCAGGCACCGCGCGGTGCCTGTCACCTTGTGCATGCCAATGCACGACGTGCATTCCCAGCATTGTGGCGGGTGGTGCTGTGAGCACCGCCCACCACAATGCTGGGAATAGAGGATGCCACTGCCACCGTGGCGGTGGCATCCTAATTGCTGGCGCGGGACCGCCGCACCACTGGCGGCCGGTCCCAGCACCGCTAGGGTGTCCGCCCGCCATTCTAATAGGGCCCATAGTGTTTACTTGGATTTTAGAAAGTTTCTGGCACGCACTGGGGTTAATGAATAACTCAGCTACACTTAATGATGTCAATGTGTTCTTTACATACTGTAGCCATGTGATCTTATGTGCGTTATTCAATAATAAACAATTTTTTGTTATTGATTAAGTTACGTTAACAGTGTTCCTTCGCCAATTTCAATGTCATTAGAGGATAGGTGCAAGCTAAATAGTGTCAGTCACTTATGGTAAACCAAGTTCTACATGGCAGATGTAATTGGAAAAGGAGTACAGAACTGATGCCAACATGCACACTAATATTTTAGATAATTAATCCAAATTCCAGATAGATTATAGGATGTGCTACTAACGCCAAGGCGCCTGTCCAATGGCGTCTTTCGGTAAACATCCAGACTATAGTGCAAAAAGGAAGGATTCCTTTTGCTGGCGTGAGCACCCTTCCATGGGCTATCGAGTAGCCATCATCAAAGTTAATTCAGTTTTGTTAAAAAAACATATGTACCAATAATCATTGATTTTCGAATCGATTTATTCTCGACGATGATTGCATTCAAAGCTTCATGCAAAATTACTTCCTTATCAAGCTGGGAAAGAAACGTCCAACTTATATGTACTTCAACAGTAAACCCAATGCATTTCGGGTCCCATTAAGACCCTTCATCAGGGGAATTTCTTATCATAGCTGTAGATACAAAGAACAAAAAGGCAATTCAATCTATAGTCCAAATGATCTTAACATCATGAATCAAAACGCAAGAGTAGAAGCATTCAGATCGTGCCGTAAATTGAGAGGTTGGTGCGGGGTAATATCCAAGTAAAAGCAATATTGTGCGTTATAGCAGTGTATTAGAAAATAAACGTTGACGCAATTCTTAAATAAGCAGGCGAGTTCTTGCAATTCACACGGTTTAACCCACAAAAAAGTGCACTCGAACAACTGTCTAAAATATCGGTGCGTATTAGTGACCTATCAAGTGCTTTTAGTTTCAGTATAATCAGACTATAGTTGATGTTCGCATTAGAAGTGCAATGATTGTTACTGAAACGAATAGTGAACGCGTAGAGCATCGGTTGTGGTGCCAGCGGTACCGTTGTTAAAACGGGTGTTCGCTCATAAAATGAAATGAAACTTGCAGTGAAAAAGTGAACGCGCTACTAAGCGGCTTTAGAGCAGCTGATAACATAGGTTAAACAAGGATGCCGTACAAGCTTACCCGGTTAGTAAATTCAAGCTGCGTCCGGCGGAACCACGTCAGATTACGTGACTGGCGTGCTTACATCGGACTGGTGGTGACTTAAATTGGTGGAAAGTGATGACGGAAAACATCCGTTAGTGCGAAGCGCTAAACATAGAAAGAGTCTATGGGTATAAGGTTAAATAAATCATGCTGATAAGCGTATTATGGAAAACGTGAAATCAAGTGTTCATACGCATTAAAGATGAATCGACAATATTGGAAAAGGAGCCAGGCATGAACACAACCTTCTTTAAAAATCCATCCTCCAGCTTTTGGAGGGAGTCTGTGGGTGCTGTTCCCCACACCCCTGACCCATACGTAGCAGGGGAGATGATCTTGGCAGTATATACCTTTTTTATAGGCTCATTTGGTTTTGATCCCACTTTTTTAATAAAACTGAAAATGGCTGCCATACTTCTCTCCATTACTAAAGCCCTGTTGGCCACCATATTTGACCAGGACTGTTTTTTATCAAACGATACCCCTAAATAGGGGAAGGTGTCCACCACACTCAATCTTCGAGCCCCTATATAAAAGTAAGGGATTCTTTTGGAGGGAAATGCCCCCGTTACTAATACAAAGGATTTGGATTAATTGACCCTCAGAGCCAAGGTTTTCATGAAATCTACATAGGCCACAATAAGATGTTGTAAGGCTATTAAAACAGTGTCATCTGCGTATGCCAGTATTGGGAGTATGACTGTATTAAAAGAGGGAACATCGGGAGTAGAACCTGAGAATGCGTCATCAACCCCATTTGTATAGATTGAAAATTAGAAAGGGACAAGAACACAGCCTTGACTAATGCCCCTCATTCTCTGGAAGGGTCCCGTGCATTTCCCTTTTTTTGACATAACACACACATGCTGTGGCTTGAGAGTACAGTTGATGAATAAAGTTGATTATTACTACGTCCATGCCCATCGCTTCCATTAGTAGCCATTATTTAGGGTGGCTTACAAAATCAAATGCAGCCATTAAATCCATAAAGGCCATAGGGATCGGACTACTCTTAGCTGTGATGTATTTTGCGTTAGTCAGGCTCAGATTCAGGAACTGTTCCATCGTCCCTCTCCCCTTTGGAAGCCATATTGTGCTGCGATCAAAATGTT
Organism: Triturus cristatus; assembly: GCF_964204655.1. Classification (NCBI taxonomy): domain Eukaryota; kingdom Metazoa; phylum Chordata; class Amphibia; order Caudata; family Salamandridae; genus Triturus; species Triturus cristatus. The sequence continues at coordinate 1,097,697,490 of NC_140581.1, forward strand.
TATCTCCCTGGCCCCTTCTTTCAGCTTTCTAACAGCAGATGGACCATCACCGTAGAGATGCCATACAAAAGGGAAATAGGTCTATAGTTCTCTGGTTTCCCTTTATCACCCTTTTTATAAATTGGGGCAATTATACTAGTTCTCCAGGAGGCTAAGGGGCCAGACTTGGATATAACATTAAAGAGGTTGGTCAGCAATGGGGCCCACAGATCATGGTGCTCTAGACAGAAATCAATGGGGACCCCATCTGGACCTGGGGCCTTAGCACTGCTGCACATGGCCAACCTGTTTCTTACTTCGTCTAGATTGAATACCAGGTACTCTTTTAGAGCTGCTACTGTCACAGCTGGGTCAGCCGGGGATTCATCTGCTGCCCCGAACATTTGTTTAAAGCGAGCCACTCAAGCATCCTCGCTGACATGGGTAATCAGCATTGCATCTTTGTTGTTTTTAAGAAAAGGAGCAGATTCCCTTCTACTCTCAGTGATCGCAGCTTCAGCCACGTTTTCTCAGATGGCTTCCCTCAAGTCCCTTTCCCTAGATTTCTGAGCTGACTTATACACTTTATGTGGTGCCTTTATCTGAGCCTGGTCTCTAGGTGATACTCTGAGGGCTCTATGCAGATCTCTTAAGGACTTTGAACACGCTTCATCAAACCATTGGTTTACAGGGGCCTCATTAGGAGATTTAATATGGGTCAGGGCAAGTTTAATTTCACCAAGTAACTCAAGAAAAGGTGATGGCAAAGATTCGGGGCATAAATCGGGATCCAGGCACCTTAATACCGTCTCCAGCTTATTGGATAAAATGTGCTAAACTACTTTCCCCTTATTAATTTTGTCCCATTTTAACTGGTACCCATTTTTTCTGGGCAAAATTGGCTTCAGTACCTTTACTGTTACTGGTGTATTTGCACCCCCCTCTGTCATAAATAGGAAAAGGATCGCATTATTGCTCAAGGTGAAAACTTTGGTGTCAGCTTGGGTAATTTTTCCTCTGAGAGATTCAGAGTCAAAGGCAATTGTAGACTTGTATTCACTGGGTTTAAATTATTTCCAAATTCCTAATAGATAGCATCCTATTTAAGCAGTTACCATATTCATGATGCATAAAATGCTGAATGCATTTGCCCTCCATATCTAGTAAACCACAAACAATCTCCGTTGAGTATTTGCAGGGGTGGACATTAAAATCACCTACCCACAAAATATGAATTTTTTTTTTTTACAAAGCTCTGCTAATTCTGTTATTCTCTTTTTCTGATGAGACCACCACAACTGCCATATTCCCACCAAAGCTATTATTATAAACGTTTATCAGAAGCCACTCCTCGTCTCCTTCACCTTCACATAGGAAAGTGGAAGTAGGGGGATGGATTCTCAAACTTTTTGATCTTACCGGGCAATGTATTTGTTATTAAAGTCAGTAAACCACCCCTTGCTCTGCCTGAGAGGGAAGGGATTGCTTTGGTTTGGAACGATCAATACCCTTCCACAAATATTGGGTTAATTGCCCAAGTCTCCTGTAGACATACTATGTCCTGGTTCTGCAAAAGGGACATTCACTCAACATTACCCAGCTTTGTACCAAGGCCCGCGACATTCCAGGTTGCTATTTTCACACTTGAATTGCCTGCCCCAAGGGACACCTCTGGAAACATTGAACCTCTTTGGTTTATTGACTCATCCTATTTGGTCAGGGTAAAATTTAACTCTTCAAAGAATAGTCAATCGCAAGACTCTAGGGGGCATATTCTCAAAGACTTATCGTTGAGTTAGTGGCACTTTATCGCAGTCAAAGTGGCGATAGATTTATCTCCCTATTCACAAGCTGGTGCTAACAGCTGATATTGCCAGTTTGCAGCCGCAAAAAACATTGCCACGGATGACACCGGCAACTAACGCTAATGAGATGCAGAGTAGGCGTTCCTGTGCAAAAAGCTACGATAACACCACTTCGCCATATTCTCAACGATCAGCCAGATCGGCTATAAGATTCCAAAACAGGCGATAAGGCGCGTTAGCAGCAGGGATTTAACACCTGCTCTTACCTGGTGTTAAGTCGGATGACAACCTGCACCATAAAAGGGAGCCCACAGCCACACCTGAAGAAAAACAGATGCCATGGAGCTACTGATCATGCAGCTCGGAGCCCCAAGAGGGCCACAACATCTACCGCCACCACACCCAGGCCCATCATCCCCCGCCGCCCCTCCCCGCCCCCGGACTACCACAGAGGCTGCGCAGACAAAGACAGTGGACCCTCAGAAAATGCACCAGCCTCACAGACTCAACACCAGAGGATGTCATTGCCTACTACAGGCTCAAAAGGACAACCATCCTCTCCACCCTGACCATCATTGCCCACAGGCTGACAGTACCAACACAGCGGACAACCAACATCCCTCCGCAGACAAAGCTGCTGGCTGTGATGCACCAGTAGGCCTCTGGGACCTTCCAACCCACAACTGCCAGAGTCGGTGGAGTCTCACAGCCAGCCCTATCCAAGTTCATCACACCTGTCTTGGATGCCATCATCAGCTTGGTACCCTGCTCAGCTCTTCAGGTGCCACTAACTCAGTGCACCACCACTCATGGACCCTTTCTGATTGAGTTTTTTGCTGTGGACAGCTCACGCAACAATGTTACCTCAGGCAATGGGAATACCTGGAACGATGATGATGAAGATGAGGCAGGTGTAACACACCCCACTGCAGCTGCAGCAGGAATATCCCGAAGGGACAAATCCTAGACAATTTCTTCACATGAGCACGCTAAGCTCTGGTTCCCCTACCTCAGTGCACTGCAACTTGCGGACCCTTCTGATTGAATATTGGGAGACCTCTGTACTTGCTCCGGCTACCAAAATGATGCTTTGCAGTTGTTTGTGTTATGTTGGTGTTTTACTGTTTCTGCTTTATTAGTGATTACTGTTCAAGTTGTTGCCAGCACCAACCACTCCCTGAGGGCTGGCTCACACTCACCCCACACCCATCCAGCAAAGGCGTCACTGGTCAGGTGACCCTGGTAATAAAAAGTGTCCGGGCACACGTGCCCCGTAGCCAGTTCAACTAACTATCAAAGTGTGTTTGTGTGCTCATTACGTATGCATGATGATCCCGGGCCCTACCACATTACATTGTGCTGTGTACAGCGGATGCAACCATGTCACCTCAGGCAGTGGGTAAGACCTTGGACATATAGCTTTGTCGTCCCCCCTTTATACGTATGAAGAGTGGACTGGGCAAGGTACGCAAGTCCAGCGTAGGTGTGTGAATGATTATCCCGGGGCTCTGGGCGTGGTTCAGTACTGGAAATGTGCAAATGCGTGTGTCTCTGTCGCAGTGTGGGAGTCCGTTGGGGAGTGTAAGTGGTCCCTGGGAGAATTAGACACCCACGTATGTGATCTAGTTCAGCTGCCATGAGGTCGAACCCCACCCGCACCTATTCAGCCACCTCCTTCTGGCAGTCTAACACCTGGCCTTGGAATGCGATGTGCGCTACTGTGAGGTGCTGGGAGCCAGTCATGGTGGTGGGAGCTTCCTGCTGTGTGGTCTGTGCAGGGGGTGGGGTCTCCTTGATACAGCTGGGCTGCCCTGCTCCTGGAGTTGGGCTGCCTAAGATGTCCATGACCTGTTGTAGAGTGTCGGTGTCGAAGGTGTGGAGGTACTCTTCATCACTGATGAGCTGTCTGGTCTGCTCTGCAGGAGGTGTTGATTGTCCCTCTGCAATGTGAAGGGGAGATGCATTTTAACATTCTGTTGACATGTACGTTGATGCATTGATCAAGTTTACATACAGACTACATGACAATGTACATTGTGTCTGTTTGGGAAGAGCTGACTATTTGATGCGGGACAGTGGACATTTGCACTACATCACGAATGTGAGGTTGTACACGGTCATTTTCATCTCACAGTTTACTGCTATGCCAGATGTGAATGGCCAGTTTCTACGCACAAGCTGAACCAGTTGTGTCCTCTGTTCTGTAGTGAAAGTGTTGCACTTTGTACCACATTGTCGTCAGTGTTGATGTGCCTTTATTGCTATGTGTGTGTGCTGCATTGTGGGAGAGTCGCCCCTGCAGCTGTGATTTTGCTGCCCCTTATCGCTTTGAGGCTGTGTGCCTTTGACCTCTGTGTTTCTACATTGCTGAGATGTTGCAGACTTGGATAATTATGGCTCTTGTTTGTTCGTATTTTGGACTCTTGGGCATGATTTAGCCGCAAATGTGTTGTTGACGTCAGGGGTTGTTTGTGCACGTGGATGTGTCAGAGTGTGACCTGCTCCTTTCCGGATGTGTTCCACACTCAGCCACCTCAGTGCCGTGGCGTGCACCATGTCATGATAATTGGACTGCAGCCATGCTATTTGTCATGCAGTGTCACTTGCATTGTCAGTGTGGCTCACAGACACGCAGCTTTGCTGGTTTCAAAACATGTGCATGGGTTGGTTGTGAGATTGGTGCTGTGTGGGAAGGGACCCCTTTGTGCCCATAGTGGACGGGGTACTACTTGCTGTTTGTATGTGTGCTGCGGTGTGCCAAGGGAATCAGGGACATGATCCAGAGTCATTGTGGGTGTGCAGTGTGCTCTGTGTGCCATTTTGCTCATCTCCCTTGTCCCCCCAGTCCCTGGTTGGTACTCACCCTGTTGATGTTGTGTCAGGTCATGTTGAGCAGTGTCTGGATCCCCAACTCCTGGCACCGTATCCCAACTGATGACTGTGGCCACAATTTTCTCCATGTTGTCCAGCTCCTGGTGTGCCACTGGACCCCTCTCCCTTCAATCTGCATTGCTGCTTTCATGTTGGCATTGAGTTTCTTCTTGGTTTTACCCTTCACATCATTCCAGTGCCTCTTGACCTCTTCCATTGTCCTCCTCAACGCTGTAACTGCATTCACATAGTCCACGATGGTATGCCATATTTGCGTCTTTATTGCCAATGACACTTTGGAGGTGACGAACAGTTGTTGGAAGTGATCTATCACCTCCGTAATGATGATCCTGTTTTCCTGCGGACTGAACCGAGTCTTCCTCTTCCTCTTCTTGGCCTTCCCCGACCCCGAGGTTCCTTGCTGGTCGTCTGTGGGGCTTCTGGGGTTCGCGTTGTCCTCTGCACCCAGTCCGGGTGCATCCATGGTGCTACGCAACTTTTCTTTTGTTCTGCTTTTGTAGTGCATTTTCCGGTATGACGTGTGGGAATTGCAGGCCTGTCGCTGGTTATCGCTGATTTTTGTATCGTGATTTGGGGCACCGCAACTTTTTTCGTGTTTCGCATTTTTTCGGCGGCACGTTAATTTTAACACGGTCATTTGGCGCGTTATCGTGAGACTATCGCATGGTGCCGCCGGGTTAAGAATATAACGATAACACAGTGATATTTTCCCACGATAGACAGCGATGTGCAAAGTTGCGTTAAGCTAATTTTGCGATAATTATCATACGTTCTTGAGAATATCCCCCTCGGTCTGCCAAGGGGGCGAAACGATTCTCTACCCTTGTCCCTTTTTTAGCAATTCTGGCAGGAGCTATATTGCCAAAAGGAGAGGGATGGGACATATCGGTAAGGCCTCCCATGGATTCAAAAGACAATGGGAAAGTGGGTCTGTAAAACACAAGGATCCGGGAGCTAGAGGAAGCAGAGCTTGAGAGCGCCCTTAACTAATTCCTGATCTCGTATGGATCATTAAAATTAACTATTACACAAGCCCCTGTTAGCTCTTTTGCAAAGGGCCGACTCACCCCACTCTCCTTGCCATGATGCTATGTCTATCGAAGCCACCAACCCTTCTTACATAGCTTCGTCCATTGGTTGTCAACCAATGAAGAGCTTTGGCAATAAGCTGTCCTGTCGCTTCGTTCTGTCCCTCTCTCAGCTCCGGGACATTTGCCAAGACCAAGATATACAGTGAGGCGGCTGGGGGAGGTCTAATGATTGCTATTGTTTCCTGCCTTGCCTTGCAGTTTTCCTGGCGAGCATCGAGGCCACTCCCCTCACTCCTTATTAAGGACTTTTTTAGAAGGCATTAGAAAGGTTTTTTCCCGGTACGTCAACCATCTCCCTTCTGGGAGAGAAACAATGTGCTTTCACGTATTATGGGAGCTCCATTCAAACCTATCTATAAAGCCTCAACACAACACAATTTTTAGAAATCCGCTTTTCTTGTGGCCATCACATAAGCACACAGGGTTAGCGAGATTCAAACTTTATGCACTCATGAACCATAAACAGTATTTCACAGCAATAAAGTAGTCAAGAGAACTTACCTGAAATTTTACATAAAGTAGTTTGGGATTTCATTTTTCAGGACCCTTCTACTTCTTGATGAAAAATTTCCACAGCCATTTTTAAAAATGTTTCTTGTCTAAGAAGCTTAAAATGCAACGGGGCATATCAGCAACAGCCAGCAATAATTATCGCTAAGCGCACTTAGCGCGAGTATAATTATGGCCGCCTATCGCTAGATTATATCGGCGAGATAGCGCGTTATCAACGCTTATCTCCAATGCGATAAAAAAACCAGTGATAGTGGCAAAATGTGCGATTATCGCTGGACATCCAGCGATAAAAGCACAGCGATAGGTAAATCCTTGTAGATAGGACAGGGTGGACTTATCCCTACAATCCACCTCCCATAGGATATAATGGCAAAGTAAGATTCAAAGCAGGCGTAATGAAACCTGCGATAAGCGCGGTTAGCGCTACTTTTATAATCGCTACGCAGGTTAGCAGCCAGATTGATAATAGGGGAAAGTTTTGTTAGCGACATTTTCCACGTTATTTTAGAAAGGTACGCCCACTTTGCATATCATTAGCGTTGCTACACTGGGCGTTAAGAAAACGGGCGCTGAGGCATGGAATCACGCGCTAGCTTGTCCTTGCTGATGGTGCGATAAAATTATCGCCGCTTTTCGCCTGAAAACAGACGCTAAAGCGGCGATAATTTTATCGCGGCCCCTTGATGATATGCCCCAACATTCTTTGTACAATTTCCTCCCAAATCCTTGGAGCGATCACTTCACACCATGTAAGTTGTCTTCAAATGTCCTCAGATTTTTACCAGTTATTCCTCCTTTAAAATGTTCCATCTGCCACAACGTTCCTAAACAAGCATTCAGAAAGTCAATAGTTGTGTCAGTCTTATGGCTTTGTCAATGTTTGTTTTGTCATGATCTTGCAAAAAAAGGGAACTACTTTGTTTGTGGATGTGCGACTTGTGAAAGGGCAGAATATCGTCACTCACAGTGAAGTTAGCTAATGCCTGAAGTGGGTTAACCCATTACCACATGCTGCAGGTGGAAGAAAAATGTATATGGCACAATAACAGACCAATGCATGAAGCAGAGTGGCTTATATGATAATGTTAGTAAAATCAAAAGGTTTTGCCTTACACCAGACCTAAAATCCAAGGGGGAAAAAATCACCACTGCGCTAGGAACTTGGTATACAGCTGTGGTCATTTTTCTTTGTTCAAACTTCTTTTATTTGCACCATCTGTTACTAATATCCAAAATATTTATTTTGTAAGAAAATAATAATAATGTAAATATACAATAAATGCCTTGCTTTCTTTAAAATGTAGCACTGTTACACCGTTTACTTTAAAAAATGATTCTGAGACAGTACAGCCCTGCTTCTAATCCCAGTCCCTTGTATATAGTTGTTGTTAATGAGAGGATGAGGTCGCCAAAATGACGCTTCTGGCTACGGGCCTGCTGCAAAATGTGCTGCACGCCCACCATCAAATCCTGCACCTGAATGAACAAAGGAACAATTTGGCATCCCCGCTTGTTTATGATTGTGATGTTAATAATGGCTTCACTGAAAGACCGAGGACAAACTGTACTATTTCTTGATCTTTTCTGCCACCTGCTGCCAAAGTGTATGTACTACACCACTCATCGTTATCTGTTTCACCAAATCCTGTAATACCTCGTCGTCTTCATCGATGTGGGAGTAATTTCGCATTTTCTGAAAGTCACGGTGGTTAATAGCATTCTCTAACTTTAATAAGGAGTAAAATAATGTTAAACGTCATACATAACGTAAAGTCAAATATCTTTCATTGTCCTTTTATGATATCTTGTAGTATATAATGCTGAATACCCTATTATTGCATTTTCTTTAAAGATGTAAACAACGTGCTCACAATGTGTAAGGGAATGGTTAACCTACCTCAAAAGGATAGACGGCTGAGTAGGCCTTACAACTCGTTACTTGCAGATTACTGCGATGCCAGCAGCCAACCTTTAACTCATGCAGCCATTCTAGCAGCTTTCGGGACTTATGTTCCATTAGGTTCTTGTGCTCTTCGACATGTGCTGCACCCTGAGATATTTAGCACAGAAAAAATAGAATTGCTTCAAAGGTATATTCAACAATGATCTGCTGTTCTATTCGCTTTACACAATGACCCGGGATCTCACCCTTAGGTCAACTGTCTTCTTCTTTCCCTCGCCCCATGGATTTACTGGCAGACTACTGGTCAATCATCACGTCGATAAACAAGCATTTGCAATGCAATATGATTCACATTTACATGAGTTTGAGCTATTGGCATTGTAAATGACAATGCCTTTTATTTATGTTTTGGTTTTTAAAACATAAATAAAAGGCATTGTCATTTACAATGCCAATAGCTTAAACTCTCGCAAATGCGAGACCTATTGCATTCTGTTGCGGAGATTCTGCTCATGCACAGAACTATGCGCAGGAAACCAGGACCTCAGTGAATTGTGGTGTACCAATAAACTCACCTCAGTACCTAGAACCCCTCCCTGACTAGCATCAGTGTCTTATTCGTTCTCCGTACTATATCGAAGCTACCAATGATTAGACAACCCAGAACAAGCGACTTAGAATACTCTCAGGAATGGTGGGACTCAAGAACACCTTTCCGTTATTGTTCTCATATCAGTTCACAACGTGAGTAATCAGAGACACGGAAAAGTTTAAAATGTTTATTTTTAACTACGTGCTCTAAGATGCAGCATTTTGGCTAACATAAGCAAACAAATGATTAGAAATAATACCATCAGCATTGTTACAATTCCATAGAAAACAAAGGGAAAAATCATATTATAATGATAGTGGAAACAGGTCCTATAATACCTTGTGTACCACCCTCCCCTTGCTAGTAAGCTAGTTTTATAATAATAATAGAAGGTCTCTAGGTTTGAATGGGGAACCCCATACCTCCAAGATCAGCTTAAGTGAATCACATCACAGGATCAGCACTGCTCTCTGTGTCTGGAAACATTGTTATTTGACCTTGACGGCTTCTGCACACAGTGTTCAGACTAAGGTTGCGGTGCACGTCTAGGGATGTGAAAAACAGACCGTTCTCATGTGAAGAAAAGCAAGCAAGCAGTTTTACTTATAATAACAGCTACCTGTAGTGTCGTGTGCAAATGCAGCAAAGTGGCAAGATGGCGTTAACATCTAAAACGCTTATGCTAACATAGCAATGTATGCAGGCAAAACCATGTCTTCACTACAATTCCAAATGCTTCAAGGCATCGTTGAGCTGCCCCCTTCTGTTTCCTATGGCCCCTGAAGAGTTCCCTGTTTGCTATGAGTTAAATAAACAATCCGGTGGTCACAACTGCACAGAAAAGACCCTCCTGCCGTAAGAGAAACTCATTAAAGAAAATAGTGCTTACAGACTAAAGAAGAGGTACTGTTTAACAACCGAAGTAACAGGGCCAGTCCTCATGGGAAGTTACAACTGAAGACTAGGCGGTACTAAGGGGGACTAACAAGCCTAATAACGAATCAGAAGCCAGCATTTATGATGGACAATGACACAAGCCAATGACAAATATTGGCCAAGAGTGGGCGGGGCTTCAAGTACATACTCCAATACAGCATGGCTCGCAGAGCAGCGCATGCATTGCCCAGGCTCGACTTAAAAACTACATACATCCCCGGCAGTTAGAATCTACAACAATTCGACATGCACAAGAATACCACCCAGCTAACTTTGTCTAAAAAAGAATTGCACACAAAGGTCTTTAACACAAAAGGAACTTGCTTCTCTGAAACCCATGTATATTCTGCACTCACTGCCAGCCCTGAATCCAGCATGCTCTGATGACAAAACCTCTGCAAGGCTTCACCCAGCACAATTCCCAAACAACCGAAAAGACTGACTGAGCTGTCAGTCCTCTTAATCAAACCCTGCCCTATGACACTCCACCCTGGCCAACTTCAAACACCCCATTACCCTCAGAGAACAGTGGCTCGAATTGTTGCACTGGTTGAACATCCATGTCTCACAGGCCGCAATCTCCACAAACATTGTCAGTGGCTCTGGAACAACTTTCAGACTGAGGGTGCCTCTGCCATTGTTATGTCAGTAAAGTCATAGGGGTTGTGAAAATCCAAATGTTATACAAAGGGGCCGATTCCGATTCCGGCCGCAAAACGTACCGACCGACACAGACCCGGACCCGGACCGGAGACCGACCGACACGGACTGGCGCTGTACGACCCGTGCAGTACGATGCAACGCGTGTGAATAACAACAGACACGTATGTAATACAAGCTGTATGACTGAGCCGTAGGGAAAATAGTGATCCGGCCGGAAAACCGACGCGGGTTGCACCGACCGACACGAACCCGGAATGAACCCGACCGACACGTACCCGCGTTGTCCGATCCACGCAGTACGATGCAATGCATGTAAATACAGACCGACTCACACGGAGCCCAAGCCGCATGACCGACACGCACAGAAAACAGGGCCCACAAGTAATAGAGATCTCCGCGACCGACGCGTATGAAACACAGAAGAAAGTCAGCGTGAACGAGGCGGAGAAGCCCGCACGAGCCAACATCAGCGTCCGTCTCGGTCAGAAGAACGTCTCCTTCATGCCTAGAAAACCGAAAGGAAAAAAGACAAAAAAAGGACCAAACAAGCAATGAGAAAGCCAATAAATATCCCCCCCAAAAAACTGGGACAAAGACACACCCACAACTGCACCTATATAAAGGACATCAATCACTACCATGATCCTTTGCAAATAGGAGACACACTCACAACTCACCCATCACACAACATACACACCATTTAGCACCTCACCAAAAGCACTCACACATACAGATAGCTAAACCAACACTAACCCACCCTCACTTGCACCCTCACACACACATCACTCACCACCACCACCCATCACCATGCCCTCAAAGAAGAACCCTAAGTTCCCAGATGATGAGTTAGAAGTGCTGGTAGACAATATCATCAGAGTAGAACCACATTTGTTTGGTACATTGGTCCAAAGGACCCCCATGTCACAGAAAACCAAGATGTGGGCAAGGAGAACGCACAAGCACCAACGTTGCACACAATGGACGATATTCAGAACAGGTGGTATGACGTGCGCAGGAGGGTCAAGAAACTCATCAAGAAAGATCACGCCTTGAGTCAGCGCACCGGCGGTGGCCCTCCTGCCAAACCAGTCTACTTCAGGACCTGGGAGGAGAAGGTGCGGGACATCCTACCACCAGAGAGCGTCCATGGTCTAACAGACATACCAGAACCTGGTGAGTACACAAACAACATACTCAAGATTGTGTGGCAAGGGGACAGTGAAACCATGCACCGTAAGCAAAGCCACAGTAACCAATAGATAATCATCCCAAGATGTGTATGCTAGTCAGACAAACACAATACCTGCTCTCTCATAGTGACTTGGAACTGTTTCATGACATGTACAAACCTAACAACAAATAGAGCAAGGCAGTGGCACAAAGCCAAATAAACATTGTCAAACAGTTTGCCACCACAAATACACTACCTCACAGCTGACTGACAGGAAGGAATAGTGGGTATGCCGGTGAAGTGACTGTATCCAAAAGCATGATGGGGTTTGTAGTCGCAGATAATGCTCCCCCTCAAAATTGGCCCATCAAGACCTCTCTGAAACATGCCCACATCACAGGGAGTGGAAAATGACTGACAAGATAGCTGACACTGACAGGGTCCTGCTGTGGGGAGCACAAGGCCCTGGTAGGGGTTGTGTGCAAATCAGAAGCAGGCCACCACTGACTGACATCCTGAAAGTCAACTTGAACGCCCTCCAATGAAAGCACGTTTCATGGTGGGATGTCTGGCCGGGTGGGAAGGGGGACTGACCATACTTACCAGTGGAGAAACCCCCCCCTCAACACAAACTCCACACAACTCACTGGGTTGAATGCATTGACCCACACCTCAGTGAAATATCAGCTAAAGATACCCCGTACTGGGTGCTGCTGTGTGAAGCACAGGGTCTCTATTTGGACTTGTAGCCAAACAAACACCAGGAATTCACAGTCAGCCATCTTGCCATTGCTGTCACGCCCCCTCACAGGGAATCAGAGTCAAGAGGAAGGAAGTATGGGCATGCTGGGAAGGGGGGTATAGCCAAGAGCATGATGGGAGTTGCAGTCACAGACAATACCCAGCCACCCACATGGCCCAGCAAGCTCACACTGAACCATGCTCACCTCACAGGGAGTGGGAATGGACTGACAAGATGTCTGACACTGGGCCTGAGAAATGATGTGGCTGACAATCACACATATGCACTGGCCAAACAAAACCCGGTCGCACACACAGCCATTGCAACCATATGTTTTAAATCAATGTCTGGGGATGCAGTGTCCAAGGCTTCCCTCTGGCTGGGCAGGGGAGGTGTGTCTTGCAGATGACAAATGTGGAGACCCATATATGGTACATTACACAAAACACACAGTAAACTCACATATACATCATTGACAGGGGACATCTGACAGTGAATGGAATAGACAACCCAATCTAGCCGACACCATAGCATGTTCGCATTCACGCTTGGTGCTGTTGTGAGCTGCATCCCACTCCTACATCGTGCTGAAACATAGGTATCCTTCACACAACCCACCACTCACTGACATAGACACTGTAGATACAAGGTCAAACCTGGACAGCATTGGAGGAGACATGCTACTCACAGCAGCCAAACTGTAACACACACACCACCGGCCCTCACTGTCATGAGCATTGAAAAGCCAGAGTGCTACATTGCCCAATACATGTCACCATGGAGAACATTCACAAGTCAAATCACATATGCACGTACAAAACTCAGCACCAGACTCATTAACGATGGTGACATCATCACTTGTATGAAATGAGATGGGAACTAGGAACAGTGGAAAAAAACACTTCCTCCAAAGAGATCACAGGCATACCAGACTGTGACCAGGTCGTACCAATACACCAATGTGGCACATAAAGACTAGCAAACTCTGCTACCACACATGCCCCAATAGTATAACATATCCCCAGTGGAATAGCACGTATGTCCTTGTTAAATCTCACATGTGTACAGGGATGACACACCTGTGTCAGCAACGTGATGGCCCTTGAGTAGTAATGGTGATGTACAGACAAATCTATCTATGAGCTGGGCATGCACACATTTCGACATGCACATTGAAAAGTTTCATTTTGGCTGGGCAATGTGCAACAACAATATCAATCTCTGTCCCTGACAACCCGGAACAAAGCAGTGTACAGGCAGACATCCGTTCGTACAGTAGAAAATGTCATGTTTGTGAACCATTGATGCCTGTAGTGTAGAAACATAACTTACATTGTGTGTCTCTTCCAAACACAGGTGGTGCTGGGGACACAGCACCAAATGAAGAGGATTCCCAGTCCCAGACTCTGGTGGACACTCAGCTCTCTGGTTTGACTCTGTCTCTGTCCTCTTCGGATGACGAAGAACAACCTGGCACCTCCGGTGTGAGTCATCATGCAGCACCAGCAGCATGAACATCTGCACCCCTTGTACCCACGCCTCCAGCATCTGGAAGCAGACAGGGCACCCCCGCCAACACTGACAGACCAAGGCCACAGAACACCCACAGCACAGGGACACAGGACCCCCCGGAAGCTGCAGCCAACACCACCAGCAACACCACCCAAGGGGTCCCAGTGTCACCTGTGCGTGCCGCCGCTGGTCCTGCCCATGTGGATAGGGGTGCTGGGAGGGGTGGGAGGCAGAGGGTGCGCCTTGCAGAGGGGTCTGGACTGCATGATGACCCCCAACTGGCACGCATCATAGATGCGTACCAGGATAGCACCGGAGGATTTGGCCAAGTAGTGGGGATCCTCAAGGACATAAAACAGGAGCAGGCTGCCCACCATGCCGGCATGGAGGCAAAGTGGGATGCCCTTACTGCGGTGCATTGGGACATACTCCAATGCCTCCGCCAGATCACCACAAACATGTCCACACCTCTCTGTGTGGCCACAACATCTGTTACCACACCATCGGCCAGTGTCACAGGGAGGGAGGAGGACTCTAGCGGAGAGTCCCCTGCACCGCATAGGCCTGCACCTGAGGATCCCCCACTCAAGAAGAAGAGAGGTCGTCCGAAGAAGGACATGTGAGACGCAGTTGTCCCTGCACATCACCCAGGGCTTCTAACCTCTTCGGTGCCCGTGACGAGCTGGACTCGTCATGGGCCGCGGTGGCGCTGTGCCCATGACGAGTCCAGCTCGTCACAAACCCCGCCCGCTAATGCAACGGCCGGCACAGGGCGGGGAAAGGGGCGGGCACCGAAGGGGTTAAACCTGTTCTGGACAATGTTCTTTGTGCGCACCCCGTTCACCTTGTCCAATCACACACAACTCGCCCACATGACATGGAGGGCTCATGTTGGTCCAATGTAGCAGATGACTGTGGACTTTACTCTGGACATTTCATCTACCAACACTTCCAACTCTACTGTGAACTTTGGATTCAAAACCCAATGTACAGCACCCACCATCCTGTACACTTTCCTCACACACGTTCGAAAATAAACTCACCAGTACACCATACTTGCCTCTGTTGTGATTCCAACTTGTCATGTGTCATGGAGATGTTATCTGCTAAACAACACAGTCATGGTGATGTGACACATGTGAGGGAGACACACCACTATGGCAACACAACACATACTCACCATGGCCATGTTACTCATCCCACAGAATTATGTTGACCTGAAACACATTGGTATGCACAGACACAACACCTATCCACAGTCAGTGGTAACAAGTCCACAGGTGAGGTAAGCAAATGTCACTCAGATGTGGGAAGACAGGCAACGCACCTAACAAAGCATAGCACAGGTTCATTACACATCAGCAACATGTTTATTCTAAAATAGTTGCAAAGCAATTGTACTTTACGGAGGACACACGGTCACAGAGTGTCTGAGAATTGAAGTACAGGGGTGTGTGGCACATCACTTGATGGCAATTGACTATTCCCACACTGGAGTTGGATTCTGGGTGTTGGGGGTCAGTGTTGACCAAACAACAGGCAAAGTACCCTGGGAAGGACAGACACAAGACACAGTCAAAAGCACAGCAGAACAGGAGAGAAATGCAATACACATGCACAAAACATGTCACAAGAAACCTATACAGAAACAAGTTAGCAGTACTACCCCATTGTGGAGTACAGACCACCTGAATGGACACATCACTGCACACATCCAGTCAAGTGGCACACAGACACACTCAGACAGCAACCGAGCAGTCACAACACATTTCAGGCTTACTCCATACATTGACATAACAACCCTGTAAACTCGCATTCAGGTGAAGAAGTTGTTGATGAGCTGTGTGCGGACATCACCCTCATCTTCATCATCACTGGCATCGTGGCCCAGGCCGGGATCCTCCACAGGTGGCGGAGGTCGGTCATCGTCATCCTGGATAAGAGGCACCTTCTTCCACACTGCCATGTTGTGTAGCAAGCAGCATACAAGGATAATTTTGCACACCTTTGCAGGGTCATATGGGAGGGCCCCTCTGGTCTTGTCCAGGCAGCGTAAGCGGCTTTTCAGGAGGCCAAATGTCCGCTCAATCACCCTCCTGCTCCGACCATGTGCCTCATTGTAGCGCATCTCGGCTGGTGTCACAGGTTTCCTGAGGGGTGTCAGCAACCACAGCATGTTGGGGTATCTGGAGTCACCTACACACAAACAATTGAACAATTAGCTGAGTTTTGTAGGAGTGCGGAATACAACATTGCCAAACACACACAATGGTAAACAGTCAGTACACACCGACAAGCCAGGCACGCTGGCCTGGCATCTGTGACATCAGCGTTGCAATGCGACTACTCCTCATTATGTAGGCATTGTGCGCAGAACCGGGGAACCGTGCACACATACACATGTCTGCAAGACATACCACCAGAGCATTGATTGAGTGGAAATGTTTCCTGTTCCGGTATGCCTGCTCATGTGCCTGTGGTGGTATCAGGGCCACATGTGTCCCATCAATAGATCTGATGACGTTCGGCATCCTCCCCAGTATATAAAAGGCATCCTTTATTTCAGGGAGTTGAGCTGGGCTAGGGAACTTGATGTACAGGTCAAGGAAATGCAACATCCCCTCCAAGACATTGCGTAGCACACGACTAAACATAGTTTGCAACATACCACCAGCAGTAGGCACAGTGTACTGGAAGGTACCAGTAGCAAAGAAGTGCAGGGCTGCCATCACCGTCACCTCTTGGGTCAATGCCGTAGGGTATGTCCGGCCAGGTAGCAGATGTGGCACCAACTGCTCTGCCAACTCCTCAATCAGTGGCCTGGTGAAGCGGTACCGTCGGATGCAGTCGCGTTCCTGCATGGTTTCAAGGTCTGGGAACGGTCGATGGACAGCTGGTGCCCTGCAGAACAGAGATGCACAAAGGAAGATTGTCGGTTCATCCACCCATGTGGCCATGACCACGCTAAATATCACATGATACATCATGACATTCCACAATGTACTGAGGTGTGTGCTGTTGGGCATTGACACATATGTCACCTACATGACCATCACCTCACATCTCAATTCCACATGTCCACATAAGTACCATGTTGTGCAATGGCCAATCATTGGGCTGTGTCACCCTACCTATGTACTGCTGTGATGTTACAAACACACACCACAGTCACAAGTGAGGCCTGATGTCTCCCAGACATCACAGATCTTTGCCATGCAGATACCCAGGGTCCCTGTATTGCCACATCGACACTGGCATGACATGGCGTATCACATACACGCCACAAGGCAAGCGTGAGTCCCACAGGTAGTGGCCACTGTTGTCTCTGCAGGCCCTACATGGATGTCTCTTAGACACACACACACCATCAAGGTTGCTGCACATACCACATGGATGTGTTGACTGTCTCCCATTGGGCACATTTGATCATCCACATCTGAGACACAACATGCACACAGACTGTGGGTGCACATCAGAATTGTGGCTACAGGTCTCACTGTGATGTACATGCCATCACCCCCAGGACTCAGGGTGTATGTGACATGTCCTAAACATATCCAACCTGCAACTGTGTCCATGACTCATGCCCATAACTGTACAGTTCCACATCACAGTGGTAATGTGCACAACACACAAAGGATTCTGCCCCCATGAACACGTGCACAGCCTGGGAGTGGCTGAACAAAAGTGCCACACAGCAAACCAAATGTTGCCCCCCCCCAACACACAGGGAATGCAGCCTTACATGCCATGGGACTCTGTGTGGCCAATGCTGTAGTGTGGTAGGTGTGCACATGTGTCCCTGGCAAGTAATTGCGTGTTTGAGCTGTCAAATAGTCACACCAATGAGCTCCGACGCGGGTGACAATGCGTAGGCATTGCACGGTTCATGACCGAGCCGTGCGTACGCTTTGCCATTGAATGCAATGAGGTCTGACGCGGGTGACAATGCATACGCAATGCACAGTTCATGACCGAGCCGTGCGTACGCTTCGCCATTGACTGCAATGAGGTCCGACGTGGGTGACAATGCGTACGCAATGCATGGTTCATGACCGAGCCGTGCGTACGCTTTGCCATTGAATGCAATGAGGTCCGACGCGGGTGACAATGCATACGCAATGCACGGCTCATGACCGAGCCGTGCGTACGCTTTGTCATTGACTGCAATGAGGTCCGACGTGGGTGACAATGCGTACGCAATGCACGGTTCATGACCAAGCCATGCGTACGCTTTGCCATTGACTGCAATGAGGTCCGACGCGGGTGACAATGCGTACGCATTGCACGGTTCCGAGCCGTGCGTACGCTTTGCCATTGACTGCAATGAGGTCCTATGCGGGTGACAATGCGTACGCATTGCATGGTTCATGACCGAGCCGTGCGTACGCTTTGCCATTGACTGCAATGAGGTCCGACGCGGGTGACAATGCGTACGCATTGCACGGTTCATGACCGAGCCGTGCGTACGCTTTGCCATTGACTGCAATGAGGTCCGACGTGGGTGACTGTCATGCATGCGGGTCGGGCAAGCATGTTCCGAGACAGGCATACGCCTTGGCCATTGGATCGTATGGAGACAGGTGCATGTGTATTTTCAAAATACGCGTTGTACAGTCAGTTGACCCAGCCGTGCGCACCCATTGGCTCTGGACTGTCATGGAGACGGATGCAGATTCAAAACTTGTACGAGTTGTGTGCTGGAAATTCAGTTGGATGCCTACAACAATGTTGCAATTACTAGGGTTTTATGAAGGTGAAGATTTGAACGATGCGGAAGACGTGTACGAGTCGTACATGTCAATGGATTGGCCAGATTTATAGAATGCAACCGTGTTGGACCTATCACTGGGGACACATGGCACAGAGTCTGCCTCTGCAGCACAGATATAAGGCTGGCTGGACCCCAGTGAGGTCACTTGTCTGCACTACATGCCACTGGACCACATCCCTGCTACCACTGCTGCTGTCCCTGCATCCTCTGGCTACTGTTATGGCACGTACTCTGGAGAGGGCCCCAGCCTTCACAGAGGAGGTGAACCAGGCCACCTGCTGGACGGGCTCCTTCCACAGTACAGCAAGCTGTATGGGAAACCAGGGGAGCAGGTGAGTGTGCAGTCCACTGCCTTCCTAATTGTGCATGTTGTCTGACTAGCAGTACTAGCAGTGTGTACACCAGTGGCAAGCATACTCACTGAGTACTTTTAGCCCCCAAAGTGTGTAGGTACATGTAATGAACAGGTGTTCTGCAGCTAAAGTGCATATGTGCAAGCTTAAACTTCCCAGACATTGTTAATATGTCAGACATGCAGGTCATTTGTCCTTCCCCATGGTTGCACTACCTGTGTCACTCATTTCCCTTTGTGATGATGACATGTATAACCAAATGTGTGCAGCACAAATATAGGGCATGTGTGTTAATGCACTTTTAACATTGTCATCCTCACAGGTTGATGCCCACCAGAAGCAGGAGACATGGCTGACCATCGCCCGGGCAGTTCGTTCGCTGGAGGTCTACAAGCGCTGGATCCGCAACTGCCAGAAGAGGTAGCAGGACCTTTGAGGCTGGACCCGGAGGATCGCAAGGGTCCAGCTAAAGCTGTCGCCTCCTCGCAGGAGGGGCGGACACCGGACCCTGACCCCTCACATGCTCCGGATACTGGCGGTGGTCTTCCCGGACCTGGATAGGCAGCTGAAGGCCAGACAGCAGCAAGGAGGGAGTAAGTCCATGCCTAATCTGTGTACTATGTCTGAAATGCTAATTGCAGTCTTTTGGCCTGGTCACACTTCCACATTATGTAGGTCTTGTAGTCCAATACTCAGGTCCCTCAATTGTGTGATGCACCCTCCTCGTCTGATCCACAGGTGTGGCCCCTACAGTCTGTTGCCTTTATCACTAGGGCACTGTGTCCCTGCAGTCAGCTATGCTTCAGCTTCCGGACAACATCTGTTCCCGTGACTCTGTTGTGTGTTTCATGGGTGGGTCAATTGTTTACCCAATGCATGATATCTGACATGTGATCTGTGTGTGCCCTTCCAATTGCTGGTCTGAGTCGCCACATGTGACTGGGGTATTTCAAACAAACCCATGCAGCAGGGGACTCCAATTTGTGGGCCTCAGGAGTACGTATATAAAGTATGTCACACTTGCTTAGCCACCTGACTACTGTCCAGGGCCACACACTATTTCACGTAGGCCTGGGCAGTCATGCCTACTCAAGGGCATTTACAAACACTCTGTAATCCCACTCCTGTGTATCAATTTACAGGTTGTGCTTAGTGACATGTGTCTTCAGGTGTCTGCCTCTGTGTCATTGTGGTGTGGCTTCCTGTTACGTACAACTGGGGTGTTCATGAGTTTGTGGGTCAGCAGGACATCTGAGATGTGACTATGAGAGACAAGCCCTGTGGGACATATAGGTGTGTGATAATTTGACAGCGCAGAATGGTGTATGCAACTGTGAACTTCAGGCAGCTGGGTTACATGCACAGCAGACTGTGATGGGCTAATGTACAGGGAGTTGTGTTCGCAGAGACTCATATGTCTGATTTGTATGATGAGGGGTCTTCTGGGTCTGGAATATGTTGTTTGCAGGGGATGGGCAAGTGCACTTATCAGCTGCAGAGTTTGCTTTACCCCTGAGCTATGAATGTGACACAGTGCATACTGTTGTTGTCTGGATGCCCTGCCCCTGTGACAGGAGACAGTGTTGACTGACTTTCCAGGCATGCCAGTGCCATGGCATTTAACTTGCTATGAGTGATCCTGCATTGTGTTCAAGTGTGCTCCATGCACCCCATTGTGGCATTGACTAGCAGGACATGAGAACATCATGGTGTGTGTTGCTGGCATGCATCACAAGCATGTGAAATGAGTCTCTGGCCATCCCTTCATCCGGACACCTGTACTGAGTCAGTGGCAAGAGATGTGCTGTGTGTATAGTGACATACTCCTACATGTTCACTTGCATGTTCAAAAAATGTGTGGGTGGTGCAAGTCGGCACATTGGGGTATTAGCATCCAACATGCAACAGACATATGGGGGCAAGTCCAGGAGGGATATGTGTGCCATGGTTGATGGTGAGACTGACAATTGGCTTATTCTAAAAAGTGTGAGCACTTTGAGCAGTGTTCAGCTGATGATGCCAGGCCTTGCCCTTTGATGTGATGTACTCGCTGTGGTGTGTGCAGTCAGTGCAGGTGACTGATGTTGTTCTCTTTCTTCCTATTTCTATCCAGATACATTCACGGCCACAGGTGGGGACAGCTCCACGGACAAGGAGGAGCCACAGAGAATGACTGGGACAGAAGGAGAGGAGTCGGGGGGACCCAGTGGCACGGAGGGCGAGTGGAGCTACACCGAGGAGTCCTCAGCACCATCCACCCCAGCTGAGGGCCAC
Organism: Triturus cristatus; assembly: GCF_964204655.1. Lineage (NCBI taxonomy): Eukaryota > Metazoa > Chordata > Amphibia > Caudata > Salamandridae > Triturus > Triturus cristatus. Next base: position 1,097,718,690 of record NC_140581.1, read on the forward strand.
AGCAGCTCGGAGGATGACTCCCTTGTGGAGGCGGGTGTCAGCAGCCACCAAGCCCCAGCTAGTGAGGCTGTACCCGCCACCACCCCCACCACCACCATCACCACCCTCCCATCGGCTCCCATCCCGGAGGTCCGTGGAGGCTCCCGTGTTCGGGAGCATGTCTCCTTTGTGCCAGGCACCGTACCCCCTGCCCCTGTGTCCCCTGCTGCCCTGAGTGAGGAGTCTGCGGACTTACTTAGACAGATCCATGTAGGGCAGACATTAATGCTGAGTGCCCTCCATGCACACACCAGTCTGTTGACGCAACTGGTGTTGTTCATGGAGGGCATTTCATCGGGCATGTCTTCCCTACAGAGGACCAATCAGTCCGTGGCCTCCTCCCTGATGGCAGCAGTGTCCCTCCTCCAACAGTTCCGCACCCCTCCTACCCCTGCACCACCCACGATTCCTAGCACCCTACCTGTCCCAAGCACACACACACCTGCACATTCTCACAAAGCCACAGACACGGGCAGCACACAAACACCCAAAACAAGGTCTAGACGTGCACACAAGCAAGCGTAGGGGACTGATACTGCACTCACAGGGGATGGTTTGCAGACACACACACAGTCATCCACAACCACTCCGCAGTCCTCCGATACCTCTCCATCCCAGCACCCTTCCCTTGCCTCACCTGCAACCCCAGCTCCACAGAGGCTCTTCCTCTGTGACCTTGGCCTCTTCCCCACGGACCCAGCAGATCCAGATTACAAGGGGAAGAGGAAGTCCCCACACACACAGAGGGGAGTGCCCCTCACAGCCGGACACTCTCCCCCAAGCGCAGTCAGACTGAGGCTCCCACCCGCAAGTCCCCCCGGAGCCGGAAGAGCAAGACCCTAACCCCGCCCGCAGCTCTACGGCAATGTCTGCATCCTCCATCCCCCAGGCCACCACTCCAGAGGTTCCCCCGCCATGCCCTGCCCCAGGTTCCCCCACCCACAGATACACCATCCCCAAAATGCTGAGGCCCTCACCCCTACCACTTACTCTTCCACCCCCGGTCAGACGGTTAGTGCCACTGATGTGGGGACTGTGTGCCCCCCCTCTGTCCTGCCGACCTCACCTGAACCCCATTCCGCTCACATTGAGTCAGGCACTGCAGTGAAGTCCACGACCACCCCGTCTGACTTGGGCACTGCAGTGGAGACCCAATCCACTCCATCTGACCTGCCCACTGATGTTGTGCTGGCACCCACCACATCTGGCTTGTGCCCCACAGTTGTGACTGCACCCACTACTTCAGTCAGCTCCACTGCAGTTGCCAGTGACTCTTCTGCTTCCACCACCCCTTCACTGCCTCCTTCTGCTGTGCCCTGATCCTGTCCCTGCGGTGCCTGGCCTGCTCCCATGTATGCTCCTCCGAGGGGATGTCCCCTGTCCTTAGCAGTGCAGGCAAGCAACGTGTGACAGTTGTCACTCAAGTTCACTTCTTGTCATTTGATAATGGACAGGCCATTGGCCTATGTTTTGAACGGACGTTTAACTTTTCATCTGCTGAATAAAACTTTTTTCTTTATCCTTGTGAATTTGATTTAGCCGTACATTATGTTGATGATGTTTACCATGACCTTGCAGTTGTAATGCTGGATTTCAAATGTTGAATACTGAGGTGTTGATGTGAGGTACTCCATGTGGTCCATGAGATATGTATCCTATTCTGGTCGGTATCCATGTCATCCTTTGCAGCTAACTGGGTGTGTCATGATCAACAATTTGTGAACATCTCTGTGAACATTTAATTTGCATGGTCACATCTGTGGCTTGTACACATGCACATATGATGTGCTTCCCATTGTCCAATTTGTCTATTTCCTTGACTGTGGGCGCATCTCCGCTGGACCTACAGGTGTGGGCATCATTGGTGTAGGAGCAACTGGGTCCTCTGTGCAACTTGCTGGATATATGTGTTGAGTATGAGCAGATGACTTAAGGGAGACTCCCATACCCAGGCTGTTGTGACCAGAGGCTTCATTGTGTGGTAACTGATGGCTGACTGACCAAGTGTTCAGCTGACATGACTGAGACCTGCTGGGACTATGTTTGGCACAGCTGAGCTTCCACAGGAGTTGAGTCCCCTCAAGTAAGTGTGTTGTTCCGTGACATTGCCTGGGCCCATGGTGTGTGTTGTGTGAGCATGTGTGTGTGTCCACATCACTTTTCATACACAGGCAGTGTTCCCTTGATATGTTCCTGTTGTTGATGCTTTCTGAGTGGTACTGTGTTCATCCCGCAACTTTGCCATGGGCTACCAGATGTGTGGGTGCATGACACATTACTGTTAATTGGTGTTTCATCATTGGGATTTGTCAGTTCTGAGTGGTGATGATGTTGTCAGATGCAGATGGGACACAGTCAGGGGTCCCCAAGGCACGTGTTTGTTCGCAAAATCATGTAGTTGTCCCTAGGTGGTACCTTTCAGTGTTTGGGACATGTGTATGTGTGTGTGACTGCTCCCACTTGTCCGGTTCAGGGCTGCAATGTTTGCAGGTGTCCGCTTGTGTGCCTTGTGGTTCTCCTTGGCTTCTGCATTGTCCTGGGACTGTGGCAGGTATTCCGCAGGTTACGTGAGCTTTGATGTCATGGCCATGTACCGCATACTTTGCAGTATGTCTGTCATTCACCAGGGTTGTAAACTGTCCTTGTGTGATGATTCTGTGCACCTTAGTTCCTCCCAATATTACTGTGTTTGTCATGGGTGCATGTGCAATGACACCTGTCCAAGTGAGCTTCACAGATGCACATTGGTGCAGTTCTGGGTGTGTGGTGTTGAGGGTGGACTGATGTAAATGTTTGCATGGATGTGCCCCTAGCTCCCGTTTGTCCATGAATGACGGGCCATGCTGAGTGATATGTGTTTGTGTAGGTGTGATGTACGTTTGTGGCACAGAACACATGTCTTGGTTTCTCAGTTTGTATGACATCTACCTTTGCCAGCACAGTGGAAGTGTCATGCATGCTTGTGTGACCCCAATGTCTGGTCCCTGGGGGTAGTGCTGTTGTGTGTCAGTCTCTTGCTGTGTTAGTTTGTGTTCATTCCAGCTTGTGTCACATGTGTCTGTTGTGCTCCCTCTCATCTCACAATGCCTGATTGCCCACTAATGGGGGCCCATTGATGGGTTACTTTTGTATGGCACTGTGTCCACATCTGTGTCACTGTGGTTCAGCCCCCCTCATGTGTTGTGTAGTTGCCTGGGGATACTGAGACACACACACACACATGTGTCAGATGTGCAGTGTGAGATTGCCTGTTTGTGTTTGTGCATCTGCACCAGTGCATTGGTATTGCTGTTTTGGGCCTTTGTCTGGATGTTGTTTTTGTGATTTACCCTGCTGTCCCTGTGAGTCATATCACATCATTCTGCACATTCATCCTGGCTGTTAGGTGCCATTGCTGGCATGGAATGGGAGTTTGTGACCTGACACCTACAGTCTACACAGGTTGTTTTGATTTGTGTGTCAATTTTCGAGATGTGTGTATGCTTTGTGATGGTCACTTCTGCTTTTGTGTCATTGTACACTGTATGCATTGTCAGCCCCCATGGGTGGTGCTTGTCTGCACATGGCCGGGTGTATGTTAGGTTATCACAGCACTGTTAGCCTCACCACATCTCTGTGGGTATGGAACACAACCACTACTTTGGCACAAAAGTGTTTCATGTGTTGGGACCAGGAATCATACATGCTGTTTGGCATTTGCAGCTTTGTCCATGATGACACTTACCTTTTGGTCACTGTGATGAGTGGTGTTTTAGACCCCATCACCACAATGCGCAACATCTCCTGCAGTTTGGAACCCCACACTTAACTTTTGCTCTACACAGTGAGGGGGTGTTATTTTTACATTGCCACAGTGCTAGTGATGCTTGCCTTGTGTAGGCCACACTCATGTTTTGGTCGCACATGTGATGGTAGTTAAATTGTAAGTTCAAAGTCATGATCACTGTTGTGGGCATTTGTCACAGACTACACACTGTTGTCATGATGTTAGGGGGATGTATTTTGCTGACTTACATGATGTTGGTGTATGATGGATGTGTGGCGCATCACACATCCTATGAGTGGGGGTGGCATTAGTGATGGGCAACATGGGCCCTATGGGTGGGGGTGGCAGGAGTGCTGGGCAACATAAGCCCAATGAGTGGGGGTGGCAGTAGTGATGGGCAACATGAGCCCTATGAGTGGGGGTGGCAGTAGTGCTGGGCAACAGGTCCCCTATGGGTAGGGGTTGCAGGAGTGCTGGGCAACAGGTCCCCTATGAGTGGGGGTGGCAGTAGTGATGGGCATCATAGGCCCTATGGGTGGGGGTGGTAGTAGTGATGGGCAACAGGTCCCCTATGGGTGGGGGAGGAAGGAGTGCTGGGCAACATAGTCCCTAGGGGTGGGGGTTGCAGTAGTGCTGGGCAACAGGTCCCCTATGAGTGGGGGTGGCAGTAGTGATGGGCAACATAAGCCCTATGAGTGGGGGGCAGTAGTGATGGGCAACATAATCCCTATGGGTGGGGGTAGCAGGAGTGATGGGCAACAGGTCCCCTATGGGTGGGGGTGGCAGGAGTGCTGGGCAACGTAGTTCCTATGGGTGGGGGTGGCAAGAGTGCTGGGCAACATAGTCCCTGTGGGTGGGGGTGGCAGGAGTGATGGGCAACAGGTCCCCTATGAGTGGGGGTGGCAGGAGTGCTGGGCAACAGGTCCCCTATGGGTGGGGGTGGCAGGAGTGCTGGGCAACATCATTCCTATGGGTGGGGGTGGCAGAAGTGATTGGCAACATGAGCCCTATGGGTGGGGGTGGCAGTAGTGGTGCAACAGGTCCCCTATGGGTGGTGGTGGCAGGAGTTCTGGGCAACATAAGCCCTATGGCTGGGGGAGCCAGTAGTGATGGGCAACATGAGCCCTATGGGTGGGGGTGGCAGGAGTGCTGGGCAACATAGTCCCTATGGGTGGGGGTGGCAGGAGTGCTGGGCAACAGGTCCCCTATGAGTGGGGGTGGCAGGAGTGCTGGTCAACATGAGCCCTATGGGTGGGGGTGGTAGTGGTGCTGGCCATACAACCCCTATGGTGGCCTGTTGTTAGTGGCCAGGATAGGGATCCCCTGTGTGTGTGTGTGCCATTTTGCGGCTACATGTCGTTTGTTTGTGTGGAAGGTGTCTGACTTACCGTCTGCGCTGTCCGCATCTGTTCCTGATCCGGTCATAGATGTAGAGTACTGGTATGACCTGCGCGATGGGATTCATGATGTGTTCGTCTCGTACACGCTGCTTGTTGCTCCGTCTTGTACCCAGTTGCAAGCTGGTCCGTCTCGTAGCCGTGGATTGAGTTGTGGCGCGAATTGTAGCTGATATGCTTCTTTTCCGGATGCTGTGACGTGCCGTACGTGGCGACCCGTCCAGCGCGTAGGAAGTAGGCATCGTACTTGTTAGGGCAGAAACTGCTATGGATACTGCTTCCGGGCGACTCGGTTCGGCGTTAGGAGTTACAGCTCGGAAGGAGAATGAAGCTTGAATCACAGCCTACGTGTCGGTCGGGTTTTTGACAGTTATGCGCATCGTACTTCATCAACAGGACGAACTGGCTATGGGTACGTGTCAGTCGCAAGGTAAGGCTACGAACAGCTATCCGAGAACTGTCCGACCCGGATCGGTATCGACCCCTAAGTGTAGCAAATGAGCCACGCCCATTCGGCAGAAGAAGGGTGGGCAAGTAACGCGTGTCTAGCGGTTCATTTTTTAGCAAATTGTCCTAACTATGTGACTAAATTACGGTGCGCAGGATAATGCCGTTCACTAAGCACACATTTTCCAATTAAATGCCCTTTTGAAATGGGCACAAAATTTGCATCGGTCATGTTGCTTTACTGCTAGACTAATGCAGCGGCGAACGATAACGTGGAAATCAGATTTTAGCATATTTATCATTTTTGTATTACTCAAATAAAATGGCTTCGTTTGTTTTGATCCTATTAGCATCTTTGTTTCAATTAGTCTACAGATTTACTAGAAAGAACAAATGTGCCTCATTTTAAATTGCATTGCTGCTGATATATATTGAAATATTTGTAAAGTTCATTTACAAGTATTTAAATGTTGTTGTGTGTTACAAAAACGCTTGCTATCATGCAGCCTTTCCTTAAATACTTCCTGTATCCTAACAAGATTCTCACTTGGTTCACATGATAAAATCCCCTCACTTTGCAATCAAGGAAAGAAAAAATAAACGCTAACCCCCATTTAAAAAACATAGAAGTTTGTCAGAAAGCATTGCATGACACAGAACCTCTGTCTTTGAATTTACAGCAAATGCAGCAAGATAAAAACTAAATGTAAAGGCCTCTTTCTTACTCATTCCCCTTCTGAATTCCTGCAGGGTTATCTTGGGGTGCTACAGCACCTTCCGCACTTGTACTTACAGTGCCCTTGAACATTGTTGACCTAACGTGGCCTCAGTTTCAACGACTCAGGAAGATCCCTCACCGATGGACAGCCAGACACAACCATACCTGAACACCTGTGGTCTCCACCATCCCCATCCCTATCTCGAGCCTGCCTCAACCATGCAATAGCCTTCTGAAGAGCCCTGCTCAATGAATGGTCTGCGCCCAAGTGTTTCACCAGCATTCATGACATAATCACTGATAACTTCACCAACCGCCCGGCTGCCATGAAGACATGGACTGATGAGGGCTCCCTGCTCACTCAAGGACCAACTGTCAATTAGCTATAACCCCTTTAGCATGAACCATTGCAAAGACAGAGGTGTCTTCATGTATACCATGTCAAAGAACTGGACAGCATTAGCTACAAATCCTGATTTATTTGCATTGCTGGGCCTGTGTGAGCTTTCATCTCTTCTCTCATCTGCCATCTTTCCAAAAAAAGAAAAACTGTACCCCTTCCCCATAGATTTTCTGGTCCTTTCTCAATGTCTTCTTACTATACTAAAACAAGTGCTCCCCCGGTGAACTCAATACCTACACTATTGAGCCATCATACACCCAAATGCAAAGAAATGCAGTTGGCATGGACAACCTTGTCGTTATTTATCTTGCTATTAATCTACCTATGTTAAAGGAGGCTGTCTACTTCTGAAACCTCTTAATCCCAAACCTCCACATTCTCAACTCTCAGCATCACTGTTGTAGAGACCATGCCTTAATGAAAGCCCACATCACCAATGACTTAGGTCGAAAGTCTCACTCTCCCTCGCTAGGGGGCACTATATCCTCAACTAGAAATCTCTACAGTATCCTAACACCTACATTCCTTCAAGCAAATCCCTTTCCAGCTCACGTACTCTGCTCTTTCTGACAACTCTTGTGCGGGTTACCCCACTCAAACCCAAGAAAGACAAATAGGCAAATACAGCAACAAAACGTTGGTACACTGGTGACCACAACCAACTGAGAAGAAATGTGCACTAAGAGACTGATTCACAAAGGTGTATGGAAGTTTATGATTGCATCCCGCAACTAGCAGCAAATAACTACAACCAATGGCTTACAGACACCTTTAATCAAGTAGCGCCTCTAAAGAGAGTGCGGTTAAATCGTCCAACACCATCAGCCCCTTGGTTCTCTGAACTGCTAAGAATAGAAAGACAGAAATGCCGCAATCTAGAAAGGCGCTGGCGAGTTAAATATGACAACAACGACAAAGAAAGATACAAACAGGCGCTATCAGGCTACAGGAAGATGCTAAGACTGGAAAAAAGCAAATATTTCTGTGAACAGATAGAAAAAGCACAGAACTCCAGTAAGCAACTATACCAGGTAGTGGCTACACTAACAACTATACCAACAGCCAATACTACTGAGACTACCCAAGACTTCTGTAATCAAATGGCTGACTTTTTCAGAACCAAGGTCACAGAGATCTTTGATAAATTTAATAACATCAAGACTGGGGAACTTTCAGATAGCACCAAGAACGTACAACTCACATCCTCCTCTCTGAATGAATTTCTCCCTCCATCTCTATCAGAAATAAAAGATCTCATTAAAACAACTATGTCAGGTTCCCCTCTGGATCCTTGCCCACCAACCATCATCAAATTAACATCTGATGTGGTAGCACCAATCTTGGAGAACATCTGCAGTACCATCTGTGAATCAGGAAACTATCCTCAAAGTTGGAAAACTGCTATAATAAAGCCACTTCTAAAGAAACCTACCCTTAACACCTTGGAATTAAAAAGTTATCGCCCTATAGCAGCCCTTCCTTATCCATCAAAAATACTTGAAAAAGTTATAAACAAACAGTTGGCTAGCTATATTGATCATAACAACCTGTTAGATAACACCCAGTTTGGGTTCAGGAAAGGAAATGGAACGGAGACGGCGCTCATCAAGGCTTCTGAAGAGATCAGACAGATCATGGACCAGGGTGGCTCGGCTGTTCTGATCTTGCTTGATCTCTCGGCAGCCTTTGACACGGTCGATCACAACATCTTGATCGACCGTGTCACAGCCATGGGCATAAAGGGCAAGGCTGCGGAGCTTCTGGCTTCTTTCCTGGCTAACAGAGAACAGTCAGTAAAGATGGGGAATTTCTATTCACCAACGTTTGTGCTGCCTTGCGGAGTCCCCCAGGGATCCTCGCTGAGTCCGACACTTTTTAACATCTATGTGTCGGACTTGGCGAGGGTCATTAAAACCCACGGAATGGGAGTGACTTCGTACGCCGACGATACCCAGTTGGTGTTGGCAGTGCATAAAAACGGGACCGAAGTGGCAGCCAACTTTCAGACAGGCATGAGAGCCATCAGTCATTGGATGGACAGTAATTGTCTAAAGCTGAACACCGATAAGACCGAGGTAATGGTGTTTGGAGACCTAAAACCATCTTGGTCTCCGATCTGGTGGCCACCGGAAATGGGCAACCCACCCATCCCAGTCTCAAAGGTCAGAAACCTAGGAGTGTTGTTTGACAACAAACTAAGTTTCACTAATCATGCCAATGCAGTAGTCTCCTCTTCCTTTTTTACGCTACGGAAAATGAAAAAGTTACTACCTTACCTTCCCCTGTCTGCAGGGAAAACCCTGATGTCCTCCTTGGTGCTATCCAAGGTGGACTACTGTAATGGGCTTCTGCTGAATGCTCAGGAGCAGGTCTTCAAAAAGTTACAAATGGTGCAGAACGCCGCTGCACGAATCTTGACCAAAACTCCCAAGTTCGCGCCTATTTCATCCGTCGTCTACCAACTGCACTGGCTCCCAGTAAAAAAAAGAACAAAATTCAAGGCTTTGTGTATTATATACAAGGCACTGAATAGCCAAGGACCCGACTTTTTTAGGGAATCACTGCAGCTGTATGTTCCCAAGAGGGCGTTAAGATCTGCCTCATCCGCATCCCTATGCATTCAACGAGTGAGAACAGTCACTTGGGGAGACAGACGTTTCTTGGTAGCTGCCTCGAGGCTCTGGAACTCCTTGCCCCATCACATAAAAAACAGCTCTTCACTGCTGCTCTTCAGAAAGTGAAGACTTGGTTATTCACTCAATAATGCACAGGAAGTGCCTCTCTGTCTGCCCAGTGCCGAGACACCATTCGTGGTATTTGTTCGCGCTCTAAAAGTTTAGAAAATAAATAAATAAATAAATAGCTTCAAAATGTCTGGTTGGCGCAACCTGCACATTACATCAGTTGCAGCAATAGTAAGGAGGAATCCCTCTGCACATCTGAGAATCTATTCCAGTACGGCGGAACTCAAGTCTATGTCTTTTACCCTGTGCTATTTGGCACAGGTTGAAGACGCACATCTGTAAGAACTATTTTCTCTACTGAGGAGGGAAGTTATCCCGAAACCCGAGCCATGTCTCGGGCGATATTTTAAAACCCAGGACATGTATCGGGTCTAGAGATTATCTGTTTAACAAATACTTACTTGCACCCACTGGGGTGAACCACTCAAGAACTTCATGTACCAGCTTCCCATGGGGCAACCCGGAGGAGGAGCTAGCGGTGTGCGCTCCATTGCGGACATCTGTAAGATTCACACTGCCAGAAATGGCGGCAGATCCTTCTCACACCTTGCTCCTACCCTGTGGAATTCGCTCCCTCTACAGCTACGTATGGAAACTGACCACAGACAGTTTCGGGTAAATCTAAAAACCTGGCTGTTCTGATCTCTCTTCTTCCTCCTAGTTTTCTTCTCTTTCTTCTCTCTTCTTCTTTCTTTCCCGCCCCAGGGTTTTTGCCAGCACTTTGAGACCCACGGGTGATATGCACACTCCATAAAATACTATGATTATGACTTTAAAGACGAGTATATCACAGTATACATTCATTGTCCACAATCCAGCTACCTCTCCTGTCCCTCATTGCCTTTAAGCTTGACTTTGACCCTGTACAACACTCTGTCACCTTTTGGCTATGTGTGACCTACAGAAATACCACATACATACATGCATACATACATACATACATACATTACAAATAGTTTTTCTGATTAGGTGACATTGCCTGACAGTTTCTCTTTCCTGCTGAGTCAAGTATATGGATCAGGAGAAGGAGATGCTTCCCAGTCTGGTGACTAACTAAAATGCCTAGTAGGGGAAGGATGTCAGATAGGGTAGTCAGCCTGTACAGAAATGAGTTTCACTGATTGGAACCACAAACATAACATACATTGCTCATCTTGGATGTCTGATCATCCTTTGTTCGGTAAAAACCTTTCTCATGGGAGGGCCTTAGTCACAAGTAGCTTCAACCTTCTGTTTGTGGGTAGATGAATAATAGGTTATGTCCATGTGGTCAAAATGTCACTTAGATCTGACTGACATGGTGTGACTGATCTAAAGCCTAATACTATGGTGATCAGGCACTGCTGGCACAGATAACAGCGGTGGGACGGGGCGGCGGCTAGTCATGGCGGGTGGGGGGAAGTAGACAGACGAAGGGAAAGTATAAGTTGAGCGGTTTTAATAACTTTTTTATATTACTTTCCCTGCCCCGTCGTCTGTCCACTTCAACCCCCCTCACAGCCGCACCCCGCCCCACTCCACAGCTGTTACCTGTGCCAGCCATGCCTGATGGTGATACAGTGTGATATAAAAGTCTGCAGTTGGATCTCTATTACCTATGCAAGATGCCACTGTCTGTAAAAGAAAGTTGCATAGAGAAATGTGCAGAGAGGTTGCCTTGTCTATAATTGTGGCAATAGATCTACAGCAAATGCTCATCTTCTCAAGCCATGTGAGCTTAAATATGTTTTTGAAATATGGGTTTCATTTAAAATTAAAGTAAAAGGGTGATTTGTCCTCTAACTAGTTGCAGGTACAACGATGAGTCTGTCATCATAGACAAAGGGTTCAACATCATTGGAATTATAAATAGAAATACATGGTTACATTTATCTAAACAGATGCTGATCCATACTTAGCAGTACTAGTAGGCTTCACGGTTATTTAATTCAGCAGGGTCCCCTGTTAACTGCCTTATATATCATTCTATAAATATTTACACACAGAAGTACAGTGTTAGAGCTACCAAAAACACCTAATGTGGGTAGGTATTAGTCACATGATTAGCTTGAATTCATTACCAGGGAACATACTAACTCATAGCATAAAGAGAATTGTGTTGGACAGAGGGAGGTCAGTTCAATAAGCAGAATTTCTTCATTTCTTGCTTATTTCAAGCTACATTGACAAAATATAGAAACTAGATGGTTTTTGTGGTTTCTTCTGTGCCCACATAGAGAATGGGTATCTAAAGAATAGTAAGTTGTCTAATTATTAAGTATCAAACTAAGATGGTTCGATAGAGGACAAGGCAGATTGGTTTGCATCTTTTTAAATAGCGAATGTCCTTATATTGAGGCCAAGAATATTGGCCTGCACATATATAGATATATATTGCGACTACCAACATGTCTCCAGGATAAGCATATATAAAGAAGTATAGATCTACTATTATTAGTTTTACTTCTACTTAATTGGATGGTGAGTTGGTAGTTGATGTAGTTTCTGTCAGAATTTTGAGGAAAAAATATTGTGGGACCAAAATATTGCGGCCAAAATACTGAGGACCAGTATATCAGCAAGGTTAGTAGATGTAGGTAAGTATACGTTTACTATACTTAATTTCTCATGCATGAAACTTGAGGATATATAAAACAAGGTATATAGATGTAGAGTTAAGGATAGTAAATCTATACTTACCTGTATGCCCTTACCATCATGATATTTTGGTTCTCAATGTGTAGGCCTCAATTTATGGCCACACAATATATTTCCCTCGATATTTTGACATACAATCATCAATACAATAGAGTCGATATTAGTCCAGGTTCACATTCAAACTTTGACATCATGGTAGTCCTGATGCATCTGGGAAGCCTTGGGTAGCGTATGTTTTAAGGACACGCGAGCACACACAAGAAATACTGTGATTTTCGTCAATATATAGGAATTCAACAAAGCCATCAGTTGCCCGAGGAGAAAATTGGAAATTTGGGTGTATGAGTGTTGGCTCACTTAGAATTTCCTAAAAGGACAATGCCACATTTGGCAGAAAAGTAAAAAATTACATTTGGCAGCTAATGCCCAAATGTGGATTTGAGCAGATTCCGAAGGAGCATGTTTTGGTGCTACTTTATGTCAAGAGTCATAACAAGGTTAATGTTTTGGGATATATAGACATATAGGAGAAAACATGATGCAGTGCAATAAAAACCATTGTTGTTAAGAATGTAGCATGCATTTTAGGAGTGCAATGCCTTCAAAAACATGTAACAAATTAAAAGTGCGTCCATGAAGGACAGTGTAACTTCCGGCATGGGTATTCAGTCAAAGGACTGACAATATGGGGACATTTTTCTTAAAGACATGGGACATCAACACATATGGGATAAAGTACCCCTTACCATACCTTATAAGGATATTTCCAATCACTGAGGAGTTCCATGACCATATAGAAGAACAAGACTGAAGGCCGAGTTCTTTTATGAGGCCATTGAACTCCTAGGTGACTTTCAATATACTTATAATGAATGGTAGAGGGTACTTTATTCCTTATAATGCATGGTAATGCTACCACCCTTCCCACAAACTAATTAAATCATTGGTGTCTTGCTCTTTCATATTCATTGCTGACAAGAGGAATAAAACCAGAATATGCAGTGCAAATTAAACATACCAAAGCAGTTAGCATTTTTTGCAAAAAGATATTAGAATCACTTTAATGTAAGGTAAGTCAGGTTAAAAAATGCTGTGGCTTAAATTATGTACAAATTCACAGAGGTTCTATCTTTTCTACAATGACCCATAGCATGGAAAAAATAAACATGTTGCTATAAATATCTCCTTTCCGTAGATCACTTTTTCATTACAGAAAAATCAGAAGAAGGAAATTCCACTCTATGACCAACCTTTCACCCTGGCCACTGGCACCAGGCATTGTGATGTCAAAACTTAATTGTTAAAACTCATTACAGCTGAACAGCTACTCATTTCTTCAGGAGGAATGTTTTTGCATTATAGATGATGAAAGTTTCCTGACCGGGGGCACCCATTTTAACAATTTGAAAAAAATTGTTTATATTACACAGTGGGGGTCACCATTGTGTAGTTATAGCTAAATAATACATTCCATAGGAAGAGTGTTTATTGTTTTACTAATAACTTTGTGGCAGTTTAATGTATCTTCATTAAATCCTCCAAAAGAGTTCCTTCACCGCAGTTCATGTCAAGTAAGGTTCGGGTGATCGGTCAGCCGGAGGCCAAGAAAAACGGAGGGGTCACAAACCATTTTTTCCCCTTGCAATTTCTACAGAGAAATTTAGACGGTGCACTCCAGCCCAAACAGCTCTACAGGATTACACCAAAATGGGCAGAAAGCTATATCTTTACTTTTTGTGTTTTGGTGTAAACCCGTTCAGTAGTTTTGGAGGAATTAGGGTTACATTTTTTTAGCAATATTGACAGTTGGGCTTGAATTAAAAAATTCAAGCAATCTGATTGGCTGAAGCAGCTTTTTGGAGAGAGTACTCTGACCGCAACATGAAAAGAAATGTTGCAGCTGCCTTTACAGGACTCTGGGACTTGATCTCTGCATCTTGAGAATGTTTTTTAAAACAATTTAAGAAGTAGGTACCAAAATCTCCTAGCACTTGCGGGGAGGTCCTGAGGGGGCCCTCCTGAGGCCAAAATGGAAAAAAAAACAATTATTTGCGGTATTATAGTCCTGCAGAATTCTCACAAGACTGCTAACAAAATGAAATAAAAGGTGGGTGAGCTGTATCTTAACAGAACACCCCACAGAGTGGGCCTGGGCCCAGGGGTTGGTGCAAGGAAAATGTTTATTATTACTGAGGGATGGGGGCATGTGTATTCCCTTCAAGGGGTGCCTTTGGCTCTGGAACCCCACTCCCCTAGGCTCAGTGTGATGTATGAAGTCCTAGGGGATGCCATCCCCCTGGGACCATGAAAAGGTCAGCGCCTCAGGAGCCCATTCTTGTCACCTTGATGCAGTGGAATAACTGTGGGGTGCTCACCCAATCCTCATGTCTGTGTCTCGGAGGGCAGGGGCACCCCATGCTGAGACATACTTGATCCTGCTCCCACCCTCTGTTGGCTGCTTGGGGAGCACTGCAGGAGCCGCCTTCTGGTCTGCACCAAGTAATGATGCTGTGGGGCAGGGAACTGTAAGGGCAGCACGACAATGGGCTACCTGTGCTGCTCAAACCTCACTACAAGTTGTGTGGGTGTCTGTCCCAGGTGGATACAAGAAAAAACAACCATGCAAAACCACATTAGGTAAACAAAGTGGGAGAGCCAGATCATAAAATATGCAATGTTCCCAGTGAGGGAGTGCTCCTTAATGTTTTCTGTGGGCTTTGTTTAGCATCTTTTACTCCTCAGTGGTGCCCAAGGAGGGACAGGGGCACCACCAACATAGGTAGAATGTGTTGTGGGAGGCTGCAGGGAATGCAGCAGCCCCCAGAAATGATTTCGGAATCCTCACTCTATGTCTCCCAGGTCAAAGAATGCCCTGGAGAGATGGTTTAGCTTATTTTGAAGCACTCCAAACTGGAGGTGTATACTCTTCATCTGGAGTACGGGGAACCCTAGTGGTTGGTTCTATGGCTTAATGAGGCAGCATAAAAGATGTCAAAGAAAGACAGAACTACATGCTTAATGATGTTTTGAATATAGCTACCTTATTGAGATATTCATTGACGCGCATTCAAATGTTTATATTCACAATGAATGTATTTAAACATGATTTCATAGCATATGATTAACGTTTCTATGGATACAGTAAACCCTTTGCCAAAGCCAATATGCTTCTTTTATATATTGATCTGCTGATCTCTTGACAAAGCCAATAGGTCTGCCTTGTGTTTCTATGTGCTGCCCCCATGACAGAGCTAGTAGGCCTGCCATATATCTAATAACATCCCCTTAAATTGTGATGTTGCATCTCTCATAGTGTCAGGCCTGAACAAAATGACTCTGTAAACAAGAAGGTGCAACTTACACAGAAAGTTCAGTTTGAAAGACAGTTCAAATACCCACATGGGAAAAGCCATCAATCTCCTACATTGGGGATGCTGGTTGTTTTAATGAAAGTACTACAAGGGCCCGGTGTGCTGTACATCCAAGATGGCGGACTCTGGAAAAATCTCCCTGAGTCCACTGGTCTAGCTGTTCCTCTTGAAGACTAATGCTTGCCGTCATCGTGCTCTTGCACAATGCACAATTTAACTGTGATTTTCTGCGGAGAAGCTGTGTTTCAGCTTTGCACATTTCCTTGAAGAAAAATTCTCCTAAAAAAAATAGGGTTTCTGCCACCCTTCTGCCCGAAAACCTATTGAAGGAGAACGCATGTGTCTCGTTAATGCGTATGTGAGAAATTAATATTTGTCAGCAATCAGCGTTTCTTCAGGGCAACGGTACGGAAGCTTTGACAAGCTGGAATCTGAAAGAGGATTTTCGTGAGTAGTGTTCCAGTGTGAAATTCATTTTTGGATAGCGTCTGTTGAGGAAATCAACAAATTCAGTAAGTCTTCAAGCATTTATAGTTGCTTTTTGGAGTGAAGTCCTCTATTCAGACAATATTCAGACAATATTATGCGGGCAATCATTTAGAGAGAAAGACAGTAGCTTTCTATCTACTACAGCAAAGTCAACTCTAGAGCAGTCTATTCGAGTGGTCATTCGGAAGCAACAAGAAGAGAATATTAAACTCAGATGGCCATTCGACAAGCTACAAACTAATAACTATTCGCAGACATTATTCCTAAACAAGTGATTCTGGAAGGAATAAATAATGCTCCGGCAATTGTAATTTAACCTATAATTTGTAAAACAAAGATATAAATATATATTTGCATGTATACCTATGTATATATATCTATTTATCAATTTTATATATATAAATCTATATAATATATATATATATATATTATCTACTGGCGGTCGACAGTAGATAGTTATAGTTAGGACCGTGTTTCCATAGGAAATCCGCAACATTCTATTTGGAATAACTTTGGCGCCGGTTCACGAATCCTCGCGAAATTTTCAAAATAGGTGGGGCACTCCGCTCCGCTCCTACCCTGAAAGCCTCGGGGAGATTCGTCAAGCGGGGGCAGAGAAAAAAGGGGGGTCCCAAAACGCGTTTTCCCCATGCAATTTTCCATAGGGACCTTTAGTCCAAGGTACAGCCCGAACGGCTGAACAGAATTACTTGAAATTTGGCAGAGAAGTAGTCCTCAGCTCAGGGAAGTGCCTTTTGCAGGTCTGGTGTCAATCTGTTCAGTAGTTCCTGAGTAAATCAAAAGTAAAATCATATATATATGTGGGCGGAGCCTAACCACACATCTCATCCTGAGATCTGATTGGCTGTCAGCACTTCATCCAAGAAGTGTTGGCAGCCATCTTGGGACCAATATACATGATAGCGCCTCATTAAAAAGCATTGCAGTTAATAGAAGGTTTTAAGACTTTAGTTACATTATAAATCATTTGTTGATGGTACCATACTCATTTTAGGAATTGGGGTATGTTCTAAGGTGATTTCACCATGTGAAAAAGCCTTCTGCTGGGATATCATGATTGAGAGAAAAATATTTTCTCATGCTTTTCCCACAGAGGTTTGGAAGGTGATCTATAAGCTAAACTGAGAGCTTATTTTCTGAAAATTCACATTATCTTTCTCAGTCATGTGAGAATGAAGTCTGACATTCTCAGTAAAACATGTACATCCAACAAGGGCAGAGACTGTCAGTTGATTCCTTTGTGTTCTACTGCAGCTTCCCAGAGTGTTCCAAGGAACAACTAGAGCGCTAACAGTCCTACTTATGATAAACGTATGGCACACCTGAAGCCATCTTGCTTGGATTAAAGTGGTAACTCTTAAAACATTTAATTTAAAAAGGAACAAAATGAGGGGGTTCATTTTTCCATAAAAAGTATGATTAGTGCTGCAGAAAGAAAAATTAGGGCACATTTTGAGTGACTTCTCAAATCCTCTTCTATTTCATTAAAAAATTCTGACATGCAGACTGAAACATGCACTTTCAATACCAGCAGCAGTTTTCCCTGGTGAGCAGTAGCTTTACTACAGTGATCTAATGAGCAAAAAGAGTGCTAACATTCTGAATTTATGGCAAATGTGTGACACATCTGAATGCCTTCTTGATGGAATCAAAGTAAAAAACTGAAAGTATTTCCTACTGAGGAGACTGCAGTAAATGAGGAAATTAGGAAACTTCATATTAAATAAGTCTCCCAAGATGGCCACCAGAGACAAAAGAGCCCAAATGTAGCCCAAATATCACCCAGATGTAGCCCAAGTATAGCCCAATGACAGAATGTCCCAGAGTGTTCTTAAAAACAACTAGAGCGCTTACTGTCTTCATTATGACAAAAGTATGGCACACCTGAAGCCATCTTGATTGGAATAAACTGGTAACACTTAAAACATATAATTTAAAAAGGAACACAATGAGGGGGTTCATTTTGCCATAGAAATTATGATTAATGCTGAAGAAAGAAAATGAGGGCACATTTTGAGTGACTTCTCAAATCCTCTTCTATTTCATTAAAAAATTCTGACATGCAGACTGAAACATGCATTTTTAATACCAGGAGCAGACTTCCATGGTGAACAGTAGTTTTACTACAGTGATCTAATGAGCAACTAGAGTGCTAACTTTCTGAATTTATGGCAAATGTGTGACATAGCTGAATACCTTCATGATGGAATCAAAGTAAAAAACTGAAAGCATTTCTTACTGAGGAGACTGCAGTACATGAGGAAATTAGGAAACTTCATAACAAATAAATCTCCCAAGATGGCCACCGGAGACAAAAGAGCCCAAATGTAGCCCAAAATCACCCAGATGTAGCCCAAATATAGCCCAATGACAGAAGTGTGCAAAACACTTATTATTTTGTGTTTTTGCAGTGTTATATAGTGCAGACTTGTCAGGTATTGGAGTGCTTTACATGAGCATTGGTTACATCACACAAGAACAAATTCATTTTGGTTGTAGACATGGGGAGACTAAGTGATTTGACCAGAATCACAGAATGTCGAGCTGAAGCAGAAACTCCAACCTGGTTCCCCAGTTGCAAAGTCTGCAGTTCTGGAAGTAACACCACATCCTCTCCCCTAAGTGCAACATTTAATCAAGTGGTCAACTGGATAAAAAAACATAAAGATTACAAATAATTTAAAACTTCTTTGTCGCTATTTGAAAACTCAGAAAATATGTCCTCATTTTAGTTTTTTAGAGCACTAACCATAATTTTGATGCAAATAAGACCCTCTCATATATGTAATTTCTAAAGGAAATGTTCTAGGTATTACAGTTTTGATTACATCAAGATGACGTCAGGCGTTCCACACTTTTGTAATAAATATAGAATGTTAGCAATCTAGTTGTTCATTAGGATACTGTTGAGAGGCAGAGGCCAGGGGCACCGACTCTGAAAATTGAAGGCAGGTAGGAGGGTGCAATGGCAACAATTTAACCACACTGAGCAGGCAGGAAGGGCCGTGGCAGCACAACAGACTATGGAGGGCAGTGGAAAAGGGGGCAGGGGCAACAAACCAAGAATACAGGACTTGCAAGAGAGGCTGTGGCAATGTAATAGACCATTGTGGGCAGAAGGAAGAGGCAATGGTAGTACAACCATACATGCCAACAGACCTGATTCAGCCAGGAAACGTCCAATGTTTTTAAGCTCAAATGGGCTTTATTTGATCTGTCTCCTGTCTACAATCTCCTCTTTTTCAATGTAACTCAAAGGGGAAAATTAATACCCCAGTTTTTTTTCAAAATCTCCCTCTTACCAAACTCAAAATGTTCGCAAGTATGGTACATTGGATCATGGAAGGAAATGGGGTAGGGACATGGACTTGGATAACAGAGGACAGGAGGGACATGGAGATGTGCACCAAACTGACCCTGCAGGGCAGGCATCAGGGTTTGCAGCAGCACAATACACCACACAGGGCATGCGGGACGGGAGTGCAGCACAACAATCCATAGAAAGCAAGAGGGAGGGGACAGGACCATGCACATGGACAACAGAGAACAGAGGGGCAAGAGGCAATGGTAGCTAGCTGACCATAATGGACAGACAGGAGAGAAAGCTGCAGCATAACAGACCATAAAGGGCAGGAGGGACGGATCAGGGGCTTTACAATGGAACAGACAAGCCAGGAGGGAGGGAGTAGGGGTCTGCACATGTAAACAGAGGGCTGGGGGCAAGGGGGCAGGGCAGGAGCAGCAAGATAGCCATGGAGGTCAGGCAGGATGGGCACTAGAAGCAAGACACACCATGAAGAGCAACAGTGAGACTGTGATGGCATACACACAGACCATGGAGGGAAGGTGGGAGGGGGTCAGGGGCAGCTAACTGACCACACAGGGAAGGTGGGAGGGGCCATGGCAGTACAGAAGACCATGCATGGCAAGTGGGAGGGTTAGTGGCAGCACAATGGCTATGATGGGCAAGAAGGAGGGTGCAGGGGCATGCACAAAAGACGATGGAGGATAGAAGGGAGGGTCAGGACCTGTGCACAGACAAGAAAGTTCAGGGGAAGGGGCCTCACAACAGACCGCACGGGGCAGGCAAGAGGAGCAGTTGCAGCACAACAGACCAGGGAGGGCAGAAGGGCGTGGCAGTACAATGGACCATGTCGGACAGGAGGAAGAGGATAGGGGCATGGCATGTGGACAGGCAGGGTGGAGGTGGCAGGGACAGGTTACAGTCATCTAACAATGCTAGGCAGGTGGGAGGGGAGTGGCAGCTCAACAGAACACTCAGAGTAGATAGGAGTGGCAGGTCCATGGAACATGGTGGGCAAAAAGGATGGAGCAGGGGCATGCACAAAGACATCGGAGGGCAGGGGGAAGGAGAATAGGGGCAGCAAGCTAAGCACAGAGTTTAAGTAGGAGGTCAATGATGAGGCATAGAATTGGGCAATGGAGGGCAGGAGGAGTGGACTGGTACATCATACTAAATTGAGGGCAGTGGCAGCACATCAGACCATGCATGGCAGGAGGGAGGAGGCTAGTCCATGGATTCACACAACAGAGGATAGGGAAGAGGGGGATGGGGCAGCAAGCTAACTGTTCAGAGAAGGCGGGTATTAGGAACTTTATTGTTTTTAAAACGTGTGTCTGTGCGAACTACTTAAAATATGAACAAGTATGCAGCATAATCTCACTTTTATTCAGGAAGAAGAGGACGTTTGTGACTGTGACTCCGGGCTTACTTGGCAGAAACACCCCCTGACCCTCCACCCCCTATCGCAAAATGTAATGCTCGTGAAAAGGGTAGGTGAACACAGTGTTATATAGAACATAGTCCTGAGAGCACGATTGAAAATGAAAACTAGATATAGTGTATGGTATAAACTATGCACCAAAAAGTGTGATATAAGATGAACCGGGCGTGAAATATAATATACAATACATTGTGCGCAATGACAGATTCATTGGAGAGCGCGAGATAGCACAGGCACTAGCGCGTGCTATGCGATATGCGCCTTGGAGTGTAATATGCCCAGGGCAGTGTTGTGTAACCTAACTAATCTGTATTATTTGTAATATAAAATATGTGCTGGGGAGTGTAACGTTGCATATGCACTGTGACAAAGATATGGATCCCAGATTGTAATATGTGTGGCATAGCACTGTGCGTTATAATATAGGCATCGAGGAAGGTACGTTAGATGGGGCAATATAACCCGTGCGAAGACAAGTGTGGCATGACATATTCACGGGGTGGTGTTACAGTGCACATGGGCTATAGAGTGTCATAGCATATGCACTAGCTGGTGGAATACAACACAGAGGTGTGTGGCACGCGGCAGGCAATGGTGGGTGTAACACAGCATTGAGCGCTCTGTGACTCTCAAGTGATGTTCGTCCCCTTTCCAGAGAGTAAAATAAAAAGTATTACACATCCGGCAGTGGATGTGTGTTTTATTAACCGCGAGGGGGGTTTCTCGCATAGTTTTGGTCGAATTTTTGTCGAATCCCCTTTGAATGGCTTGGTGTGCATGTGTATTAAATGTGCCCGTCAATAGCTACCCATGTTTGTATAAATAAGCGACAAGGGTGTCTACCGGGATTAGGCACGATAGGGCATCAGACATGTCAGAGCTTCACTATTGGTGTAAATACATTCCACGTGGATTCATTGTATGCATAGTCGCCTTTTAATGAATATCACGCAAATCGTCATGGTGATAGGTACGTACGGTTTGTCCAGCATGTCCTAGGTGTGTCTATAAATATATATTTTTTTAAAATAATAAAAAACAGTGGCCGGCCCTGGGGATTGGGGTCAAAAAAGTATAATTAGGAGACAGGCCCTGGGGGATGGGGTCATCAGGGCCAATAAATTAGAATAAGAAGGGGAACCACACAGCCCCCCTTCTTAAAAAATTAAAATAAATAAAAGACTGGCATTGTGCCGGAGGCCACGCCCCCTCCTTGCAGCACTCTGCAAACGCACCCCCTGGCGAGTTGTAAGTTGGGGAATTAATTCCTCTTCAATACTGAGGGTCCCTGAGGGCCAACTGGCCCAACAGGCATCTCCAGTATGCGCCAGGGAGCTGCGCTGCAGACAGGTGTTCTGAGGCCAAGCCCCTTTTTACACCTCTCTGCAACGCAGCTCTGTGGCGCTAAACTGGAGGTACCCGGTGGTCTAGTTTGACCCTAGGGACCCTTAGGATTCAAGGGCACTTAATCTCTCAGCTTAGAACAGCCACAGGGCGCGTTTACACAGTGGTGAAGGGAGGGGACGGGCCTGAGGTGACGTGTGCAAACACGCACTATGGCACGTTTTAAATTGGGGATATAATTTCCCTTCAATACTGAGGGCCCCTGGGGGCTAACTAGCCCACCAAGTGCTTCCAGTAAGCGCCACTGAGCTGCATTGCAGAGAGGTGGTCCAGGCCGTGCCACTTTTTACACCTCTCTGCAACGCAGCTCTGTGGCACTTACTGGAGGTACCTAGTGGGCTAGTTGGACCGTAGGGACCCTCAGGATTCAAATGAACTTAATCTCCCAACTAAAAACGGACACAGGGCGTGTTTACACAGTGGTGAAGGGAGGGGACGGAGCCTGACTTAACGTGTGCAAAACGCCCTGTGGCCTGTTTTAAGAGGTAGTTTTAACCCCCCTGCCCTATTATATACTAGGGGCTTACAGAGGAGGTCATGCTAATCACAGGGAGACCCCAACGCATAATGTTCCCTAGTGTATGTAAGTGTTTTCACTGTATTCTAAGTGTCTTTTAACATAGCACTGGCTCTAGGACTGGTCAGTCAGACTCAGTTACCACCAGTATCCGTCTGAAAAAGTTGAGGGTACAGGATGATTTTGCAACAAGGATTCTTTCTGCTCTTCTTTCTGTTCTTTCTGCACGTTATCCTTCTTCCTGCACTTTTCTTCGTCTTTGAGGACTTCTGTTGCTTCTTTCTGCACTTCTTTTATTTCTTTCTGTGCATTTTTCTTCTTTCTTCACATGTCCTATCTCTGTAGGCATAGTTAGAAATTAGCATTTAAAAAACCTTTGAAATTCACAGAAAAAAACATAGGTTTCAGGCACGTTATAGTTAGGAATTAGCATTTAAAAAACCTCAGAAATTCACTGAAAAAACCATAGGTTTCAGGGGTGTTATAGTTAGCTGGACTTTTCACTTGTACAAAACCATTGAAATTCCCCCGTTATAGTTAGTTCAGCTAACTATAACTCGCGCGCCCGCAATGCACTGCTGATGACGTCACATATTACATCACTCATGACATGGTCAGTGACATCACTCATGACATCACTGATGACATCTCAAATGACATCACAGATGACATCACTGATGACATCATCCTTGTGATAGAGTGGCAGACCTCCTCTCACCCTAATATAACCTTTGATACACACTTTAAAAAATAGAGACTAAAATTTTCAAAACAATGGACATACCAATACCAGTTACAACAACCTCTTCAGTAATTCTAAGATCCACATACACATCCACTCATTCACCAACAGTCCTATACAGTCACTCATACATGTACTCACTCATCATATGTACTCATACACCTATACATCCTGTTACACAATGCCACTCATCCATAGAGTTACTCACACACATAGTCACTCATGCTAATAAAGAATCAAACATAAATTTACTTGCATATACAGTTATACACACACCACCACACTTACTTCTACGGAAACTTACACATACTTAGTCTTTTAAACAATCACTTATAGAAACACATACTTATTCATACAGGAACTCTTTCAATCTCTCACTCTCACATATACTCACTTATATACACCAATAGTCACATATACTAGTTTAAAACATATGTAGTTACTCATAAAGACACTATTGAGACAGTCATTCACTCACTAACACACCCATACACACACTCATCCACCCATACAGTCCTGCACACATGCTGTGTTCAACACATACAAACAGTGAGTCACTCATTCATGCACCTATGCACTATGTAATACCCCCCACCGAACCATGCAGACACTCAGACTGATACTCAAAAAACCAACTAATAACCTATATAGACACCCATGTATCTACTCACCAACCCATGCAGCCACTTATACACAAAGTGAGAGACTGATACAGATATTTACATATTTAAACATTACTCACTAAGCCATGTATTCACTATGATACACTCAGTGAGTTACACAATCAATTTTTCAAAAACAAATCATCCATTTAGACACTTATATACTCATTTATTCTTCCATCATTGTTTAGATATACATATATAAAACATATTTAATTTTCAGAAAAACAGACATTCACTGGATGGTGTCATCAGTGATGTCATCAGTGATGTCATTTGAGATGTCATCAGTGATGTCATGAGTGATGTCACTGACCATGTCATGAGTGATGTAATATGTGACGTCATCAGCAGTGCATTGCGGGCGCGCGAGTTATAGTTAGCTGAACTAACTATAACGGGGGAATTTCAATGGTTTTGTACAAGTGAAAAGTCCAGCTAACTATAACACCCCTGAAACCTATGTTTTTTTCAGTGAATATATACATAGTTAGAAATTAGCATTTAAAAAACCTTAGAAATTCACTGAAAAAACTATAGGTTTCAGGGACGTTATAGTTAGTTGGACATTTCACTTGTACAAAACCATAGAAATTCCCATGTTATAGTTAGTTCAGCTAACTATAACTCGCGCCCCCGCAATGCACTGCTGATGACTCCACATATTACATCATTCATGACATGGTCAGTGACATCACTGAAGACATCACTGATGACATCTCAAATGACATCACTGATGACATCATCCAGTGAATGTGTGTTTCTATAAAGTTTAAATATGTATTATATGTATGCCAAGGTGTATTGAAGAATGAGTGGGTGTATAAGTGTCTGGATGGAGGATTTAGTAGGTGTGTGGCTGACTGTTTAAGTGAGTGATTACATGTGTCTTACAGAATGCACAGGTTAGTGACTGATTGTCGCCAGATCCACTGACCTGAAGTGATGCCCAGTCCACGGGAACGAAGAGAGCTCTCCACACTCCCCAAAGTCAGCCCCCTTGATATGGAAAAGAGATTCTCTCATACAGGAAGGCTAGCCCAGGGAGATGCGGGAAATGATATCCAACACAGGTAGCCTCTTCTGAATCCCCAAAAGGTTCAAGGAAAGCGAATTCAAATGAGTGTCCTCGGAGAGAAAACAAGAAATGCCCCAAATGAAATTCTATCCCCTTATGTAAATCTAAAGAACTTCGTAAGGATATTATGCCTGTCCTGCAAAGACAGTCGTTCGACTTACCAGCCTGATTTGATAAGGAACGTATGAACTTTGTGAGTGATTCGAAGAACAAGGTAAATCAGGCACATCAGATATTTCCTTCACAGTCCGCAGAAGATCCGAAGAAGAAGAGGCAGATAAATCCACAAAGGTTTGCTTTCAATGCCCAAACATGTTTAAAAGCGTAAATTCCACAAAAAGTCTGACTTTACAAATTCGTAGGCCTCTTAAGAGCATTCACAGTCTATTACTGAGGACATATGGAGAATTCCAAACATAAGGACTTTGGCACAAAATAAAAAAGCTGGACTATGGTTCAATTTCCCAAAAGGCCTTTTATTTTGGGGGCGTTTATTCAGCTCAATGTTGCCACTTGATATTGTGGCCAGAAATGTTCATGAATTGGCGCTTAAGCCAAAAAATAATCAGAGAGGTGCTACTGTAATAAACATGATCGCGTATTAGATATATACGCGACCGTTGTTGCAGCAAGCAAAAGGACGCGGCCGCGAAAGCAATCTGAATGCGGCCGCAAATTACCTTCAAACGCGGCCGCGGAGTCACTCACTGCTCAAATAAATTTAAAAAAAATAGGTGCTGCTCATTAAATGCCTTTAGCGCTACTGCGCAATAACAGGCAAACGCTCCATCCACAAAAAGAATCAGGGAGCGGTAGCGTGCCAGCTGGCAAAAGAAAAGGGACAAAAAAGGATTGGCAGCCCAAAAGAAATAGGATTTAATACCTCCACAGAAAAACAGATTTCAGCCACAGCAAGAATGATCTTCACGAAGGAACAGGAAGTGGGCGTGGTCTCAAGGGTGAAGTTTCCGGAAGCCAAGCACTGGGTCCATCTGCTGGCCTGCATTTATACCCTTAAGGGAGCGTGTATAAATTCCTGTCCTTCTTCAGTCCCTTAAGGGAGCGTGTATAAATTCCTGTCCTTCTTCAGCATGGCAAGGGAATCACGCAAAACATTCTCTATCTCTGCAGAGCAGGCATTGCTACCCCTGACTAACTGTGGGGCCATTTGATGGTACAAGAGGCTTGAGCTGTGACAGTTCTCCCTCCCAAAGGTCTTTTCACAGGACGGGGTTTTGTGGGGTGGAGTGCTTGGAATTGTCGTACTAAAACAGGAGCATGTGCATTTTCTGCTGGTTCCCATGATCTATCTTCAGGTGAATAACCTACCCAGTCTATTAAATATTGTAGTTTACCCTTGTATCTGCGTGAGTCAAGGATACGTTTCACTTCATATTCCGTTTCTTCTTTTACTAAAACAGGGGGAGGAGGGATCTCAGGTTCAGAAGAGGGAATATACCTTTTGAGCTATGAAGTGTGGAATACGGGGTGGATGCGTAGTTCTTCGGGTAACTAACTTTAAAGTAACAGGGGTGATAACCTTTCGTAATAGTGTAAGGGCCGACATATCGGGGTTGTAATTTTCTGGGACCCTCTAGTTCTAAATTCTTGGTGGACAACCAAACTTGGTCTCCCACTTATTATTCTGGTGTCGGACTACAATGTTTATCTGCCTGTTGCTTCATGGCTTCTTTCGCTACTAATAACTCATGTTTTGCTTTCTTCCAATTGTTTAAAAGAACTGTATGATGGATGTTTACAGCAGGGATATCCACTAATGTGGCAGGTAATGGGAGGGGTAGAAAGCGAGGATGATGAGCCTGTAAAAGAAAGAAGGGAGAGAAACCATGTGTGGTGTTATTGTATGCAATTCAGCCAAT
This sequence comes from Triturus cristatus, assembly GCF_964204655.1. Taxonomy (NCBI): domain Eukaryota; kingdom Metazoa; phylum Chordata; class Amphibia; order Caudata; family Salamandridae; genus Triturus; species Triturus cristatus. The sequence continues at coordinate 1,097,745,750 of NC_140581.1, forward strand.
GGAAGAGCATGAACCCAATCAGAGGTGATAGAGGCGAGTAGACATTGCAGATACTGCTCAAGTGTTTGATTAGTTCTTTCAGTTTGACCGTCTGTTTGTGGGTGATAGGCAGTAGAGAGTCTATGATCTATTCCAAGAACGCCACAACTTCCCTGCCAAAACCGAGACACAAATTGAGCCCCTCTATCTGTAATTATTACAGAGGGAAGGCCGTGTAACCGGACTATCTGTTCCAGAAATACTTGAACTAACTCTTTAGAGGAGGGTAATTTTTTCAGCGGTACAAAGTGGGCCATTTAGGTGAACATATTGACTACCACAAGAATAGTATTATAGCCTCGTATCTGCGGAAGATCCGTGGTAAAATCCATACTAATGGAGTGCCAAGGTACTTCGGAAACTGCTATAGGTTGTAGTAGTCCTGCAGGAGCTGAATGAGACGATTTCTGTCTTGTACAAACTGGACAAGAAGTAACATAAGTAAATATGTCTTTAGACATCCCTTCCCACCAAAACCAACGTTGGCACGTTTGTACTGTTTTCTCCCCACCTGGATGTCCAGCTACCGCAGTATCATGACACCATTTAATGATTTGTTGTTGTAAGTTTACAGTGGGTATGTATAATTTCCCTTCATGGTAATACAAGCCTTCTATTATTTTGTTTTTGGTTTTTTGTAACTAGTCAGGTGTGGAGAATGTAGAATAAGCCTGTGTCGCTCGATACAAAAACGATGGAGCATGGTTTTCTACTCGATCTCCTACCCCTATTATCTTATGACATGGTATGATGGGAGAGAATGTGCTCGTATGGATCTTCTTTTCTTGATAATGCGTCTGCTTTTCCTTGTTGAGAGCCAGGGCGATATGTGATAGTGAAGTCGTATTCACTAAAGAATAGAACCCATCGCATTTGTCGGGGAGTCAAGGCTCTAGCGGATTTAAAAAACTGTAAATTTTTGTGGTCTGTATAAATAGTAACTGTGTGAGGGGAGCCTAATAGATAATGTCTCCATTCTTGGAAAGCCATCTTTATGGCCAATAACTCCCGTTCTCCTATGGTGTAATTTTGCTCTGCTGGGAGGAGTTGTTTTGAGAAATAAGCTACTGGATGCAAACAGCCAGTTATCTGATCGCGTTGTGACAGAACTCCTCCTACCGCAAATTGGGAAGCGTCTACTTCAACATAATAAGGCTGGGTGTTGTCTGCATGCTTAAGGATAGGAGAAGTAGTAAATCTTTTCTTTAATTGTGCAAAAGCCTGTTCTGCCTCATGGGACCACTTAAAGACCACTCCTTTGCGAAGTAACCGAGTGATCGGAGAAATAAGATCAGAAAAATGGTCAATGAATCTTCTGTAAAAATTTTCAAAACCTAGAAAGGATTGTACTTCCTTTACTGAGGTGGGGCTGGGCCAGTTAATCAAGGCTTCTATTTTCTTGGGGTCCATGTGAATGCCATCGGGAGAGATCACAAAGACTAGGAATTCTACTTTGGTAGTATGAAATATACTCTTATCTAATTTAGCAAATAAGTGATTGTCTTTGAGTTGTTGTTAGATCTTCTTTACATTCTCTACGTGCTCTTCTTCATTCTGAGAGTAAATCAAGATGTCATCTATATAGACAATCATGAAGAGATCTAGATATTCCCGTAAAATCTCGTTAATGAAAAATTGAAAGGCCGCATGGGCGTTACAGAGTCCAAAAGGCATGACACAATATTCATACAATCCAAATTTAGTTCGAAACACAGTTTTCCATTCATCTCCCTCTTTAACTCTTATCAGATGATAGGCCCCTCTAAGATCTAATTTGGTAAAAATGTTGGCTCCGCGTATTTGGTCTAATAGCACTGGAATGAGTGGCAAAGGATAGTTATTCTTTATAGTTACCTTATTCAATGCGCGGTAGTCCAAACAGGCATGCAGACCTCCTTCTCTCTTAGGAATAAAAAAAATGGGTGATGATACAGGGGATGTAGAATGTCTAATGAACCCTTTCTCCAACATTTCTGTTATGTATTTTTGCAAATATTCTGTTTCAGAATCTGTCAAGGCATAAACTCTACTGACTGGTAACACGGCTCCTGGAACCAGATCAATTCTACAATCATAACTTCTATGTGGGGGAAGGGCAGTAGCACTAACTTCATCAAAGACTTCTTTATAAGTTTCATAGATAGAGGGGATTTTGTGTGTCCCTTCAAGAGTATCAAGGGCACAACACATAGGGTGTTCTATCCGGCTGGCTTCTTAAAGCAATGTAACAGGCAATGGGGGGACTTCAGGGTAACTGTACGCTTAGTCCAGTCTATAAGAGGATTATGAGTCTGCAACCATGGAACTCCTAAAATGGCTCCAAAATTGGGTGTATCTATCAAATCAAATTGAAGATATCCTGAGTGACCATTACTGCATACCAGGATTAAGTCAGGAGTATGATAAGTAATTAACCCAGAGGACAGTTCACTCCCATCTACCGCCCTCACAGGTTCAGGCCGGGATTTAGGTAGAAAAGGAATGCCTAACTTATGAGCTAACCGAATATCAAGAAAATTACCGGTAGCACCAGAATCTAAAGGGTGGAGATGGCTTTTCTCTGCTGATTCGATATAATTAGTGTCACAGACAAGGTAAATTGTTTTGCAACAGAGGCTGCTAATTGGGCTGTATGTTGAGAGACCTCACGAAACCCACGACTTGAGGAACCGGTCTCACGTTTCCTCGAGTCGATTAGTTTTCCGATGGGGAAGCATAATTTTGATTTCCAGCTATTGTTTTAGAGAAGGTGCGGGTTTTAGCTGGACACTCTTTAGCATAATGTCCCCCTTTACCACAATATAAACAGAGATTGTTTTTTCTACGTTTACCTTTTTCTTCCATGGAAAAGGGGGCCCGCAAACCATCTATCTGCATGGGTTCACTCGTGTCTTTGTTGTCTCTAACTTCTCTTTTCTCCCCTCGTGCTAGAACAAGTCGAGACAGAGTGGTGCGTGATATCTCACCCTTTCTCTCGTTCAATCGATGATCAAGCTTAACCACCAAATCAATGAAAGCATTACAGTTTTCTGGAGGATCAACTATTTGGGAGAGAAGGTCTTTTAAATCATCATTTAACCCACGGTAGAATAAGGAGGTTCTCTTTTCCTCTGGCAATTGAGTTTCGACTCTGAGTCTATTGAATTCCGTAAGGTAAGTAAGTAGATCTTTAGACCCCTGTTTGAGATTCAATAGTTCATTATCACTGGCTCGGACAAACGTGTGTTTAGCAAACAGGCTTCGCATCTTTTCCTTGAATTGCTGGAAATCGTAGAGGAGCGGATCATTGTTTTCTACTAGGGGTATAGCCCATTTGGCTGCATTCCCACTTAAATAAGAAATGACAAAAGCCACCTTGGCTGCATCATCGGGGAAGGACGTTGCTTTACACATGAAATGCAAAAGACACTGATTCATAAACACACTGTATTTGGAGCTATCCCCATTAAATCTTTCCGGCAAGGCCAAAGGAACTGGGTTTGGAGCATACATGTACAGGTGGAAGAGTCTCAGTGGTGGGGGAAACTGGATTCATAGTGGCAGAGGGAATCGTGAATCGAGCCGGCTGAATATAAGTTTTCTTATTCTTTTGTGTTATTTCTGTCGCACTATTATCTAAAGATGACTGAAGTCGAGCTTGTACTAATTCAGTTTGGAGGCGTTGATTTTCTACCCTCAACCTACCAACCTCACTCTGTAAATCAACTATAGCTGAGGCAAGATCTTCTAATGAGGGTCTCTGGAGTGTAGGGTTTAAGGAAGAACATGCCCCTTCTAGATCCATCTTCGTTCAGGTGGACAATAATTCGTGGGCTTGGCTTTCTGTTGCCAGATCCACTGACCTGAAGTGATGCCCAGTCCACGGGAACGAAGAGAGCTCTCCACACTCCCCAAAGTCAGCCCCCTTGATATGGAAAAGAGATTCTCTCATACAGGAAGGCTAGCCCAGGGAGATGCGGGGAATGATATCCAACACAGGTAGCCTCTTCTGAATCCCCAAAAGGTTCAAGGAAAGCGAATTCAAATGAGTGTCCTCGGAGAGAAAACAAGAAATGCCCCAAATGAAATTCTATCCCCTTATGTAAATCTAAAGAACTTCGTAAGGATATTATGCCTGTCCTGCAGAGACAGTCGTTCCACTTACCAGCCAGATTTGATAAGGAACGTATGAACTTTGTGAGTGATTCGAAGAACAAGGTGAATCAGGCACATCAGTTATTTCCTTCACAGTCCGCAGAAGATCCAAAGAAGAAGAGGCAGATAAATCCACAAAGGTTTGCTTTCAATGTCCAAACATGTTTAAAAGCGTAAATTCCACAAAAAGTCTGACTTTACAAATTCGTAGGCCTCTCAAGAGCATTCACAGTCTATTACTGAGGACATATGGAGAATTCCGAACAAAAGGACTTTGGCACAAAATAAAAAAGCTGGAGTATGGTTCAATTTCCCAAAGACATATACGCGACCGTGGTTGCAGCAAGAAAAAGGACTCGGGCGCGAAAGCAATCTGAATGCGGCGGCGAATTACCTTCAAACGCGGCCGCGGAGTCACACACTGCTCAAATAAATTTAAAAAAAAATAGGTGCTGCTCATTAAATGCCTTTAGCGCTACTGCGCAATAACAGGCAAACGCTCCATCCACAAAAATAATCAGGGAGCGGTAGCGTGCCAGCTGGCAAAATAAAAGGGACAAAAAAGGATTGGCAGCCCAAAAGAAATAGGATTTAATACCTCCACAGAAAAACAGGTTTCAGCCACAGCAAGGATGATCTCCACGAAGGAACAGGAAGTGGGCGTGGTCTCAAGGGTGAAGTTTCCGGAAGCCAAGCACTGGGTCCATCTGCTGGCCTGCATTTATACCCTTAAGGGAGCGTGTATAAATTCCTGTCCTTCTTCAGCCCCTTAAGGAAGCGTGTATAAATTCCTGTCCTTCTTCAGCATGGCAAGGGAATTTCGCAAAATGTTCTCTATCTCTGCAGAGCAGGCATTGCTACCCCTGACTAACTGTGGGGCCATTTGATGGTACAAGAGGCTTGAGCTGTGACACTGATACGGACATTCACACAGTTTAGTTTGTCAGTTGGTGTGTAAGCGGTTGCATGGGTTGGTGAGTAGCTAAATGAGGATCTATATGGGTTATTAATTGGTTGTCTGAGTATCTGTATGGGTGCCTGGGTGTGTGTGTGGGTGCATGGGAGGTGTGTGAGTCTGTGCATAGATGTTTGAGTGGTTGATTCACTGTGTGTATGGGTTCAAGAGTGCATGTGGAAACAGCTGTATGAGTGTGAGTGTGTGTATGGTGTGTTGGTGAGAGAATGGATGTCTCAATGTTACATGTCCAAGTAACTATATATATAAAATGCAGTGTATGTGAAAGTTGAAGTATATAAATGACTATACATGAGAGTCAGTGATTGTGAGAGTGGCTGCATGGATCAGTGATTGTAGAAAAGATTAAGTATGCATTTGTTTCTGTCTGAATAACTGATGTGGTGTATGTATAACTGTATAGGTCAGTAAATTGAAGTGTGATTGATTCTTTGCATGACTGACTAGGTGTGTGAGTAACTGGCTGAGTGGTAGTGTGTGAGTGTCTGTATAGCTGTATGAGTGCTTATGATAGTGTTGTATTGATGAGTGACTACATCTATGAGTGATTCTATGGGTGAATGAGTGGATGTGTATGTAGACCTAGGAACTAACTATAACGGGGGAATTTCTATGGTTTTGTACGAGTGAAATGTCCAACTAACTATAATGTCCCTGAAGCCTATGGTTTTTTCAGTGAATTTCTAAGGTTTTTTTAAATGCTAATTTCTAACTATAACGTGCCTGAAACCTATGGTTTTTCAGTAAATTTCAATGTTTTTTTAAATGCTAATTTCTAACTATAACGTGCCTGAAACCTATGTTTTTTTCAGTGAATTTCAATGTTTTTTAAATGCTAATTTCTAACTATGCCTACAAAGTTAGGACATGTGAAGAAAGAGGAAGAAAAGCGCAGCAAGAAGCAAGACAAATGCAGAAAGAGGCAACAGAAGTCCAGAAAGACGAAGAAAAGTGCAAGAAGAAGCAAGAGATATGCAGAAGGAACCAACAGAGGAGCAGAAAGTCCTCCTGTGCCCCCAACGTTTTAGTGACGGGTACTGGTGGTAACTGACTCTGACTAACCAGGACCGGAGCCAGTGCTATACTAAAAGACACTTAGAATACAGTGAAAACACCTACATACACTAGGGAACACTATGCGTTGGGGTACCCCTGTAATGAGCATGACCTCCTCTATATTTGCCATGAGTTAGTGCCTGGGTCATTGCATGAGTACATTGGTAGTTACTAGATGATTAGAGTGCATGGTGATTTTATAACTGCTTGGGTTTTGGCGGAGTGATTGGATAAGTACATGATGCTGGATGGGTGATTGGAGGAGTGCATGGGTAGTGACAGAGGGGTTTCTGGAGTGCATAGGTACAACCTGGGTAATTGGAGGAGTGAATCAGTACTGTGTAGGTGGTTAGAGGTCTGCATGGGTAGTGCACAGGAAATTGTAGCAGTGCATGTGTTAGTGCCTGGGTCACTCCATGAGTACATGGGTACTGACTGGAATATTAGAGTACTGCAAGGAGAGTGCATGGTGAATTTATAAGTGCCTGGGTTTTGGTGGAGTGATTGCATAAGTAAACACATGTCACACCAGGCCCCACCCCCTCCCTTCACCACTGTGCAAACGCGCCCCCTGGCTGGTTTTAATTTGGGGAACTCCTCTTGAATCCTGAGGGTCCCAGGAGGCCAACTAGCCCACCATGTACCTCCAGTAAGCGCCACAGAGTTGTGTTGCAGAGAGGTGGTCTGAGGCCACGCCCCTTTTTACATCTCTCTGCAACCTTAATCCCCCAACTTAAAATGGGCCACGGGGCACTTTTGCACAGTGGTGCAGGGAGGGGGCGCATTTTAAGTTAGGGGATTAAGTCCCCTTGAATCATGAGTGTCCCTGGGGGCCAACTAGCCCACCAGGTACCTCCATTAAGTGCCACGGAGCTGCGTTGCAGAGTGTTGTAAAAAGGGGCATGGCCTCTGAACACCTCTCTGCAATGCAGCTCCCTGGAGCATAGTAGAGGTACATCACAAATTACATCACTCATGACATGGTCAGTGACATCACTCATGACATCACTGATGACATCTCAAATGACATCACTGATGATATCAATGATGACATCATCCTTGTGATAGAGTGGCAGACCTCCTCTCACCATAATAGAACCTTTGATACACACACTCAAAAATAGAAACTAATGTATTCAAATGAATGGACATAGCAATACCACTTACAAAACACAAATTCAGTAATTCCAAGATTTCCACACATATCCACTCATCCACCAACAGTCCTATACAGTCACTCATACATGTACTCACTCATGATATGTACTTATACACCTATACACCCTGTTACACAGTGACACTCATCCATAGAGTTACTCAGACACATAGTCACACATGCAAACAAAGTATCAAACATCAATCCGATTGGCCGCACTCTGCTCGTCCTACCAGCGTGTTACCCCAAAGCATTGTGGTCCATGAAGTAGCGTCGGCGGGTACGCCTATGCCAAAAGTTTAAAATGAAAATGAGTGTCGCGTTAGCCATCCCTGGACACGTGTTTCGAGGTAGTTGCCTCTCATCAGCAGGGAGTAGGTGTGTGTGTAGGGTTGCTGCGTAGGCTGCCAAAAAATATTCTCAAGTAAAGTACCACTCAAGGCGCGCAGGTGCGTAGCCATGGGCTCGTCAGCCCCACCGGCTCAAGGGAGCCTGAATATAAACAAAAATCCGATTGGCCGCACTCTGCTCGTCCTACCAGCGTGTTACCCCAAAGCATTGTGGTCCATGAAGTAGCGTCGGCGGGTATGCCTATGCCAAAAGTTTAAAATGAAAATGAGTGTCGCGTTAGCCATCCCTGGACACGTGTTTCGAGGTAGTTGCCTCTCGTCAGCAGGGAGTAGGTGTGTGTGTAGGGTTGCTGCGTAGGCTGCCAAAAAATATTCTCAGGTAAAGTACCACTCAAGGTGCGCAGGTGCATAGCCATGGGCTCGTCAGCCCCACCGACTCAAGGGAGCCTGAATATAAACAAAAATCCGATTGGCCGCACTCTGCTCGTCCTACCAGCGTGTTACCCCAAAGCATTGTGGTCCATGAAGTAGCGTTGGCGGGTACGCCTATGCCAAAAGTTTAAAATGAAAATGAGTGTCGCGTTAGCCATCCCTGGACACGTGTTTCGAGGTAGTTGCCTCTCGTCAGCAGGGAGTAGGTGTGTGTGTAGGGTTGCTGCGTAGGCTGCCAAAAAATATTCTCAGGTAAAGTACCACTCAAGGCGCGCAGGTGCGTAGCCATGGGCTCGTCAGCCCCACCGGCTCAAGGGAGCCTGAATATAAACAAAAATCCGATTGGGCGCACTCTGCTCGTCCTACCAGCGTGTTACCCCAAAGCATTGTGGTCCATGAAGTAGCGTCGGCGGGTACGCCTATGCCAAAAGTTTAAAATGAAAATGAGTGTCGCGTTAGCCATCCCTGGACTCGTGTTTCGAGGTAGTTGCCTCTCATCAGCAGGGAGTAGGTGTGTGTGTAGGGTTGCTGCGTAGGCTGCCAAAAAATATTCTCAGGTAAAGTACCACTCAAGGCGCGCAGGTGCGTAGCCATGGGCTCGTCAGCCCCACCGGCTCAAGGGAGCCTGAATATAAACAAAAATCTGATTGGCCGCACTCTGCTCGTCCTACCAGCGTGTTACCCCAAAGCATTGTGGTCCATGAAGTAGCGTTGGGGGGTACGCCTATGCCAAAAGTTTAAAATGAAAATGAGTGTCGCGTTAGCCATCCCTGGACACATGTTTCGAGGTAGTTGCCTCTCGTCAGCAGGGAGTAGGTGTGTGTGTAGGGTTGCTGCGTAGGCTGCCAAAACATATTCTCAGGTAAAGTACCACTCAAGGCGCGCAGGTGCGTAGCCATGGGCTCGTCAGCCCCACCGGCTCAAGGGAGCCTGAATATAAACAAAAATCCGACTGGCCGCACTCTGCTCGTCCTACCAGCGTGTTACCCCAAAGCATTGTGGTCCATGAAGTAGCGTCGGCGGGTACGCCTATGCCAAAAGTTTAAAATGAAAATGAGTGTCGCGTTAGCCATCCCTGGACACGTGTTTCGAGGTAGTTGCCTCTCGTCAGCAGGGAGTAGGTGTGTGTGTAGGGTTGATGCGTAGGCTGCCAAAAAATATTCTCAGGTAAAGTACCACTCAAGGCGCGCAGGTGCGTAGCCATGGGCTCGTCAGCCCCACCGGCTCAAGGGAGCCTGAATATAAACAAACATCTGATTGGCCGCACTCTGTTCGTCCTACCAGCGTGTTACCCCAAAGCATTGTGGTCCATGAAGTAGCGTCGGCGGGTACGCCTATGCCAAAAGTTTAAAATGAAAATGAGTGTCGCGTTAGCCATCCTTGGACACGTGTTTCGAGGTAGTTGCCTCTCGTCAGCAGGGAGTAGGTGTGTGTGTAGGGTTGCTGCGTAGGCTGCCAAAAAATATTCTCAGGTAAAGTACCACTCAAGGCGCGCAGGTGCGTAGCCATGGGCTCGTCAGCCCCACCGGCTCAAGGGAGCCTGAATATAAACAAAAATCTGATTGGCCGCACTCTGCTCGTCCTACCTGCGTGTTACCCCAAAGCATTGTGGTCCATGAAGTAGCGTCGGCGGGTACGCCTATGCCAAAAGTTTAAAATGAAAATGAGTGTCGCGTTAGCCATCCCTGGACACGTGTTTCGAGGTAGTTGCCTCTCGTCAGCAGGGAGTAGGTGTGTGTGTAGGGTTGCTGCGTAGGCTGCCAAAAAATATTCTCAGGTAAAGTACCACTCAAGGTGCGCAGGTGCGTAGCCAGGGGCTCGTCAGCCCCACCGGCTCAAGGGAGCCTGAATATAAACAAAAATCCGATTGGCCGCACTCTGACGAGAGGCAACTACCGCGAAACACGTGTCCAGGGATGGCTAATGCAACACTTACTTTCTTCGAACACTTTTGGCACAGGCGTACTCGCCGTCGCCACTACATGGACCACAGTTCCTTGGGGTAATATGCTGGTAGGACGAGCAGAGTGCGGCCAATCGGATTTTTTGTATTAAGGCTCCCTTGAGCCATTGGGCTGACGAGCCCCGGACCAGCACCTGCGCGCCATGAGTGGTACTTTACCTGATAATACTTTTTTGGCAGTCTACGCGACAACCCCACACACTCACCTACTCCCTGCTGACGAGAGGCAACTACCTCGAAACACGTGTCCAGGGATGGCTAATTCGACACTTACTTTCTTCGAACACTTTTGGCACAGGCGAACTCGCCGTCGCCACGACATGGACCACAGTTCCTTGGGGTAATATGCTGGTAGGACGAGCAGAGTGCGGCCAATCAGATTTTTTTCGTATTAATGCTCCCTTGAGCCATTGGGCTGACGAGCCCCAGACCAGCACCTGCGCGCCATGAGTGGTACTTTACCTGATAATACTTTTTTGGCAGTCTACGCGGCAACCCCACACACTCACCTACTCCCTGCTGACGAGAGGCAACTACCTCGAAACACGTGTCCAGGGATGGCTAATGCGACACTTACTTTCTTCGAACACTTTTGGCACAGGCGTACTCGCCGTCGCCACTACATGGACCACAGTTCCTTGGGGTAATATGCTGGTAGGACGAGCAGAGTGCGGCCAATCGGATTTTTTATATTAAGGCTCCCTTGAGCCATTGGGCTGACGAGCCCCGGACCAGCACCTGCGCGCCATGAGTGGTACTTTACCTGATAATACTTTTTTGGCAGTCTACGCGGCAACCCCACACACTCACCTACTCCCTGCTGACGAGAGGCAACTACCTCGAAACACGTGTCCAGGGATGGCTAATGCGACACTTACTTTCTTCGAACACTTTTGGCACAGGCGTACTCGCCGTCGCCACTACATGGACCACAGTTCCTTGGGGTAATATGCTGGTAGGACGAGCAGAGTGCGGCCAATCGGATTTTTTATATTAAGGCTCCCTTGAGCCATTGGGCTGACGAGCCCCGGACCAGCACCTGCGTGCCATGAGTGGTACTTTACCTGATAATACTTTTTTGGCAGTCTACGCGGCAACCCCACACACTCACCTACTCCCTGCTGACGAGAGGCAACTACCTCGAAACACGTGTCCAGGGATGGCTAATGCGACACTTACTTTCTTCGAACACTTTTGGCACAGGCGTACTCGCCGTCGCCACTACATGGACCACAGTTCCTTGGGGTAATATGCTGGTAGGACGAGCAGAGTGCGGCCAATCGGATTTTTTGTATTAAGGCTCCCTTGAGCCATAGGGCTGACGAGCCCCGGACCAGCACCTGCGCGCCATGAGTGGTACTTTACCTGATAATACTTTTTTGGCAGTCTACGCGGCAACCCCACACACTCACCTACTCCCTGCTGACGAGAGGCAACTATCTCGAAACACGTGTCCAGGGATGGCTAATGCGACACTTACTTTCTTCGAACACTTTTGGCACAGGCGTACTCGCCGTCGCCACTACATGGACCACAGTTCCTTGGGGTAATATGCTGGTAGGACGAGCAGAGTGCGGCCAATCGGATTTTTTATATTAAGGCTCCCTTGAGCCATTGGGCTGACGAGCCCCGGACCAGCACCTGCGCGCCATGAGTGGTACTTTACCTGATAATACTTTTTTGGTGGCAGTCTACGCGGCAACCCCACACACTCACCTACTCCCTGCTGACGAGAGGCAACTACCTCGAAACACGTGTCCAGGGAAGGCTAATGCGACACTTACTTTCTTCGAACACTTTTGGCACAGGCGTACTCGCCGTCGCCACTACATGGACCACAGTTCCTTGGGGTAATATGCTGGTAGGACGAGCAGAGTGCGGCCAATCGGATTTAAAGTATCAAACATCCATTAAATTGCATATATACAGTTATACACACACCACCACACTTACTGCTACAGAAACTTACACATACTTACTCTCTTAAGCAATCACACAGACTCATTTATACAGGAACTCTTCCAATCTCTCACTCTCACATATACTCACTTATATACACCAATACTCACAGATACTAGTTTAAAACATATGTAGTTACTCATAAAGACACTATTGAGACAGTCATTCACTCACTAACACACCCATAAACACACTCATCCTCCCATACAGTCCTGCACACATGCTGTCTTCAACACATACAAACAGTGAGTCACTCATTCATGCATCTATGCACTATGTAATACCCCCACCGAACCATACAGACACTCAGACACTCATACTGCTACTCAAAAAACCAACTAATAACCTAGATAGACACTCATGTAGCTACTCACCAACCCATGCATCCACTTATTCACAAAGTGAGAGACTGATAAAGATATTTATATATTTAAAGATTACTTACTAACCCATGTATTCACTAAGATACACTTAATCAGTCAGTTATTGAATCAATTTTCCGCCCAAAAATTCATCTATTTAGACACTTATATACCCATTTATTCTTCCATCGACCTTGAGATATACATATATAAAACATATCTGATTTTCAGAAAAACACACATTCAGTTGATGATGTCATCAGTGATGTCATCAGTGATGTCATTTTAAGATGTCATCAGTGATGTCATGAGTGATGTCACTGACCATGTCATAAGTGATGTAATATGTGACATCATCAGCAGTGCATTGCGGGCGCGCAAGTTATAGTTAGCAGAACTAACTATAACAGAGGAATTTCTATGGTTTTGTACGAGTGAAATGTTCAGCTAACTATAACACCCCTGAAACCTATGGTTTTTTCTGTGAATTTCTAAGGTTTTTTAAATGCTAATTTCTAACTATAACGTCTCTGAAACCTATGGTTTTTTCAGTGAATTTCAAAGCTTTTTTAAATGCTAATTTCTAACTATAAAGTCTCTGAAACCTATGTTTTTTTCAGTGAATTTCAAAGGTTTTTTAAATGCTAATTTTTAAGTGTAATAGTAGTTATACCTATTTTTTTGTACTGATTTTCTACAGTTTTTTAACTGTTTATTTATAAATATTTTATTCATTAAATACCATTATATATTTTTCTGAAAATTGCAAAAAGAATTACAAAAAATTACAACTGAAATATTGTTTCATTTTTTAGTTTTGCTTTTTTATTTTAATATATTTATATTATTTTCTTTTATAATTTCTTTTTTTTTTTAATGTCGGTTTCACGCACCCAAAGCGTACACATCATGCTGGGTGCGCGGATTCTAGCCGCCATTTTAGAAATGTCGTGAAGGATCCGCGACGGCTGCGTGTTTTTCAGTTACATCACATACATTTAATATTACTTGATGTGCGCGATTGGTATGTGACCAGTCCACGACTCCTGCTCCCGCGCATTTGCGACACATGCGCATTATGGTACGCTGACGCTTGCGCGGTGGCGGGTTCCGCTTGTCGTCATATACGTGCTGGGAAGCGCTGGGTGTGCGACTCCTGCAAAATGTATTTATGTTCTAAAATGATATGTATGTGTGTTTAATATACATATCAGGGCAAGAGCCTATCTAAGATCTTCATAAAAAGAATATATTTGTACTTATAATAAACTTATATTATTTTTAAATATATTTTCGCAAAGTCACGTCGGGTGCGTGGTTCGTGAGCGCACATTTCCCACTGTAACTATTGAAGGACCCCACCCATTTTAATCTTTCTTGTTGGAGCATCTTTAGAGAGACATCTCTTTTCCTACAAGAACCCTTTTTGCTTGTTTTTTTTAGTGTTTTTCAAAAAATATCAAACAAAATGGCATCTGGACAGCAGCAGCAGCAGGAGGAAGTATCTTCTGAAGAAGAATTCTTGCAGGAGGCACCACGTCCACAGAGGCCGGAATCTGTTGTGTGGGAATTCTTCACTTTTTTACCTGGAGAGAAGAAAGTAAATGCAAGAAAGGTGACGTGCAAAATTTGTGACCAAGTCCTGTCAAGAGGCAGTGAAAAAAAATACACTTGTGGCACTGCTTCTATGTACAAGCATCTCCGGACCACACATCCTCTCAATTTTGCTCGGGAGGAAATGAGGCGAGCTGCTTTGAACCCCTCACCTGCTGTGGCAAGTACATCTGGAGCGTCCTCAGGCACACCTGCAATGGACATTAGGCCAGAATTCGCCTTTCTCAAGCAACACTGCGTGAAGTGTAAGAAACTTATATGCTTCGGTGAGCAGTCGGTGGATGCAGTTTGTGCTGCGCAACGCAACCATCGTTGTTAATTTTTTTGTTTTTTTGTTTTTGGAATGATAAGTAATTCCAAATGTTTCCTGTTTTATTCGTTCTTTTTTTGTTAATTTTTTGAAAAATACAAAATTGTTAAAAAAAATACAATAGAAAAAAGAAGAAAACAAAGTTCTTATCAGAACTACCTTATCTGGTTAAAGAAATAACTATAATTGCAAAGTAATGTGTGAAAGTTTGGTTGGATATATGTATACAGCATGATTGACTGAAAGAATGCATTAGCAGTGTATGGTGAATTTATAGGTGAAGATTTATGAGGAAGTACTGCAGCGTGACACTGCAAGCTCTTTAGCTGCACTGCATTGTGGCACTTCCAAAGCACAGGGATGTGACATATGTACATGAATATGTTGCAACTCTGTGCTTCCCTCTGCACTGCTGCACAAACTGCAGCCATGCGGTGACACAGGCACACTTGCCCCATGGTGCAAGGATGTCTGTGTTGTGTGGGGATTGTTTTTGTGTAGGAAGGGACACCTTCCTGCACAAAAACAATCAGTTAAGGCATTTTCCTCTTTCAAGGTACGCTGTGGAATGCAGCATGCATTGAAAGAGGAAAAATGAGGAGAAATGAAAACAATTCTCTTCGCTCGTTGCGCCTTGCTACACCAACTCTAGGATGGCGCAGCGTTCACACACATCTCCAGATTTTTGATTTCTCATAAATCTGGAGATGTGTCTTGGTCTATGGGTGTTGCGTGGGAACACCCACAGCAACACCTATGGGACGACCCTTCATTGCAAAATTCTGTGTATGAAGGGGTCGTATTTACAAGGAGAGGAAAAACCACGCATGGTGGCTTTTTCTCTCCTTGTAAATATGAAGGAGTGCCTGGCGACCTCACTACGTTACAAAAAGTGACGTACTGGTGGCGCAGGGTGCTTGTAAATCTACCCCATAAGTGCTTAGGTATTGGCAGACTGATACAATAAGAACATAGTGCTGGATGGGTGATTGAAGAATTGCATGAGACTGACAGGAGGTATCCTACGCTGCATGGGTACTACTTCAGTATTTAATGGAGTGAACCAATAGTATGTGTCTGCTTAGAGATTTGTAGGGATTGTGCACAGAATATTTTATGTGTACTTGTGTTGGTGCCTCGGTCATTTTATAAGAATACCACTAGTAACTGGAATGATGACAGTGCTGCAAACAGAGTGAACACTGTTTATAAGTGCTTACGTATTGGTGGAGTGATAGGAAAAGTAGATAGTGGTAGATAAGTGATTAAAGAAGTGCATGGGACAAACTGGACGATTCCTACACTGCATGAGTACTAACTGGGTATTTAGAAGAGTGTATCAATAGTATGTAGCTAGTTAGAGGTCTGCTTGGATAGTGCACAAAATATTATAGATCTACTTGTGTTAGTAGCTAGGTCATTCCATAAGTTCATGACTAGTAACTAGAATAATTATAGTATTACAAACAGAGTGTATAGTGAATTTATAAGTGCTTAGGTATTGGTGGAGTAATAGGATAAGTAGATAGTGCTGGATGGGTGATTGGAGAAATGCATGGGACAGACAGAAGGATTCCTACACTGCATAGGTACTAACTGGGTATTTAGAAGAGCGTATCAATAGTTTGTAGCTGGTTAGTGGTGTGCATGCATGGTGTACAAAATATTGTACCTGCACTTGTGTTTTTGACTACGCCATTCCTTAAGTATACGACTAATAACTGGAGGAATTTCAGTGTTGCAAAGAAAGTGTGTGATGAATTTATAAGTGCTTAGGTATTGGTGGAGTGATAGGATACGTAGATAGTGCTGGATGGGTGAATGGAGAAGTGCATGGGACAGACAGATGGATTTCTAGACTGCATAGGTACTAACTGGGTATTTAGAAGAGCGTAACAATAGTATGTAGCTGGTTAGAGGTCTGCATGCATAGTGTACAAAATATTGTACCTGCACTTGTGTTAGTGGCTAGGCCATGCCTTAAGTATATGACTAATAACTGGAGTAATTTCAGTGCTGCAAAGGAGTGCATGCTAAATTTATTAGTGCTTAGGTATTGGCAGAGTGATAGGATACGTAGATAGTGCTGGATGGTTGAATGGAGAAGTGCATGGGACAGACAGAAGGATTCCTAGACTGCATAGGTACTAGCTGAGTATTTAAAAGACTGTATCAAAGCTATGTAGCTGATTAGAGATCTGCATGCATAGTGCACAGAATATTGTAGCTGTACTAGTATTGGTGTGTCTATGGTTTCGAGAAGAATGGTAGTCTGTATTTTAGGATGTGAGGTGGTGCATCAGATGATCACGTAGATGATGTCATCAGTGATGTCATTTGAGATGTCATCAGTGATGTCATCAGTGATGTCACTGACCATGTCATGAGTGATGTAATATGTGATGTCATCAGCAGTGCATTACTTTAATCCAAAAAGCTGGCGGCCATATTGA
Source organism: Triturus cristatus (assembly GCF_964204655.1). Taxonomy (NCBI): domain Eukaryota; kingdom Metazoa; phylum Chordata; class Amphibia; order Caudata; family Salamandridae; genus Triturus; species Triturus cristatus. Next base: position 1,097,762,554 of record NC_140581.1, read on the forward strand.
GCTGGTCACGATATGAAAATTCAGGAAATGATACAATAAAGAAAAGAAAACAAGTGTTAATATACACACAATGTCATTTCAGCATTTCTTGCCCCGTGACCGCTATACCTGTATGTTCGTCAACGTGACTTATTCATAATAAACATACTTAGAATTGCAAACATCAACATAAACAATTGACTACACATTACTTTAAAGTGAAAGGCTATCGGTCATATTAATCTGGGCATGTTGGTTATTATAATGGTTCTTACACGAAAGAAAAAGAAAAAAAAGGGGTGTTAATATACACACACTATCCCTAAAAAAGTTCTAGCGATTATAGTTCCATTCCATTCACAGCTCATTAGAGATGTCATGAGTGATGTCATGAGGGATGTAACTGACCATGTCATGAATGATGTAATCTCTGAGGTCATTAGCAGTACATTGCGGGGGCGCACGTTATAGTTAGCTCAGGTAACTATAACTGCTGAATTTCACTGGTTGTGTATGAGTGAAATCTGAGTCTAACTATACCGTCCCTGTAATCTTTGTTTTTTTCAGCAAATTTCTAGTTTTTTTTTTTAACGTTAAGTAAGATGCATATCACAATCGATGGTGGGGGGTTGGAAGCAGGGCCTGGCATTGTGCTGCCCACACCCAAGCTTGCTGCTCCTGCCTTCCCTCCTCCTAGCCATCCATTGTCCAAGTCCATGTCCCTGCTCCCTTATTACAGCCATGTGTGGCTGTTGTTCTGCCACTGTCCTTCCTGCCTTCTCTGAACAATTAGCTTGGTGCCCCATCCACCTCCTCCCTATCCTCTGTTGTCTGAATCCATGGACTAGCCTCCTCCCTCCTGCCATGCATGGTCTGATGTGTTGCCACTTTAGCATGATGTACCAGTCCTCTCCTCCTGCCCTCCATTGTCCAATTCTATGCCCCATCATAGACCTCCTGCTTAGCCTCTGTGCTTAGCTTGCTGCCCCTATTCTCCTTGCTCCTGCCCTCCGATGTCTTTGTGCATGCCCCTGCTCCATCCTCTTTGCCCACCATGTTCCATGGACCTGCCACTCCTTTCTACTCTGAGTGTTCTGTTGAGCTGCCACTCCCCTCCCACCTACCTAGTGATCCAGCGCATGACTGGAAAATGGGGAATAACATTTACCGATACCCTCCCTGCGTCGCAGACCCGACGTCACACTAGCTCATTCACACACACAGTCATTGGTGGGGCCCATAACACCAGCACTCATACGTCTCTCTCACGAGTCTGCACACACAGGAGGGATGAGTAATTCAAGCGCTGGACATGTGGGGGGAACACCTTATAACCTATAGGGAGAGAAAGGTTATTTTACAAAATATACATTAACATCCTTCGCCTATAGATCCCTAATCCCAAACATCAAGGAACTCCACCCACTTGGTCAATAGACCAATTTAGTTGGAATGGTTGATGGTGATTTAGAACCAGCTAAAACACATTTTAAGACTCAGAATCCTTATCTCCCTTAATGAAAAAAAAAACGCATACTCATATTTCTTGTTAATCAATATTTGTTTATCTAAATTTTCATAATGTTTTATATTTGCATTTGTCTCATCAAAGTTTAGAATTTCTAGATCAATTCAAGTAAATCGCAGAACATCATATTTACCTAATCTGGCTATTTGGAGTTCTCTAATTCATTGGCTCTGCATAACCAAATTGTGTCGTAAATTGTCAGAAAAAGCAGGCCAAAGCTCAAAGTCCTCTGCTCAGCACATAACAGTCCCCAATTTATCAAAGGACCAGAAATCGTGCAAGCACCTATCATAGCCTGTGGATTTAGAAAAAGTTTGCAGTCATCAAGCGATCGGGCAGCATCTGGACCATCAGGAAAAGCGTCAGGTACATAGCCATGAAAAAGGAAGAGAAGAAGATGTTGTTGTTGTCCCTCCCTATTCTACTACCCTTTTTATAATAAAATCAAGGTAAAGAAGATACAATTTTTAGTTTTAGGACAGTCGTGATTGGCTGGTTGGGATCGTCCGATTCTTATTCCCAGATTCTTAGTACAGTTCGAGAGGTGAGGTCACTTGTCAGCGAAGTGTCGGCTTGTTCCGGTTTACTGTAAGGGTCATTATGCCCCTATCTTGGCGAACCTCCAAATTCACATCCTTGACCGGGAACATGATGAGCAAAGGTCGCTAAGAGGTTCAGGACATTTCTCACACTTGCGTAGTTCACTCCGCGCCTCACGAGACAGTGGCCACTTCTGCATTCAATGTCGGTGGCATATTGGATTTAGGCCCTGATGTCAACTTAAGCGAAACAAACACAAAACAATAATTAATTCATAGAAATGGTGATTCTAATGTAAACCCCTTACTAATCCCTCTATGTGCTTGTATTTATCTAGCATATAGTGACATTTAAAGCCATTATATTCACCCTTTTCGATCCTCCTCGATGATGCAACATCACAAAGCAACATATATCATGCAGTATTCTATTACCACATATACTATTCATTAATATGCATACAGATTTTAGTTATAAGAGTTATTTAGCCATGCAAATATCAAATCCCATGTGTAGTTTAAGTTTTAATAATGTTGATTAGTATACATGCAATACTCGTTTAATATTATTGTAGATAATAGATTACATAATTAGTATTTTCATGCAAGAATAGAGGAGGTATACAACATTTTGCACTACCTGCTCTATCAATTCCCCCTTTGGTGATTTTTTTATTTTATTTTATTTTGATGTCTTTGTGCATGCCCCTGCTCCATCCTTTTTGCCCACCATGTTCCATGGACCTGCCACTCCTTTCTACTCTGAGTGTTCTGTTGAGCTGCCACTCCCCTCCCACCTACCTAGCATTGTCAGATGACTGTAACCTGTCCCTGCCACCTCCACCCTGCCTGTCCACATTCCATGCCCCTATCCCCTTCCTCCTGTCCTCCATGGTCCATTTTACTGCCACACCCTTCTGCCCTCCCTGGTCTGTTGTGCTGCAACTGCTCCTCCTGCCTTTCCCGCATGGTCTGTTGTGAGGCCCCTTCCCCTGAACTCTCTTGTCTGTGCCCAGGTCCTAACCCTCCCTTCTATCCTCCATGGTCCTTTGTGCATGCCCCTGCACCCTCCTTCTTGCCTTCAAAGCCATTGTGCTGCCACTAACCCTTCCGCTTGCCATGCATGGTCTTCTGTGCTGCCACAGCCCCTCCCACCTTCTCTGTGTGGTCAGCTAGCTGCCCCTGGCCCCCTCCCACCTTCCCTCCAATGTCTGTGTGTATGCCATCATAGTCTCACTGTTGCTGTCCATGGTGTGTCTTGCTTCTAGTGCCCATCCTGCCTGACCTCCATGGTCATCTTGCTGCTCCTGCCCTGCCCACTTGCCCCCAGCCCTCTGTTTCCATGTGCAGACCCCTATTCCCTCCCTCCTGGCTTGTCTGTTCCATTGTAATGTCCCTGATCCATCCCTCCTGCCCTTTATGGTCTGTAATGCTGCAGCTTTCTCTCCTGTCTGTCCATTATGGTCAGCTAGCTACCATTGCCTCTTTCCCCTCTGTTCTCTGTTGTCCATGTGCATGGTCCTGTCCCCTCCCTATTGCTTTCTATGGATTGTTGTGCTGCACTCCCGTCCCGCATGCCCTGTGTGGTGTATTGTGCTGCTGCAAACCCTGATGCCTGCCCTGTAGGGTCAGTTTGGTGCACCTCTCCATGTCCCTCCTGTCCTCTGTTATCTGAGTCCATGTCCCTACCCCAATTCCTCCTGCCTTCCATGATCCAATGTAACATACTTGAGAACATTTAGAACTTGGTAAGAGGGAGATTTTGAAAAAAAACTGGGATATAGATTTTCCACTTTGAGTTACATTGAAAAAGAGGAGATTGTAGACAGGAGACAGATCAAATAAAGCCCATTTGAGCTCAAAAACATTGGACGTTTCCTGGCTGAATCAGGTCTGTTGGCATGTATGGCTGTACTACCACTGCCTCTTCCTTCTGCCCACAATGGTCTATTATATTGCCACAGCCTCTCTTGCCAGTCCTGTATTGTTGGGTTGTTGCCCCTGTCCTCCTTTCCACTGCCCTCCATAGTCTGTTGTGCTGCCACTGCCCTTCCTGCCTGCCCAGTGTGGTCAAATTGTTGCCTCTGCACCCTCCTACCTGCCTTCAATTTTCAGAGTCCGTGCCCCTGGCCTCTGCCTCTCAACAGTATCCTAATGAACAACTAGATTGCTAACATTCTATATTTATTACAAAAGTGTGGAACGCCTGATGTCATCTTGATGTGAACAAGACTGTAATACCTAGAACATTTCCTTTAGAAATTACATATATGTGAGGGTCTTATTTGCATCAAAATTATGGTTAGTGCTCTAAAAAACTAAAATGAGGATATATTTTCTGAGTTTTCTAATAGTGACAAAGCACTTTAAAATGATTTGTTATCTTTATGTTTTTTTATCCAGTTGACCACTTGATTAAATGTTGCACTTAGGGGAGAGGATGTGGTGTTACTTCCAGAGCTGCAGACTTTGCAACTGGGGAACCAGGTTGGAGTTTCTGCTTCAGTTCGACATTCTGTGATTCTGGTCAAATAACTTAATCTCCCCATGTCTACAACCAAAATGAATTTGTTCTTGTGTGATGTAACCAATGCTCATGTAAAGCACACCAATACCTGACAAGTCTGCACTATATAAAACTGCAAAAACAAACAAAATAAAAAGTGTTTTGCACACTTCTGTCATTGGGCTACATGTGGGCTACATCTGGGTGATATTTGTGCTGCAATTGGGCTCTTTTGTCTCTGGTGGCCATCTTGGGAGATTTATTTGTTATGAAGTTTCCTAATTTCCTCATTTACTGCAGTCTCCTCAGTAGGAAATACTTTCCGTTTTTTACTTTGGTTCCATCAAGAAGGCAATCAGATGTGTCACACATTTGCCATAAATTCTGAATGTTAGCACTCTAGTTGCTCATTAGATCACTGTAGTAAAGCAACTGATCACCAGGGAAGTCTGCTGCTGGTATTCAAAGTGCATGTTTCAGTCTGCATGTCAGAATTTTTTAATGAAATAGAAGAGGATTTGAGAAGTCAAAATGTGCCCTAATTTTTCTTTCTGCAGCACTAATCATATTTTCTATGGCAAAATGAACCCCCTCTTTGTGTTCCTTTGCAAATTAAATGTTTTAAGTGTTACCACTTTATTCCAATCAATATGGCTTCAGGTGTGCCATACTTTTGTCATAAGTAAGACTGTTAGCGCTCTAGTTGTTCTTTAGAACACTCTGGGACATTCTGTCATTGGGCTATACTTGGGCTACATCTGGGTGATATTTGTGCTACATTTGGGCTCTTTGTCTCTGGTGGCCATCTTGGGAGATTTACTTGTTATGAAGTTTCCTAATTTCTTCATTTACTACAGTCGCCTCAGTAGGAAATACTTTCAGTGTTTTACTTTAATTCCATCAAGAAGGCATTCAGATGTGTCACACATTTGCCATAAATTCAGAATGTTAGCACTCTAGTTGCTCATCAGATCACTGTAGTAAGGCTACTGCTCATCAGGGAAGTCCGTTGCTGGTATTGAAAGTGCATGTTTCAGTCTGCATGTCAGAATTTGTTTATGAAATAGAAGAGGATTTGAGAAGTCACTCAAAATGTGTCCTAATTTTTCTTTCTGCAGCACTAATGATACTTTCTATGGCAAAATGAACCCCCCCATTCTGTTCCTTTTTAAATTAAATGTTTTAAGAGTTACCACTTTATTCCAATCAAGATGGCTTCAGGTGTGCAATACGTTTGTCATAAGTAGGAGTGTTAGCACTCTAGTTGTTCTTTAGAACACTCTGGGAAGTTGCAGTAGAACACAAAGGAATCAACTGACAGTCTCTGCCCTTGTTGGATGTACATGTTTTACTGAGAATGATAGACTTCATTCTTACATGTCTGAGAAAAATAATGTGATTTTACAGAAAATGTGCTCTCAGTTTAGCTTATAGATCACCTTCAGAACCTCTGTGGGAAAAGCATGAGAAACTAGTGTTCTCTCAAACATGATTCTGATATCCCAGCAGAAGTCTTTTTCACATGGTAAAATCACCTTAGAACACACCACAATTCCTAAAATGAGTATGGTACCATCAACACATGATTTATAATGTAAAGAAAGTCTTAAAACCTTCTATTAACTGCAATGCTTTTTAATGAGGTGCTATCATGTATATTGGTCCCAAGATGGCTGCCAACACTTCTTGGATGAAATGCTGACAGCCAATCAGATCTCACGATGAGATGTGTGGTTAGGCTCCGCCCAGATATATCTGTGATTTTACTTTTGATTTTCTCAGGAACTACTGAACGGATTTACACCATTTAACCAAATGGCACGACTCTGAACCAAGGGCTACCTTTTTGGCAAATTTGGTGTAATTCCGTTCAGCAGTTCGGGCTGTAGCTGCAACTAAAGGTTCCTATGGAAAATTGCATGGGGAAAACACGTTTTGGGACCCCCGTTTTTTAATATATATATATATATATATATTATCTACTGGCGGTCGCCAGTAGATAGTTATAGTTAGGACCGAGTTCCCATAGGAAATCTGAAAATTCTATTTTGAATAACTTTGGCGCCGGTTGACTTATGTTTGTGAAAGTTTCAAAACTAATGGGGCGCTCCGCTCAGCTCCTACCCTGAAAGTCTCGGGGTGATTCGTCAAGCGGGGGCTGAGAAAAAAGGGGGGTCCCAAACCACGTTTTCCCAATGCATTTTCCCATAGGACCTTTAGTCGAAGGTACAGCCCGAACGGCTGAACAGAATTACTTGAAATTTGGCAAAGAGTTAGTCCTCAGGTCAGGCATGTGCCTTTTGCATATATGGTGTAAATCCGTTCAGTAGTTCCTGAGAAAATCAAAAGTAAAATCATATACATATCTGGGCGGAGCCTAACCACACATCTCATTGTGAGATCTGATTGGCTGTCAGCACTTCATCCAAGAAGTGTTGGCAGCCATCTTGGGACCAATATACATGATAGCACCTCATTAAAAAGCATTGCAGTTAATAGAAGGTTTTAAGACTTTAGTTACATTATAAATCATTTGTTGATGGTACCATACTCATTTTAGGAATTGTGGTATGTTCTAAGGTGATTTTACCATGTGAAAAAGCCTTCTGCTGGGATATCATGAATCATCTTTGAGAGAAAACTATTTTCACATGCTTTTCCCACAGAGGTTTTGAAGGTGATCTATAAGCTAAACTGAGAGCATATTTTCTGTAAATTCACATTATCTTTCTCAGTCATGTGAGAATGAAGTCTGACATTCTCAGTAAAACATGTGTATCCAACAAGGGCAGAGACTGTCAGTTGATTCCTTTGTGTTCTAGTGCAGCTTCCCAGAGTGTTCCAAAGAATAGCTAGAGCGCTAACAGTCTTACTTATGACAAAGGTATGGCACACCTGAAGCCATCTTGATTGGAATAAAGTGGTAACATTTAAAACACTTAATTTAAAAAGGAACAAAATGAGAGGGTTCATTTTGACATAGAATGTATGATTAGTGCTGCAGAAAGAAAAATGTGGGCACATTTTGAGTGACTTCTCAAATCCTCTTCTATTTCATTAAAGAATTCTGACATGCAGACTGAAACATGCACGTTCAATACCAGCAGCAGACTTCCCTGGTGAGCAGTAGCTTTACTACAGTGATCTAATGAGCAACTAGACTGATAACATTCTCAATTTATGGCAAATGTGTGACACATATGAATGCCTTCTTCATTGAATCAAAGTAAAAAACTGACAGTATGCCTACTGAGGAGACTGCAGTAAATGAGGAAATTAAGAAACTTCATAACAAGTCTCCCAAGATGGCCACCAGAGACAAAAGAGCCCAAATGTAGCACAAATATCACAGAGATGTAGCCCAAGTATAGCCCAATGACAGAAATCCCAGAGTGTTTTAAAGAACAACTAGAGCGCTAACAGTCTTACTTATGACAAAGGTATGGCACACCTGCATCTATGCTTCCCCTGGCTGGGACCAGTACCAGGGACTCCAATGAAGCTAGTCAATGTTGGGATGAACTGACGGAATTAAAACGCGAGCAAATCAAGACCTTAATACATGGTATCATGATGACTGAATATGTGAGAGCAAACATGGCCCCACGAGGCCTTATAGTAAGAAATGAACCGTTCATTTTCCAAAATGATAAACTTTTCAAAAAGGATTGGTCGCTAATATCCTGGCACTGTACCAGAGATTGGCTAGTGCTAATAATAAAAACTGCAGCACGCCTCTCTGAAGAAATGAAAATTAACATTCATGATCTGGAGATACGCCTCAAGACATATCAGAGTACAGCTGAACTGAAAAAAAGACTAGATGAACTCAATAAAACCATGACTGAGTTCGAAATAAGTCTGAAGGACGCAAAATATATAAAACTGCGCAAAGATCAGCAGAATTTCTCCCTAGAAAAGGTTTACCCATACACCAGAGATGATTACGTCCCCACTAATCGCAATCCAGGTTATAATACTGACAGCGATGGCTCAGACACAGGTTCGGATCTATCCGATACTAGCAGAAACTATAACCCCAATAATCGGAACAGACGATCAAGAGGAGGACGTCAGAGAAACAGAGGTGGACCTGGATTTGGTTGGCCCCCCTATCAGAACTTGCCACCATTTGCCCCGCCCCCACAGTTTTTCTATGGACCACCACCTTTTCATCAATCTTTCCCACCCCAACCATACCCATACTGGGATGGTCCACAAAATCAAGGACAGAATCAGTCTTTTTTAGGAAGAGGCAAGACTCCAAGAAGAGGAAAAACCAGACAGGGACAACAAGTGCAGTGGGCCCAACCACTAGAGGTGACGAGGAGCCATACCCGGAGTATGGGACCACCGAACTTGCCCTCAACAAGCCACAACCAAGTCTAGCAGTGAACCTGTCCAGTATAACCATTACACCTATACAAAAAAGCGTTTTAGAAAAAGGATTAGGCTTTGTCCCCACAGCGGCTTTGGACAAATTTAAGCTGATATGCGAATTAAAGGAGTTTATTCGTAAAATCAAACTGGAAGTCTATTTCAAAGATAAAGATCCTAGCGATAATGCCACCACCGACACTGGACTACATAAAAAATCTAATTTCACTCCTCCACCACATAACCTTCCGGTTGAATTACTGGCTTTTGAGAAAGCGGTTATAAAAGAGGTGACCGAGATAGACCCAAGAACTATTAAAGTCTTTCACAACACGAGCAAAATTGAGCTGGAGGCGATCAACCAACTATCTAATAACAAGGACCTAACTATCAAACCAGCCGACAAAGGCGGAGCTATTGTTCTACAGAATACTATTGACTACCAACGCGAATGTCTACGACTACTAGGTGATGAACGTAACTACCTAACAATACAACAGGATCCCACTGAACACCTGCGCAGAGAGATCGCAAGCCTAGTGGAAGAATCTCTGACTAACGACTGGATCAGCAAAAAAGAAGCAGATTTCCTAGAAAACAAAAAACCAATAACACCTTACTTGAATACAATTCCTAAGATACATAAATCTATGGAAACTCCCCCAGGAAGACCCATAGTATCAGGGATCGGTTCGATTTTGGAACCCTTGTCTAAATTTGCGGATGCCTTTTTAAGACCCTTGGTTCAGGCTACTGAAACCTATCTACAGGACACAAAGGCAGTCCTTTGTTTAATCCAGGATCTCGAATTCAACCCCACAACTAACATTTTAATCAGTTTAGATGTAGAGAGTCTGTACACGAGTCTCCCTCATAAGGAAACCTTAGACATCCTGGAAGAGGTACTCTATCTAAACGATTGGGGTTATCACACACCCAGACATGTGGTCCTTGAATGTTGCCGTTTGGCTTTGACTGAGAATTTTTTCCAATTCAACGATGTCCTGTACAAGCAAACCCACGGTACCAGCATGGGAAGCACATTTGCGCCGAGTGTGGCGGGGTTGTATGTGCATCATTTGGAAAAGCAGAATATTCTCCACCAACACAATCCTCACATTGAACATATTAAACTATGGAAAAGGTACATAGACGATGTACTGTTGATCTGGGAAGGTAATGAACAAGAAGCGGAAGATTTCCTAGTCTGGCTAAACCAACAAGACCCTTTCCTGAAATTCACCTCCTCGATGAGCCGATCCACCATGGTCTTTTTAGACCTTAATATATCAGCAGAAGACGGACGTCTCTACAGTACCACACATTTCAAACCCACAGCAAGGAACTGCCTGCTGGTATATGACAGCTTCCATCCTCGCAGCCTCAAAGACAACCTCCCATTTGGCCAATTTTTGCGCCTCAGAAGGAATTGTACGACAAGACAAGACTACAACATTCAGGCAAAAGAACTATCAGAAAAATTGATACAGCGAAATTACCCACAACATCTTGTGTCCAGATCCAGAAAAAGAGCCCTCAATAACAATAGGGAGGCCCTTTTAGAGACTAAAACCGTAGCCAGACAGGATGAGCCACGAAGACAAATTTGTATTACTACATACAGTATTGCATCTAACTTGGTTAGTAAAATAATCAAGAAACACTGGCGCACCCTGAACAGCGGGGGCCTAGACCTACAGAAACCTATGTTCAGCCATCGCAAAGCACGCAACCTGAGGGATCATCTTGTCCATACACGTCCCACGACGACAAAAACTGCAGGTCCCCAACGCCTGCTCCAACCCCTACCAGAGGGCCATTTCCCGTGCAGTAACTGCAGTGTTTGTCATCTGACAAAGGTGACTAAGACAGTAAAATGCAACAATGGGATAACCTGGAATCTTCGGTCGTTTACAAACTGTAACACAACAGGTGTTGTTTACCTAATAACTTGCGTTTGTAATTTGCACTACGTAGGCATGACTACCAGGAAAGTAAACACCCGAATGATTGAGCACCGTAGTAATTTCAGATGTAAACGTGATAACACAAAGATGACCACACATTTCCTGGAAAAATGCCACACGCCTAATGACTTCAACTGGGTTGTCTTGGAACACATCAAGAATCACCCCAACATAGAGAAACAGCTACATGAGAAGGAACAGCGTTGGGTGTTCAAGCTACGCTCGGACGACAGGGGTCTCAATGATGACATACCCTGGTGCCAGTTTACTTAACCAACAATCACTGGAATATCTGCTGATTAAGTCTTCAATTTCCATCAGGTTGTACTTGACAATAACCTCGCTCGTTGTTATCCATTATGGTAACATTTACGTCATTCCATGAGCCATTATCCCTCCTTCATTTTCATTTTTTCAATCTTAATCTCCCTTTCGGGTATCATGACTATTTCTCCACGGCCCCACAGCGAATTGTAACTAGCGCATAATTGGAACAAATTCCTCATGACCATTCATCACTTTCCCTTCCCATTCCAATATGGCGGCTTCCATCTTAGCCGATCCAACTGACCCGGGTCTGAACAGCTCCAGCCTGTCTTTTCAATAAAATTCGAGTTTCCCTCAAAAGATGAGCTTTACCATTATGTGGCCCCACATTTCACCATCTCTCGCCCTCATAACTTATTTAAGTTGCGAGCGATCGCATACCCACGCTGGAGCATTGAGTCCTTACAGAGAAAATATATTTGGATACTTAATAGTATCGAAACCTACAGTCTCATCCTCTTCCAAGATGGCGGCTCCACTTGCATACCGGCATTGGAGCTTGCCCTCTTCTATCTCTAGCCTTGTGACACGCCCGCCAGCACATAAAAACATTGCGGCTACGAGGACACGCCAGAATGCGGTCCGAGAGGTTTGGCTTTCAGTAGGTGTCAGAAGCATGTGGGGTTCAACGTACAAGTAAGTGCTGCCATTCTCAACTCCCGGATGAAGCGTGGAGACCCTTCTCCTTTTCCCCCACACCATGCTGGGCGATCCGTCATTACGGAACACGCCGTTTTCCCTAACGATCTCGATTCCCTTCCTCCATTAGATGTACGAGATCTCCGCATCCCCTCCAGTGACCATGAGGCACAGTGTTGCTTTTTCTTAAGTATGTTACATGTTTTATGTTGTATGTTATTGTGTGTGTGTAGTCAGACTTAATAATTTATTTAATTCCAGCACACCTTTTCCATCACCACGCCGGCATGGAGTGAATAATTGCATCTCTTCTGTCTTTCACTTAGCGGCACGTCAGTCATGGAAGTGTGCATCCACCTGTGTGTAGTGTGCTCACAACTGTAGCAACAATTACGTATTACACTATGCGCATATATATATATATATTTTTTCATCGCAAATTAACTGTGATTTTGTACTTTACAGATCAGTGTGCTAACGTACATTACGTATGTATATTTTTTAAAAATACGCATGCCTTACTATTGTGGCATCACACTTATTTCACCCTATTAAGGTTGACTAGGAGTGGCAAGTTTCTCGACACTGGGCTGGTCCCAGTGTAGTCCTGACGAAGAGCTGGGGAGCTCGAAACTAGTTGACTTCAAGATATGCTAGGCACACCTTTCCATTATAGTTAGGGTCCCTTGTCATATTACCCCGTTTTTAATTTTTTCAGCTTAGAGCACCAATAAAGTTTATTTTGTAGCCCACTAGCTGATTATTTTAGTTTTCCCACTCCACCACTACTTCACTTGCACTACACATAGTTTACAAAATTTCCAGTGCTCCTACGTAACACCGCAAGTCGCAGCACGCCTCAGTCCGTAGAGGACTGGGAGGACCCCTATGATGAAGCATGTCACCGTGGGGAAACCCTGGTGAGTGAGGGGACTATAGAAAGAGATAATACTTCCCTTTCTTTCTGATAACGGTGTCTTTAAGGATCAAATTGTTTCCTACACCTTCTGTTTCTCCCAGTTAGGTTCCTGTCTACCTGACTTGTTCAGATAGTTGTTGTGATGGCACACCTGAAGCCATCTTGATTGGAATGAAGTGGTAACATTTAAAACATTTAATTTGCAAAGGAACAAAATGAGGGGGTTCATTTTGCCATAGAAATTATGATTAGTGCTGCAGAAAGAAAACTTAGGGCACATTTTGACTTCTCAAATCCTCTTCTATTTCATTAAAAAGTTCTGACATGCAGACTGAAACATGCACTTTGAATACCAGCAGCAGACTTCCCTGGTGAGCAGTAGCTTTGCTACAGTGATCTAATGAGGAACTAGAGTGCTACCATTCAGAATTTATGGCAAATGTGTCACATCTGAATGCCTTCTTGATGGAACCAAAGTAAACAAGCATTGAAAATGCAATAGGTCTCGCCCTCGTTTAAGTTAAAGCAATTCTGTTTGTAATTAGGTGGCTTTTTAGCTTTGCTTTTATTAGTGTTTTTCAAAATTTCATGTACATAACATGCATATATGTATATGTATGCATGCATTTATATTTGTATTTATATAGATATGCAGATTATATATATGTTTATATATGTATGTATATATATATATATATACACATACATATTTATAAATGCATATGCATATATGTGCATATGAGTGCGTGTAGAGAGAGGTAGAGAGGTAGAGGTGTAGAGGTAGAGACGTAGAGGTAGAGAGGTAGAGGTAGAGAGGTAGAGAGTAGTAGAGAGAGAGGTAGAGAAAGGTAGAGAGGTAGAGAGTAGAGGATGAGTAATAGAGAGTAGAGAGAGAGTAGTAGTGAGTAGTAGAGAGAGTAGCAGAGAGTGAGTAGGAGAGAGTAGTAGAGTGAGTAGTAGAGAGTGAGTAGTAGAGAGTAGTAGAGAGTGAGAAGTAGAGAGTAGTAGAGAGTAGTAGAGAGTGAGTAGTAGAGGGAGTAGTAGAGAGTAGTAGAGAGTGAGTAGTAGAGAGTAGTAGAGAGTGAGTATTAGAGAGTGAGTAGTAGAGAGTAGTAGAGAGTGAGTAGTGGAGACTGAGTAGCAGAGAGAGAGTAGTAGAGAATGTGTAGTAGAGAATGAGTAGTAGAGTGAGTAGTAGAGAGTAGTAGGGAGAGTAGTAGAGAGTGAGTAATAGAGAGTAGTAGAGAGTGAGTAGTATAGAGTAGTAGAGAGTAGTAGAGAGAGAGTAGTAGAGAGTGAGTAGTAGAGAGTGAGTAGTAGAGAGAGAGTAGTAGAGAGTGAGCAGTAGAGAGTAGTAGAGAGTGAGTAGTAGAGAGTAGTACAGAGTGAGCAGTAGAGAGTGATTAGTAGAGAGTAGTGGAGTAGTAGAGAGTGAGTAGTAGAGAGTAGTAGAGAGTGAGTATTAGAGTGAGAAGCAGGGAGTAGTAGAGAGTGAGTAGTAGAGTGAGTAGTAGAGTGAGTAGTAGAGAGCAAGTAGTAGAGAGTGTGTAGTAGAGAGAGAGTAGTAGAGAGTAGTAGAGATTGAGTAGTAGAGAGTGAGTAGTAGAGAGAGTAGTAGAGAGTAGTAGAGTAGTAGAGAGTGAGTAGTAAAGAGTAGTAGAGAGTGAGTAGCAGAGAGAGTAGTAGAGAGTAGTAAAGTGAGTAGTAGAGAGTGAGTAGTAGAGAGAGTAGTAGAGAGTGAGTGGCAGAGAGTAGTAGAGTGAGTAGTGGAGAGTACTAGAGAGTGAGTAGTAGAGAGAGTAGTAGAGTGAGTAGTTGAGAGTGAGTAGTAGAGAGTGAGTAGTAGAGAGTAGTAGAGAGTAGTAGAGAGTAGTAGAGTAGTAGAGAGTGAGTAGTAGAGAGTGAGTAGTAGAGAGTAGTAGAGTGAGTAGTAGAGAGGGAGTAGTAGAGAGAGAGTAGTAGAGAGTAGTAGAGAGTGAGTAGTAGAGTAGTAGAGAGTGAGTGGTAGAGAGTAGTAGAGAGTAGTAGAGAGTGAGTAGTAAAGAGTAGTAGTAGAAAGTAGTAGCGAGTGAGTAGTAGAGAGTGAGTAGTTTAATTTAAAAGGAACACAATGAGGAGGTTCATTTTGCTATAGAAATTATGATTAGTGAGGAAAAAAGAAAAATTAGGGCACATTTTGAGTGACTTCTCAAATCCTCTTCTATTTCATTAAAAATTTCTGCCATGCAGACTGAAACATGCACTTTCAATACCAGCAGCAGACTATCCTGGTGAGCAGTAGCTTTACTACAGTGATCTAATGAGCAACTAGAGTGCTACCATTCAGAATTTATGGAAAATGTGGGACACATCTGAATGCCTTCTTGATGGAATCAAAGTAAACAAGCATTGAAAATGCAATAGGTCTCACCCTCGTTTAAGTTAAAGCAATTCTGTTTGTAATTAGGTGGCTTTTTAGCTTTGCTTTTATTAGTGTTTTTCAAAATTTCATGTACATAACATGCATATATGTATATGTATGCATGCATTTATATTTGTATTTATATAGATATGCAGATTATATATATGTTTATATATGTATGTATATATATATATATATACACATACATATATATAAATGCATATGCATATATGTGCATATGTGTGCGTGTAGAGAGAGGTAGAGAGAGGTAGAGAGGTAGAGGTGTAGAGGTAGAGACGTAGCGGTAGAGAGGTAGAGGTAGAGAGGTAGAGAGTAGTAGAGAGAGAGGTAGAGAAAGGTAGAGAGGTAGAGAGTAGAGGATGAGTAATAGAGAGTAGAGAGAGAGAGTAGTAGAGAGTAGTAGAGAGAGTAGCAGAGAGTGAGTAGGAGAGAGTAGTAGAGTGACTAGTAGAGAGTGAGTAGTAGAGAGTAGTAGAGAGTGAGAAGTAGAGAGTAGTAGAGAGTAGTAGAGAGTGAGTAGTAGAGGGAGTAGTAGAGAGTAGTAGAGAATGAGTAGTAGAGAGTAGTAGAGAGTGAGTATTAGAGAGTGAGTAGTAGAGAGTAGTAGAGAGTGAGTAGTGGAGACTGAGTAGCAGAGAGAGAGTAGTAGAGAATGTGTAGTAGAGAATGAGTAGTAGAGTGAGTAGTAGAGAGTAGTAGGGAGAGTAGTAGAGAGTGAGTAATAGAGAGTAGTAGAGAGTGAGTAGTATAGAGTAGTAGAGAGTAGTAGAGAGAGAGTATTAGAGAGTGAGTAGTAGAGAGTGAGTAGTAGAGAGAGAGTAGTAGAGAGTGAGCAGTAGAGAGTAGTAGAGAGTGAGTAGTAGAGAGTAGTACAGAGTGAGCAGTAGAGAGTGATTAGTAGAGAGTAGTGGAGTAGTAGAGAGTGAGTAGTAGAGAGTAGTAGAGAGTGAGTATTAGAGTGAGAAGTAGGGAATAGTAGAGAGTGAGTAGTAGAGTGAGTAGTAGAGTGAGTAGTAGAGAGCAAGTAGTAGAGAGTGTGTAGTAGAGAGAGAGTAGCAGAGAGTAGTAGAGATTGAGTAGTAGAGAGTGAGTAGTAGAGAGAGTAGTAGAGAGTAGTAGAGTAGTAGAGAGTGAGTAGTAGAGAGTGAGTAGTAGAGAGTAGTAGAGAGTGAGTAGCAGAGAGAGTAGTAGAGAGTAGTAGAGTGAGTAGTAGAGAGTGAGTAGTAGAGAGAGAGAGTAGTAGAGAGTGAGTGGCAGAGAGTAGTAGAGTGAGTAGTGGAGAGTAGTAGAAAGTGAGTAGTAGAGAGAGTAGTAGAGTGAGTAGTTGAGAGTGAGTAGTAGAGAGTGAGTAGTAGAGAGTAGTAGAGAGTAGTAGAGAGTAGTAGAGTAGTAGAGAGTGAGTAGTAGAGAGTGAGTAGTAGAGAGTAGTAGAGTGAGTAGTAGAGAGGGAGTAGTAGAGAGAGAGTAGTAGAGAGTAGTAGAGAGTGAGTAGTAGAGTAGTAGAGAGTGAGTGGTAGAGAGTAGTAGAGAGTAGTAGAGAGTGAGTAGTAGAGAGTAGTAGTAGAAAGTAGTAGCGAGTGAGTAGTAGAGAGTGAGTAGTTTAATTTAAAAGGAACACAATGAGGAGGTTCATTTTGCCATAGAAATTATGATTAGTGAGGAAAAAAGAAAAATTAGGGCACATTTTGAGTGACTTCTCAAATCCTCTTCTATTTCATTAAAAAATTCTGCCATGCAGACTGAAACATGCACTTTCAATACCAGCAGCAGACTATCCTGGTGAGCAGTAGCTTTACTACAGTGATCTAATAAGCAACTAGAGTGCTACCATTCAGAATTTATGGAAAATGTGGGACACATCTGAATGCCTTCTTGATGGAATCAAAGTAAACAAGCATTGAAAATGCAATAGGTCTCGCCCTCGTTTAAGTTAAAGCAATTCTGTTTGTAATTAGGTGGCTTTTTAGCTTTGCTTGTATTGAGTTTTTTAAACTTTCATATACATACCATGCATATGTATGCATATATGTATATGTATATGTTTGCATGAATTTATATCTATATAGATATGCAGATTATATTTAGATGTTTATTTATGTATATATATATATACACATATATATATATATAAATGCATATGCATATATATGCATATATATATGTGTGCATGTACAGAGAGGTAGAGAGGTAGAGGTGTATAGGTAGAGGTGTAGAGGTAGAGAGGTAGAGGTAGAGAGGTAGAGAGTAGTAGAGAGAGAGGTAGAGAGGTAGAGAGTAGAGAGCGAGTAATAGAGAGTAGAGAGTGAGTAGTAGAGAGTAGTAGAGAGTAGTAGAGAAAGTATCAGAGAGTGAGTAGTAGAGAGTAGTAGAGTGAGTAGTAGAGAGTGAGTAGTAGAGAGTGAGTAGTAGAGAGTGAGTAGTTGAGAGTAGTAGAGAGTGCGTAGTAGAGTGTGTAGTAGAAAGTAGTGGAGAGTAGTAGAGAGTGAGTAGTAGAGAGTAGTAGAGAGTGAGTAGTAGAGAGTGAGTAGTAGAGAGTAGTAGAGAGTGAGTAGCAGAGTGAGTAGTAGAGAGTAGTAGAGAGAGAGTAGTAGAGAGTGAGTAGTAGAGAGTAGTAGAGAGTGGGTAGTAGAGAGTGGTAGAGAGAGTAGTAGAGAGTGAGTAGTAGAGAGTGAGTAGTAGAGAGAGAGTAGCAGAGAGTAGTAGAGTAGTAGAGCGTGAGTAGTAGAGAGTGAGTAGTAGAGAGTAGTGGAGTAGTAGAGAGTGAGTAGTAGAGAGTAGTAGAGAGTGAGTATTAGAGTGAGTACTAGAGAGTAGTAGAGAGCGAGTAGCAGAGAGCAAGTAGTAGAGAGTGTGTAGTAGAGAGTGAGTAGTAGAGAGTGAGTAGTAGAGAGAGTAGTAGAGAGTGAGAAGTAGAGAGAGTAGTAGAGTAGTAGAGAGTGAGTAGTGGAGAGTAGTTGAGAGTGAGTAGTAGAGAATCAGTAGTGGAGAGTGAGCAGTAGAGAGTAGTAGAGAGTGAGTAGTAGAGAGTGAGTAGTACAGAGTGAGTAGTAGAGAGTAGTACAGAGTGAGTAATAGAGTAGTATAGAGTAGTAGAGAGTGAGTAGTAGAGAGTGAGTAGTAGAGAGAGAGTAGTAGAGAGAGAGTAGTAGAGTAGTAGAGAGTGAGTGGTAGAGAGTAGGAGAGAGTAGTAGAGTGAGTAGTAGAGAATAGTAGAGAGTGAGTAGTAGAGCGAGTAGTAGAGAGTAGTAGAGTAGTCGGGAGTGAGTAGTAGAGAGTGAGTAGCAGAGAGTGAGTAGTAGAGAGTAGTAGAGAGCGAGTAGTAGAGAGTGAGTAGTGGAGAGTGAGGAGTAGAGAGCGAGTAGTAGAGAGTGAGTAGTAGAGAGTGAATAGTAGAGAGAGAGTAGTAGAGAGAGAGTAGTAGAGAGTGAGTAGTAGAGAGTGAGTAGTAGAGAGTAGTAGAGTGAGTAGTAGAGAGTGAGTAGTAGAAAGTAGTTGAGAGAGAGTAGTAGAGAGTGAGTAGTAGAGAGAGAGTAGTAGAGTAGTCGAGAGTGAGTGCTAGAGAGCAGCAGAGAGTAGTAGAGTGAGTAGTAGAGAGTAGTAGAGAGTGAGTAGTAGAGAGTGAATAGTAGAGAGTGAGTAGTAGAGAGAGAGTAGTAGAGAGTGTAGTAGAGAGTGAGTAGCAGAGAGTAGTAGCGAATGAGTAGTAGAGAGTAGTAGAGAGTGAGTAGTAGAGTAGTAGAGAGTGAGTGGTAGAGAGTAGTAGAAAGTAGTAGAGTGAGTAGTAGAGAGTGAGTAGTAGAGAGTGAATAGTAGAGAGTAGTAGAGAGTGAGTAGTAGAGAGTAGTAGCGAATGAGTAGTAGAGAGTAGTAGAGAGTGAGTAGTAGAGTAGTAGAGAGTGAGTGGTAGAGAGTAGTAGAAAGTAGTAGAGTGAGTAGTAGAGAGTGAGTAGTAGAGAGTGAATAGTAGAGAGTGAGTAGTAGAGAGAGAGTAGTAGAGAGTGTAGTAGAGAGTGAGTAGCAGAGAGTAGTAGCGAATGAGTAGTAGAGAGTAGTAGAGAGTGAGTAGTAGAGTAGTAGAGAGTGAGTGGTAGAGAGTAGTAGAAAGTAGTAGAGTGAGTAGTAGAGAGTGAGTAGTAGAGAGTGAATAGTAGAGAGTAGTAGAGAGTGAGTAGTAGAGAGTAGTAGAGCGTGAGTAGTAGAGAGTGAATAGTAGAGAGTGAGTAGTAGAGAGTAGTAGCGAGTGAGTAGTAGAGAGTGTGTAGTAGAGTAGTAGAGAGTGAGTAGTTGAGAGTGAGTAGTAGAGAGTGAGTAGTAGAGAGTAGTAGAGTAGTGGAGAGTGAGTAGTAGAGAGTAGTAGAGAGTGAGTAGTAGAGAGTGAGTAGTAGAGAGAGAGTAGTAGAGTAGTAGAGAGTCAGTAGTAGAGTAGTAGAGAGTAGTCAGTCAGTGTCAGTCAATGTCAGTCAATGTCAGTCAGTCAGTGTCCGTCAGTCTGTCAGTCAGTCAATCAGTGTCAGTCAGTGTCAGTCAATCAGTGTCAGTCAGTCAGTCAGTGTCAGTCAGTCAGTGTCAGCTAGAGCAGCCCTGCTGACCTGGTTCTCTGGCTCTAAAGCAGCTCTGCTGACCTGGTTCTCTCTCTCTAAAGCAGCTCTGCTGACCTGGTTTCTCTGGCTCTACAGCAGGTCTGCTGACCTGGTTCTCTGGCTCTAGAGCAGCTCTGCTGACCTAGTTCTTATGCTACAGAGCAGCTCTGCTGATCTAGTTCTCTGGCTCTACAACAGCTCTGCAGACCTGGTTCTCTGGCTCTAAAGCAGCTCCATTGACCCAGTTCTATGGCTCTGAAGCAGTTCTGCTGACATGGTTCACTGGCTCTATAGAAGCTCTGCTGACCTGGTTCTCTCCCTCTAAAGCAGCTCTACTGACCTGGTTTCTCTGGCTCTGCAGCAGCTCTGCTGACCTGGTTCTCTGGCTCTAGAGCAGCTCTGTTGACCTGGTTCTATGGCTCTAAAGCAGCTCTGCGGATTTGGTTCTCTGGCTCTAGAGTAGCTCTGCTGACCTGGTCCTCTGGCTCTAAAGCAGCTCTGCTAACCTGGTTCTCTGGCTCTAAAGCAGCTCTGCTGGCCTGGTTCTCTGGCTCTAAAGCAGCTCTGCTGGCCTGGTTCTCTCCCTCTAAAGCAGCTCTGCTGACCTGGTTTCTCTGGCTCTACAGCAGCTCTGCTGACCTGGTTCTCTGACTCTAGAGCAGCTCTGCTGACCTAGTTCTTAGGCTCTAGAGCAGCTCTGCTGACCTAGTTCTCTGGCTCTACAGCAGCTCTGCTGACCTGGTTTTCTGCACTCACGACGCACGCACCCGACTTCGCGAAAATATATTTAAAAATAATATACGTTTCTTATAAGTACAAATATATTATTTTGATGAATATCTTACATAATCTCTTGCCTTAATATGTATATTAAAGACACATACATATCATTTTGGAACATAAATTTTTTTTGCGGGAGTCGCGCACCCAGCGCGCCCCAGCACGTATATGATGTCACGCGGGACCCGTAGGCGTGCAAACATCTCGTACCGTAATGCGCATGTGTCACGAATGCGCAGGAGCAGGTGTTGCAGACTGGTCGCATACCAATCGCACATATCACGTGATATTAAATGTATAGGATGTAACTGAAAAACATGCAGCCGTCGCACACCATACACGGATCCTTCATGACTTTTCTAAAATGGCGGCTAGAATGCGCGCACCCACCGTGATGTGTACACTTTGAGTGCGCGACTGCGAAAAAAAATGGATTTTTTTTTTTAAGGAAAATTATATAAATATATTAAAATTAAAAATTAAAACAAGAAAATTAATCAATATTTCAGTTTTAATTAAAAAATTTTTTTTGCAATTTTCAGAAAAATATATAATGTTATTTAATGAATAAAATATTTATAAATAAACAGTTAAAAAACTGTAGAAAATCAGTACAAAAAATAGATATAACTACTATCACACTTAAAAGTTAGCATTTAAAAAACCTTTGAAATTCACTGAAAAAAACCATAGGTTTCAGAGACGTTATAGTTAGAATTTAGCATTTAAAAAACCTTAGAAATTCACAGAAAAAACCATAGGTTTCAGGGGTGTTATAGTTAGCTGCCCATTTCACTCGTACAAAACCATAGAAATTCCTCCGTTATAGTTAGTTCTGCTAACTATAACTCACGTGCCCGCAATGCACTGCTGATGATGTCACATATTGCATCATTCATGACATGGTAAGTGACATCACTGATGACATCACTGATGACATCTCAAATGACATCACTGATGACATCATCCACTTGACAATCCGATACACCACATCATACAGTAGTATAACCTTTCATCACTCACTGTAAAATACAGAGTACCATATTTGAAACCATTGACACACCAATACCAGTTACTACATACCCACTCACTGATTCCTAAGTCTACACACACAACTACCCATTCAACAACAGAATCATCTATACATGCAGTCATTAATTAATAGAACACTATCAAATGCACTTATACACATATATAGACATTGACACATCAGCAGTCATCTTAGTCGGTTATGCAGTCATCCTACTCACTCATGAAAAAAATGTATCACACTTAAATTTACTCACTTACACAATTATCCAACGACACCTCATTTATTCAAACACATAGTAACTCATTGTTAATATGTTAAAAAAGCACCATTACAATTATACACTCATTCATATATTTACTCTCACAATCACTGACTCTTACACAAACTTATTTATATACACCAACTCTCACATACAATGCCTTTTATTTTTTTACTTTGTTGAAGATGTACAACTAAAACATATATTCGCTCACCAACACACAAATAAATACACTCAGTCACCCAAACAACTGTTTCCACATGCACTCTTAAACCCATACACCTAGTCAATCAACCATTCACACATCTATGCATAGAGTTACACACACCCCATCCAACCACACACAAACTCAGTGTCCCATACAAATACTCACCTAATCAATAACTAATATACACACTCATGTAGTTAGTGACCAACTGAGGCAGCATGTTATACAACAACAAAAACAGTGCTGCACACATTCACATAGTTTAGTTACTAATCCATGTATTAAGTGAGACACTTTTAATTACTCACTTAAAAAGACAGTCAGACAGCTACTAAATCCTCCATCCAGACAGTTATATATACACTCAATCTTCAATATAGATTGGTATATATATAATACATATTTAAATTTCAAACTAAACCACATTCAGTGGATGATGTCATCAGTGATGTCATCAGTGATATCATTTGAGATGTCATCAGTGATGTCACTGACCATGTCATGAATGATGCAATATGTGACATCATCAGCAGTGCATTGCGGGTGCGTGAGTTACAGTTAGCAGAACTAACTATAACGGAGGAATTTCTATGGTTTTGTACGAGTGAAATGGGCAGCTAACTATAACACCCCTGAAACCTATGGTTTTTTCTGTGAATTTCTAAGGTTTTTTAAATGCTAATTTCTAACTATAACGTCTCTGAAACCTATGTTTTTTTTCAGTGAATACATATATATATATATAATTCACTGAAAAAACCATAGGTTTCACACACGTTATAGTTAGGAATTAGAATTTAAAAAACCTTGCAAATTCAGTGAAAAAACCATAGGTTTCACACATGCTATAGTTAGCTGGAGATTTTACTCATAAAAAACCAATGAAATTCCCCCGTTATAGTTAGTGCAGGCAACTATAACTCACACGACCGCAATCCTCTGCTGATGCTAATACTGTATTTAGACACTTATTTGCCCATGTCTTCTTCCATTAAACTTTAGCTATACATATATTACAATTTTTTTTTTTCATAAAGACACATATGTCATCAGCAGAGGATTGCGGTCGCGTGAGTTATAGTTGCCTGCACTAACTATAACGGGGGAATTTCATTGGTTTTTTATGAGTAAAATCTCCAGCTAACTATAGCATGTGTGAAACCTATGGTTTTTTCACTGAATTTGCAAGGTTTTTTAAATGCTAATTCCTAACTATAACGTGTGTGAAACCTATGGTTTTTTCAGTGAATTTGTACGTTTTTTTAAATGCTAAGTTACTTTACGCCATTCTTGGCGTGCGCGCCCACTTAACGCAGTTCGTTCCGTGCGCGCACGGTGCGCTTCGCGCACCGTGCGCGCACAGTGAGCACACGGTGCGCTTTGCGCACCGCGCGCCCACTTTACGCAGTTAGTGCCGTGCACGCACGGTGGCCACGCGGTGCGCTATGCGCACCGCGTGCCCACGTTACGCTTGATGGGCCATGTACGCACGATGCGCTTCGCGCACCGTCCGCACATGGAGGACATATTATGCACTTCGTTGTGAAAGGTAATATTTTAAATGTTGCTTGTGATAGATAATCCATGCACAAAGGTGCCCTTCGGGCAGCTTTTGCACACGGGGTGGGGACAGTGTGGATTATTTTTTGTTTTAAAAATAATTTTTACGGTACGCGTACGGTAAGCGTAATCGGCGTTTTTTCGAAAAAAAATAAAATTGAATTTTTTACATTGGGGGTTCTTTTGGGATATCTTGATCAAGGCTAGGTGGTTAGGAGCTGTATAAACAGCCCCTTTACATGTTTTTTGCCTTTGTTTTTCTCCCCCCCTCAGAGTGTGAGAGAGAAAATGGCGGCCGCCGCTTCCTGGTTTCGACCGATTCAAATGTTTACTAAGATCTAACAGCCAATCAGAATCCCGCTCGCGCACGGCACCGTACGCGTACGGTAAGCTTACCGTAAGCGCACGGTAAGCGCACCGTAAGCTGGCTCAGATATATATATTGATTTAAATGCTATTTTCTCAGGATCTACTGAACAGATTTACACCAGACATACAAAAGGCACTTCCTTGACCTGTAGACTACCTCTCTGCCAAATTTCAAGTAACTCTGTTCGGCCGTTCGGGCTGTAGCTGTGTCTAAAGGTCCTATGGAAAAATGCATGGGAAAAACGCGTTTTGGGACCCCCCTTTTTTCTCAGCCCCCGCTTGACGAATCCCCCCGAGACTTTCAGGGTAGGAGCGGAGCGTAGCGCCCCATTAGTTTTGAAAATTTCGCGAGGATTCGTCGACCGGCGCCAAAGTTATTCCAAATAGAATGTTGCGGTTTTCCTATGGAAAAGGGGTCCTAACTATAACTACCTACTGGCGACCGCCAGTAGGTAATATATATATATATGTATATATATATATATATATATATATATATATATTATCTACTGGCGGTCGCCAGTAGATAGTTATAGTTACAACCTAGTTTCCATAGGAAATCTCAAAATTCTATTTTGTATAACTTTAGCGCCGGTTGACGAATCCTCGCGAAATTTTCAAAACTAATGGGGCGCTCCGTTCAACTCCTACCCTGAAAGTCTCGGGGTGATTCGTCAAGCGGGGGCCGAGAAAAAAGGGGGGTCCCAAAACACGTTTTCCCCATGCATTTTTCCATAGGACCTTTAGACACAGCTACAGCCAGAACGGCTGAACAGAATTACTTGAAATTTGGCAAAGAGGTAGTCCTCAGGTCAGGCTTGTGCCTTTTGCATATATGGTGTAAATCCGTTCAGTAGTTCCTGAGAAAATCAAAAGTAAAATCATATACATATCTGGGCGGAGCCTAACCACACATCTCATTGTGAGATCTGATTGGCTGTCAGCACTTCATCCAAGAAGTGTTGGCAGCCATCTTGGAACCAATATACATGATAGCACCTCATTAAAAAGCATTGCAGTTAATAGAAGGTTTTAAGACTTTAGTTACATTATAAATCATTTGTTGATGGTACCATACTCATTTTAGGAATTGTAGTATGTTCTAAGGTGATTTTACCATGTGAAAAAGCCGTCTGCTGGGATATCATGAATCATGTTTGAGAGAAAACTATTTTCACATGCTTTTCCCACAGAGGTTTGGAAGGTGATCTATAAGCTAAACTGAGAGCATATTTTCTGTAAATTCACATTATCTTTCTCAGTCATGTGAGAATGAAGTCTGACATTCTCAGTAAAACATGTACATCCAACAAGGGCAGAGACTGTCAGTTGATTCCTTTGTGTTCTACTGCAGCTTCCCAGTGTTCCAAAGAACAACTAGAGCGCTAACAGTCTTACTTATGACAAAGGTATGGCACACCTGAAGCCATCTTGATTGGAATAAAGTGGTAACATTTAAAACATTTAATTTAAAAAGGAACAAAATGAGAGGGTTCATTTTGCCATAGAATGTATGATTAGTGCTGCAGAAAGAAAAATTAGGGCACATTTTGAGTGACTTCTCAAATCCTCTTCTATTTCATTAAAGAATTCTGACATGCAGACTGAAACATGCACTTTCAATACCAGCAGCAGACTTCCCTGGTGAGCAGTAGCTTTACTACAGTGATCTAATGAGCAACTCGAGTGCTAACATTCTGAATTTATGGCAAATGTGTGACACATCTGAATGCCTTCTTCATTGAATCAAAGTAAAAAACTGACAGTATGCCTACTGAGGAGACTGCAGTAAATGAAGAAATTAGGAAACTTCATAACAAGTCTCCCAAGATGGCCACCAGACACAAAAGAGCCCAAATGTAGCACAAATATCACCAAGATATAGCCCAAGTATAGCCCAATGACAGAAATCCCAGAGTGTTTTAAAGAACAACTAGAGCGCTAACAGTCTTACTTATGACAAAGGTATGGCACACCTGCAGCCATCTTGATTGGAATAAAGTGGTAACATTTAAAACATTTAATTTGCAAAGGAACAAAATGAGGGGGTTCATTTTGCCATAGAAATTATGACTAGTGCTGCAGAAAGAAAACTTAGGGCACATTTTGACTTCTCAAATCCTCTTCTATTTCATTAAAAAGTTCTGACATGCAGACTGAAACATGCACTTTGAATACCAGCAGCAGACTTCCCTGGTGATCACTAGCTTTACTACAGTGATCTAATGAGGAACTAGAGTGCTACCATTCAGAATGTATGGCAAATGTGTCACATCTGAATGCCTTCTTGATGGAACCAAAGTAAACAAGCATTGAAAATGCAATAGGTCTCGCCCTCGTTTAAGTTAAAGCAATTCTGTTTGTAATTAGGTGGCTTTTTAGCTTTGCTTTTGTTAGTGTTTTTCAAAATTTCATGTAAATAACATGCATATCTGTATATGTATGCATGCATTTATATTTGTATTTATATAGATATGCAGATTATATATATGTTTATATATGTATGTAAATTTATTTAACATAGTTGTATTCTTTATAGTCGACTACATGCAAGTTTAAATGTATGAGTATTATACTCGTATTTGATTTGTGTAAACTTTTTTCTTTTCTTGTTGACATAATGAAAGAAGAATTTTTTCTATGTCTATTACCAAACGGTTGTGTAACTATGGCAACAAAGGATTTAAATAATGTGGCAAATGTGCTGTACCTGTGTTCAGTGACCAAGGCGGCGAGTCCGTCGAAACGCGTTTGGCCATTTTGCTGTAAATAAATATTTTTCTTTGACGAATTTCCCACGGAGTCAGCGCCTCTTCATAAACAGCTTGAACTGGATTGTTGAATATATGTATGTATATACATATATATAGCAAAAACCAAAGGAAATGATGGACGGAGTGTTGAACATTGCAAGCACTCACCCCCAGTCAACTGATCTGGGTTTAATCCATCACCGTTCTTTAGCCCACTCTGCCACCCCAGTTCAGACATGGCCATATGCAAATCAGTCTGACCCTGTGCCTCATGGGAACAGTCCAGCCCGAACTACCAAGCCATGTCTTCCCTGGACCGGAAACAAGCTTCCTAGGACCGGTTTCTGGCATTTCAGCCGTCTTCAGCCAGGCTTGCTTGAATCCAGTGGCAAAGTGAGCAAGGGACTCACGTCTGAGCATACCCTGCCAACTTATGGCGAACAAAGCAAAAACCAAAGGAAATGATGGACGGAGTGTTGAACATTGCAAGCACTCACCCCCAGTCAACTGATCTGGGTTTAATCCATCACCGTTCTTTAGCCCACTCTGCCACCCCAGTTCAGACATGGCCATATGCAAATCAGTCTGACCCTGTGCCTCATGGGAACAGTCCAGCCCGAACTACCAAGCCATGTCTTCCCTGGACCGGAAACAAGCTTCCTAGGACCGGTTTCTGGCATTTCAGCCGTCTTCAGCCAGGCTTGCTTGAATCCAGTGGCAAAGTGAGCAAGGGACTCACGTCTGAGCATACCCTGCCAACTTATGGCGAACAAAGCAAAAACCAAAGGAAATGATGGACGGAGTGTTGAACATTGCAAGCACTCACCCCCAGTCAACTGATCTGGGTTTAATCCATCACCGTTCTTTAGCCCACTCTGCCACCCCAGTTCAGACATGGCCATATGCAAATCAGTCTGACCCTGTGCCTCATGGGAACAGTCCAGCCCGAACTACCAAGCCATGTCTTCCCTGGACCGGAAACAAGCTTCCTAGGACCGGTTTCTGGCATTTCAGCCGTCTTCAGTCAGGCTTGCTTGAATCCAGTGGCAAAGTGAGCAAGGGACTCACGTCTGAGCATACCCTGCCAACTTATAGCGAACAAAGCAAAAACCAAAGGAAATGATGGACGGAGTGTTGAACATTGCAAGCACTCACCCCCAGTCAACTGATCTGGGTTTAATCCATCACCGTTCTTTAGCCCACTCTGCCACCCCAGTTCAGACATGGCCATATGCAAATCAGTCTGACCCTGTGCCTCATGGGAACAGTCCAGCCCGAACTACCAAGCCATGTCTTCCCTGGACCGGAAACAAGCTTCCTAGGACCGGTTTCTGGCATTTCAGCCGTCTTCAGCCAGGCTTGCTTGAATCCAGTGGCAAAGTGAGCAAGGGACTCACGTCTGAGCATACCCTGCCAACTTATGGCGAACAAAGCAAAAACCAAAGGAAATGATGGACGGAGTGTTGAACATTGCAAGCACTCACCCCCAGTCAACTGATCTGGGTTTAATCCATCACCGTTCTTTAGCCCACTCTGCCACCCCAGTTCAGACATGGCCATATGCAAATCAGTCTGACCCTGTGCCTCATGGGAACAGTCCAGCCCGAACTACCAAGCCATGTCTTCCCTGGACCGGAAACAAGCTTCCTAGGACCGGTTTCTGGCATTTCAGCATGTCTGCATTGTCAGCATTCCGTCCATCATTTGTTTGTTGTAACGCTTTTTGCCCTAAGTGGGATGGGTATTCCCAGACGTGGGACCCGTGCTCACTACGCCACTGGAGTTAAGCTATCCTGGCTGATGACGGCTGATAGCCAGAAACCGGTCCTAGGATGCTTGATTCCGGTCCAGGGAAGACATGGCTTGGCAGTTCGGGCTGGACTGTTCCCATGAGGCACAGGGTCAAGACTGATTTGCATACGGCCATGTCTAAACTGGGGTGGCGTAGTGGGCAAAAGAACGATGGATTTAACCCAGATCTCTTGACTGGGGGAGAATGTCTGCATTGTCAGCATTCCGTCCATCATTTGTTTGTTGTAACGCTTTTTGCCCTAAGTGGGATGGGTATTCCCAGACGTGGGACCCGTGCTCACTACGCCACTGGAGTTAAGCTATCCTGGCTGATGACGGCTGATAGCCAGAAACCGGTCCTAGGATGCTTGATTCCGGTCCAGGGAAGACATGGCTTGGCAGTTCGGGCTGGACTGTTCCCATGAGGCACAGGGTCAAGACTGATTTGCATACGGCCATGTCTAAACTGGGGTGGCGTAGTGGGCAAAAGAACGATGGATTTAACCCAGATCTCTTGACTGGGGGAGAATGTCTGCATTGTCAGCATTCCGTCCATCATTTGTTTGTTGTAACGCTTTTTGCCCTAAGTGGGATGGGTATTCCCAGACGTGGGACCCGTGCTCACTACGCCACTGGAGTTAAGCTATCCTGGCTGATGACGGCTGATAGCCAGAAACCGGTCCTAGGATGCTTGATTCCGGTCCAGGGAAGACATGGCTTGGCAGTTCGGGCTGGACTGTTCCCATGAGGCACAGGGTCAAGACTGATTTGCATACGGCCATGTCTAAACTGGGGTGGCGTAGTGGGCAAAAGAACGATGGATTTAACCCAGATCTCTTGACTGGGGGAGAATGTCTGCATTGTCAGCATTCCGTCCATCATTTGTTTGTTGTAACGCTTTTTGCCCTAAGTGGGATGGGTATTCCCAGACGTGGGACCCGTGCTCACTACGCCACTGGAGTTAAGCTATCCTGGCTGATGACGGCTGATAGCCAGAAACCGGTCCTAGGATGCTTGATTCCGGTCCAGGGAAGACATGGCTTGGCAGTTCGGGCTGGACTGTTCCCATGAGGCACAGGGTCAAGACTGATTTGCATACGGCCATGTCTAAACTGGGGTGGCGTAGTGGGCAAAAGAACGATGGATTTAACCCAGATCTCTTGACTGGGGGAGAATGTCTGCATTGTCAGCATTCCGTCCATCATTTGTTTGTTGTAACGCTATACATATATATACACATACATATATATAAATGCATATATGTGCATATGTGTGCGTGTAGAGAGAGGTAGAGAGAGGTAGAGAGGTAGAGATGTAGAGGTAGAGACGTAGAGGTAGAGAGGTAGAGGTAGAGAGGTAGAGGTAGAGAGGTAGAGGAAGAGAGGTAGAGGTAGAGAGGTAGAGAGTAGTGGAGAGAGAGGTAGAGAAAGGTAGAGAGGTATAGAGTAGAGGATGAGTAATAGAGAGTAGAGAGTAGTAGAGAGTGAGTAGTAGAGAGTAGTAGCGAGTGAGAAGTAGAGAGTAGTAGAGAGTGAGTAGTAGAGGGAGTAGTAGAGAGTAGTAGAGAGTGAGTAGTAGAGGGAGTAGTAGAGAGTGAGTATTAGAGAGTGAGTATTAGAGAGTGAGTAGTAGAGAGTAGTAGAGAGTGAGTAGTGGAGACTGTGTAGCAGAGAGAGAGTAGTAGAGAATGAGTAGTAGAGAATGAGTAGTAGAGTGAGTAGTAGAGAATAGTAGAGAGTGAGTAGTAGAGAGTAGTAGAGAGTGAGTAGTAGAGAGTAGTAGAGAGTAGTAGAGAGAGAGTAGTAGAGAGTGAGTAGTAGAGAGTGAGTAGTAGAGAGTGAGTCGTAGAGAGAGAGTAGTAGAGAGAGTGAGTAGTAGAGAGTAGTAGAGAGTAGTACAGAGTGAGTAGTAGAGAGTGATTAGTAGAGAGCAGTGGAGAAGTAGAGAGTGAGTAGTAGAGAGTAGTAGAGAGTGAGTAGTAGAGTGAGTAGTAGGGAATAGTAGGGAGTAGTAGGGAGTGAGTAGTAGAGTGAGTAGTAGAGTGAGTAGTAGAGAGCACGTAGTAGAGAGTGTGTAGTAGAGAGAGAGTAGTAGAGAGTAGTAGAGGGTGAGTAGTAGAGAGTGAGTAGTAGAGAGTAGTAGAGAGTGAGTAGTAGAGAGTAGTAGAGAGAGAGTAGTAGAGAGTGAGTAGTAGAGAGTGAGTAGTAGAGAGAGAGTAGTAGAGAGAGTGAGTAGTAGAGAGTAGTAGAGAGAGTAGTAGAGAGTAGTACAGAGTGAGTAGTAGAGAGTGATTAGTAGAGAGTAGTGGAGAAGTAGAGAGTGAGTAGTAGAGAGTAGTAGAGAGTGAGTAGTAGAGTGAGTAGTAGGGAGTAGTAGGGAGTAGTAGAGAGTGAGTAGTAGAGTGAGTAGTAGAGTGAGTAGTAGAGAGCAAGTAGTAGAGAGTGTGTAGTAGAGAGAGAGTAGTAGAGAGTAGTAGAGGGTGAGTAGTAGAGAGTGAGTAGTAGAGAGAGTAGTAGAGAGTAGTAGAGTAGTACAGAGTGAGTAGTAGAGAGTAGTAGAGATTGAGTAGTAGAGTAGTAGAGAGTGAGTGGT
Organism: Triturus cristatus; assembly: GCF_964204655.1. Lineage (NCBI taxonomy): Eukaryota > Metazoa > Chordata > Amphibia > Caudata > Salamandridae > Triturus > Triturus cristatus. The sequence goes on from NC_140581.1 coordinate 1,097,793,682, forward strand.
AGAGAATAGTAGAGAGTAGTAGAGAGTGAGTAGTAGAGAGTGAGTAGTAGAGAGTAGTAGAGTAGTAGAGAGTAGTAGAAAGTGAGTAGCAGAGAGTGAGTAGTAGAAAGTAGTAGCGAGTGAGTAGTAGAGAGTGAGTAGTTTAATTTAAAAGGAACACAATGAGGAGGTTCATTTTGCCATAGAAATTATGATTAGTGAATAAAAAAGAAAAATTAGGGCACATTTTGAGTGACTTATCAAATCCTCTTCTATTTCATTAAAAAATTCTGACATGCAGACTGAAACATGCCCTTTCAATACCAGCAGCAGACTTCCCTGGTGAGCAGTAGCTTTACTACAGTGATCTAATGAGCAACTAGAGTGCTACCATTCAGAATTTATGGAAAATGTGGGACACATCTGAATGCCTTCTTGATGGAATCAAAGTAAACAAGCATTGAAAATGCAATAGGTCTCGCCCTCGTTTAAGTTAAAGCAATTCTGTTTGTAATTAGGTGGCTTTTTAGCTTTGCTTGTATTAGAGTTTTTCAAACTTTCATGTACATACCATGCATATGTATGCATATATGTATATGTTTGCATGAATTTATATTTATATAGATATGCAGATTATATTTATATGTTTATATATTCACTGAAAAAACCATAGGTTTCACACACGTTATAGTTACGAATTAGCATTTACAAAACCTTGCAAATTCATTTAAAAAACCATAGGTTTCACACATGTGATAGTTAGCTGGACATTTCACTCGTAAAAAACCAATGAAATTCCCCCGTTATAGTTAGTGCAGGCAACTATAACTCACGCGACCGCAATCCTGTGCTGATGACGTCAGATATTAGATCACTGTATTTAGACACTTATTTACCCATGTCTTCTTCCATTAATCTTTAGCTATACATATATTACAAATATTTATTTTTCATAAAGACACATATGTCATCAGTGATGTAATATCTGACGTCATCAGCAGAGGATTGCGGTCGCGTGAGTTATAGTTGCCTGCACTAACTATAACGGGGGAATTTCATTGGTTTTTTACGAGTGAAATGTCCAGCTAACTATAACATGTGTGAAACCTATGGTTTTTTAAGTGAATATATATATATATATATCTATAGAGAGAGAGAGAGAGAGAGAGAGAGATGTATATATAGAGAGAGATGTAGAGATAGATAGATAGGTAGATAGATAGATAGATAGATAGATAGATAGATAGATAGATAGATAGATAGATAGATAGATAGATAGATAGATAGATAGATAGATAGATAGATAGATAGATAGATAGATAGATAGATAGATAGATAGATAGATAGATAGATAGATAGATAGATAGATAGATAGATAGATAGATAGATAGATAGATATAGATCTAACCTACTGGCAGTCCTTTAATTAGGACCTAGTTTCCATAGAAAAAGCATTTTTTTAGACTAATAACATGAGCTACGTTTGTCATATCTTCACAAACTTTTCAAAACTAGTTTGCCACGCACTTCAGCTGCTGTTTGGAAGGTTTCTAAGTGATTCATCAAGAGGGGGCCTAGAGAAAGGGGAAGTCCCAAAATGCATGTTCCCCATGCAATTTCCCATAGGGTTTTTAGACACGACTACAGCCCGAACTGCTGAATGGAATGACACTAAATTTTGACAGAAAGCTAGATCTTTGTCCAGACGGATCTCTTTTTGAGATTTGGTATAAATCTGTTCAGTAGTTTTGGAGTTATTTAAGAAAAAAGATCTATGTATTTCTAGGGATGCTGATCCACTGCCAATCAACTGTAGTGGTTCCACGGATCCATGCTCCAACAGAAATGCTGTGATTGACTGCCACAACCTGAAAGGAAAGGGTTTCATTTCCAGAGTTGCCTGTGATTGTTCCGGGGACCTGTTTGCCTTACCTGCCTTCCTGCCGCTCCTGGGGTCCTGACGCTATGTGTCTCCCCTCCCGCCGCTACTTTCCATCACACGGCTTCTGCAGGGGGAGAGTAGAGCTCCCAGGCTGCTCAGTGGCCAGTTGACGCTATCCTCGAGCCCGGAGGCGCTCAAAAGACAGAGGCTCCCTCCGCATCGCGGGACGTGCGCGGGCGGCGCCGGACGAAGCCCGGGCAAAGGGCGGGCCCTCTGTGGCCCTCAGAGGCCAGAGGAGGCTGGGCTGGGCCCTTCCCCTTCATTTCCTTATTCGCATTTGGACCATACATTATATTTGCTGCCCCCAGATAAGTTCCCATGTGACTTTCGTCTGGCCTTTTTGTAAATTGTTATCTGTATAATTATAGTTTTTTCGTTAGACAGCACTAAAGGCTAAGTGGGATTTGCCTAGCAACCTATACTTTTGTAGCACGTATTATGACCCTGTCTGTTTCTAAAGAAAAATCCCTAGTGGGAGGAGCAGTCAACCTAGGAACGTTAGGCAATTATGTCATTAGGGCTACCCCAGGAATTGACAGGGATATTGCACTTGCTGATTGCCGGGCCGAAAGACGCCGTTCTGTTGAGTTTATCAAGAACAAACGTTCATCTCTGGGCCCGTTACAGCTAGCCGTATCACCACATTCTAGCACGCTGCGTGAAAGCGAGGGTTTCGATGCTTCTTTCTGTGATAATATACCGTTACTCCTCCGAGATGGAACCCCCCCACTTGAGCCAAATAATGACTTAATTATTAATTTATCTGCTTCCTTTAGTAACCCAATATTAGAGCCAGAAGTTTTGCCAGACACACTGTCATCAACTGTACAGACTGTCCAAAAACCTACTATTACCCCGAATTTTTCTCGAGTACAAGGCCCACCACCGAAAGAAAGGAGAAAGAGGGGGAGTGGACCAAAGAGAAACAAGACCAAATTAATTAATTTTGGTAATTCTAAGAGCTCTTCATCTAATGCACCCACACTATCCACCTCGGCTACTCCATTACACTGCCCAATAATGGAAACATCAGATACTAACTTAATGGGAAACATGGTAAAAATCGAAAAACTGATTAGATCTCTTATATTGCCATTAGTAGAGAGACTAAAAAGAATAGCCTTACAGTTGGGGAATTTAGAACAGGCAATTGGGGAGATCAAAGAGGGAACCAAGGATTTACCAAAGTCCCCATTAGTTCCCTTAATTATTGCATCAGCCCCAAACACTATCGACCAAAGGGGAGCAAAAACTATGAGTCAAGTTAAATCAAAACCCCCGGAATTATTGCTCCCCCAAAAATCTCTGTTAAATGTAAATACTAGAGAAAAAGTGGCTGAGGTGGGTGGGAAACTTAATTTTCTACGAGGTGCCCAAAAACCAAATGACAATGAGGATTCTGCAAGGACACCCTTCCTTAAAATCACAATGTGGAACTGCCTCCGGAAGCAGCTCCGCTCGTGGTGGTCCTTACGGGACGGAAAAATAGAAGATTATAGCCAGCTAAAAAATAAGGTCATGTTTTGGCTTAGGCAGAATCGCCCACTTCCTCCAAACGTAAATGGGGAAATTCTACATGTGAGACGTCTTCCCTGGCTAGGACACAGAATAAAAGACATTATGGGGGATATTATCATAATCAATTTTAGAGATAAAAGGGCAGTTAGATATATTCTAAATTGGTTTCCTTTAAAATCCAGTAACGCAATCACAGTACGTGAATTGCCCTACTTTTACCCTAGAGCACCGATGACCTCTGAAACTAACTTGAGACCACCATTTCGAAATCAGGATGACTCCATTAGACCCTTACTTCAACTCCAGGACGTGCACTCTGGCCCCGCATTCAAACACCAAGTCGATTACTTTAGGCCCCCATCTCAACATCTGGAGGATTATTCTAGGCCCCTACTCCTAGACCAGAAGAATTACTATAAACCCTTATATCAATACCGGAATGATGTTCTTAGGTCCCTACCTCAAAATCAGAATTATTGTTATGTTTCACTATCTCAGTCTCAGGCTGATCGTTTCAGCCCACCGATTCAATATCAGAATGGTCACTATAGGCCTTCATCTCAACATCATGGTGGTCGTTTCAGGTCCCTATCCCAATACCAGGAGGATCGCTTCAGGCCCAAATTTCAACATCAGGATGATCATTTGTTACCCCTCTGCAACCGCTATGCGGCATTATCAGGTTTGGAGGGAGTGGATTGACTTGATTTTTGGGGTATAACAAAGGATGTTATTGACAGTCCACAAAAGGTCCCTTTTACAAGCACTGAAGTAAATACTAACTACACTGCTTATGCCTCTTATGTCTCTCATCTAAGACACAAACGGAATCAGGTCACATCTATTGACCAATTGGATAAGTCCGTAGGTCTAAATCAGGTTGAATCGATCCCTGCTTCTGATCAGAATCTAAATTCTAACCCTATTACTGGACCCGTACAAGATACACAGGAATGTATAGGAGAGGAGAGTAAACCCCGTATTGCAGTTCTATTTTGGAACATAGCAGGCCAACGATCCAAGGTCACAAATGACGTATGGAGGGACTTTAGCTCTAAATTTGATATCATAGCACTTCAAGAGACTTGGGCTATTGATGTGATACATATGGAGGGATTTAAAACCCACTTTATACCTGCCCAGCCCTCCATCTCAGGCAGAGCGAAAGGAGGTTTAACAATTTATGTTTCAAACCTCCTTAATACAAAGGAAGTAGTGCCTATTACTTTGGATCCAAATTTTCAGATTCTTAGGCTGACTCTAAACAACAGGGACAGTTTCCTTATAGTTAATTTTTATAATAACCTTCCTGACATTGAGGCAATGAATTTGGTATCCTTGATACGGTCTATATTAATAGCCAAAATAAGGAAGACAACTAATGAAGAGGTAATTATTTGGGGGTGGGGGGGATTTCAACCTGGGACCATGCCTTACTACTGATAATACCAATATCTGTGGTGTCCTGGACGAATTTGAAAACCCCATCCCACATTTTAGACATTCTATCCTAGGTAATTATTTAAATGAAATCTCATTCGAGTTAGACCTGGTTCAGGCAAATACCTTGAATGACAAGAATCAAATATTGGCCCCTACTTTCCATGGGAGAGGACACCTAACAACTATAGACTATATCTTGGTCTCAAATGGTGGGAGGACTATAGATGCAGGATTTATTAGACACACAATTGTGCTAAGCGATCATTATCCTCTCAGCATTTCTCTATCATTGTCTCATAAACCGAAGAGTGGCCTGGGTTCTGTTTTATTACAAAATAATCTGGTATTAGGCAGATTAAATGGATATGCGCTTAAATGGGGGAAAGTTGACCCCATGGAAATAACAAAGCTATTGATAGAGAGGGCCTATCCCTCCATCATGAAATGCCTTACTCTAGACACTTCACATACAGAAGTCATTGCCAATTTTGAACTGATCGTTAAAGCGATCAATGAGGCTCTGTGGGTAGAAATAAAACATAAGCCAAAAAAGAGGAAGGGCTGGTTCAATCATGACTGTACGGTTGCTTACGCAAATTTAAAAATTGCACTGAGAAAACTGGTTAGGGTTCCTCATGAAATAACTTCATTAAGGAAAGCGTATAACTCCGCATTAAAAAACAGGAAAAAAGAACTAAAAAATCAACTCTGGGACCAATTGCATTAAACCTGCTCCCATAAAAACTCGGCTGCTTTTTGGCAAGTGGTCAAGTCTCCCCTTCTAACTGACAATACTAATCATGCTAAGTTAGACTTAGCAATAGAAGAAAAGGAATGGGTTCTTCATTTTTCCAAGATTTTTTCAGCTGGTCTGGAGTCTGCTAAACTGCAGGACCCAAAATCTCAGAACTCTAATCCCCGGAACGACCTAGATAGCGCCTATCCCATTGACCTACAGTTCTCCTTGAAACAAACCGCCCAGGCTCTGAGTGCAAGTAAAAATGGGAATGCACCGGGCCCAGATGGTGTACCTATTGATTTATTTAAAGCTCAAATGGACCTCTGGACCCCCCTTCTAACTAGAGTCCTGAATGCATCCTGTAATATAGGTTTACTAGTTTCATGGTCAAAATCCGTACTAGTCCCCATTTTTAAAAAAGGTGACCGGGAGTCAGTAACCTGCTATCATCCAATCTCTCTCTTAGACTCTCTTGGAAAAGTGGCAGGTCAAATTATTCTAGAGCAACTACAAGATTGGGCGGATGACGGCAGGATTATTTCAGATCTACAATACGGGTTTCGTCAGGGTCTGGGGACCATCGAACAGGCCCTAAACCTCTCACTATTGATTGATAAGTATGTTTATATTAAAGGAGGTGACCTGTACATGGTCTATGTGGACTTATCGTCCGCATTTGATTGCGTCTCCCACTCCAAACTTTGGGCATTACTGGTTGATATGGGGGCTCCATTGAATTTGGTTAAGTTTGTAAGGGATCTTTACGCTAATGCCACCGCAAGAGTACGATATGGGGTGGGAGGGGAGTTGACGGAAGAGTTCCCAGTAGAAAATGGGGTTAGGCAAGGGTGTGTCCTGGCCCCTTTTCTCTTTACATTGTATACCAATGGGCTGGAAAGAGAGATGATGAAGGGATCCCAGGATCTCCCAATGGTGAATAATCGTCCAATACCTGCACTCCTTTATGCAGATGATACCGTCATCTTAGCTCGTACCCCCCGTGAACTTCAAAAGAATTTGGACAGATATTCCACATTTATGGCAGGCCTTGACCTGAAGATAAATATTAGTAAAACCTTTGTCATGAGGGCAAGTTCTGGCCATAAAAGCATAAGTAAAATGAGGTGTATTTATCTGAACCAAGAAAAAATAGCGACTACGCAAAAATACTCCTATTTAGGCGTAACAATAGATCACAAGCTATCCTGGAAACCGGCTGTAGAAACGAGAAAACTTCTTTTTTTAAGAACAACTACAGCCCTTGTCAATTTTACCAGGAAGTTGGGAAATAGAGCTCCCCCTGAAATCATTGCGATCTATAAAGCCAAATGCCTCTCTGTGGCGTTGTACGGGGCGGGTTTATGGGGCTTCACAGGTACGGATAGTATTCAGAGAGTTGAAAATTCGTTTCTGAGGTTCCTTCTTCCAGTTCCTGGGAGTGTGGGTACCTTTGCTTGTCATACAGAGCTGGGTCTTGTACATGTGACGGACCTAGCCAAAGTTGAACCACTTTTATTATGGCGCAGGATTTGCTCCTCAGATAAAGCAACCTTTTCTCAGTCTATTCTGTCTGACTGTCTAATCATGGATAATGCTCGCAGGTCAAGGTGGCTGTGGTACATTGCGAGTTTTTTTCATGATTTGGGCTGGGATAAATATTATCATAATCCCTCCTCAATATGTGAGGTTTCGAGAAAACCTTAAAAAAGAAAGGTCTCGCCCATCTTGAGGAGCTGAGACTGATGACCGAAGCCGGTAAACCTTCTGTTATCCACAGTCTAATGACACAATTGGTACCTACAATACAGGCGTACCTTACCTTTAATACCACGAGTTACGAGCGTTACCTATTGGTAAGATTTAGGATGAATCTCTTCCATCGAATGGTTGCATTTCCAGCGCGAAATAATTGGGCTAAAGTACTTTCTTGCTGTCCCTGTGATGACATTTCTTTACAATCGACTCTGCACACTATTCTTTTTTGCAAATTTTACACTGAACCCAGGAAAAAATGGCTTATTCCATTACTGAGGCGTATTGGTCATAGACAATGTCGCACAGCCTTACTCTTTTTACAGATGCTGGAGGGAGTGCTATTGGTATTTATAGAAGTCAGTTTTTTTAAATGTATTCTTCGCCATCGTAGGAATTTAGATCAATATGGTATGGAGATCAGCTATTGTCATTTTTGACTTTAATGGATTTACTCTGTTGGTTGTGAAACGTCCAAATTAAAGATTAAATAGTTGCTATGTATATGCCCTTCCTAGTTTTCTTATATAAAACGAGGTGGGGTATATATTTTCTTTTTTTTTACTTGTAAATATTATGTTTTTTATTCTATTTATGTATTTAGGTCTGGTATTTTTATTGTATGCTTTTACGAATGATCATTTTATTGTATGCTTTTTATGATTTGTAACCAAAATCGAAATAAAGCAAGAATTGAAATTGAAATTGAAATTGAAAGGAAAGTTGCAGCCACCATTTTCGATATCGAGACACGGGGTCAGGTGTTAGGGCAGAGGTAACCTGATCCCAAGGGTCTGATAAAAGTGTCTGTAAGGGACCCCACTTCGGAGAGAAATTATGAAAAAAAAAACATGCGCAAGGATTTGCAGGCCAATGAAATGCTCAGTGTGGCCCCCATGTGAATCCTTAATGGATCCACGGATCCAGACCACAATTAAAAATAACAATTCGCCCACTCACATACACACTCACATACTTTCTCATACCCCCACACAACCACTCACACACCCACCACAGACCTACACAGCCACTCACACACTCACTCACACACCCATCCAGCCATTGACACACCCACTCACAGAGCCACAAAATCACTCACAGACCCACACAGCCACTCATACACACATAAAGCCACTCATACACACACTCACAGACCTACACACCACTCACACTCACACAACCAGCCACTCACACACCCATTTGCAGACCCACAAAACCACTACACACCCACTCACAGACCCACACAGCCACTCACAGACCCATACAATCATCACACACCAATAGAGCCACTCATACACCCACCCACAGACCCACTCACACATCCACTGTATCTGTATTGAATGTGTTGTTTTGTATTGAATGTGTGATTTTGGTTGGGAACAGATCCGCTGAGCCTTCATGGATCTGCCTGCTATATAGCCATCAGATCCCTTATTTGTCCAGAGATCAGAAGCAGATACACAGATCTAAGTGAGAAATTTTAAAAAACATATTGTAAAACAAAAAGAATCAGTGTTTTGGAAAAGAATTGGCTCTGAAAAGAGCCTTTGTGCTTATGGCATGTAGATAATAACTACACAAGATGCAGTGTTTTAAGTTGTTGAGGAACACCCTGTTGCCTTTGTCTGTAAAATGGTCTCCGTCTTTTCGATGGATCCATCCATGTTGAAGCGTAAGTATTGTGATATATAGAGCCCATGTTGTGGTCTTGGAGAAATGCAGAAAGTTTTATTGACATGTTTCCTGGATTTCTATAACTGTGGACAAAAGTGGGTTGACCATTGCCACGTCTGTCTTTGGCAAATGTTGGAGAACACCAAGGCAGTATGTGGGAAAACTGACGTTAATTTACCAAAGGGATCATTCATTATGGTTTCCAGTCCTACCTCAGTAATTGTGCCTAGGTCATTGCCACCACAGGGCACAACCATGAAGTCTGGATGTTGGCAATATGCAATTCTTTCAATCAAAGGCAGCAATTGATACCATCATTTTACCCCTTTCTGGCCAACACAAGTAATGTCTACATTAGGTAAACATAGGTCCCTGTCAATGGCACTCTTTCTAGCACTCTCTCTGGCCCAAAACACAGAACTGTGGCCCACATTCCAGATTCTGACCATTTTGGAGACAAGCTGGAGTAGCACACAGGAAAAGGCTGCAGCACAAGGAGGCCGTTTTGAAGATGAAAGGCAGCTAAAATGGAGGGCAGCAAGTAAAATATAAAATAACATATTTGATTGGGTGGTGGAGATGTACGTGGAACTAAAATTAGGTATTGTCTTTAACAAAACAAAACTACCTTTGTGATTGGCTTTGGAATTTTTTTTAAAAGTTATATTTTTTGGGATATGCTTGGAATTGATAACAGTCAGCCACACCTACCACAGTCAATGTGAAGCAAGTAGGCTGCTTAGAGAAAGTCTTGTGAATTTTTCACCTATTGGTAGGCAGAGACTATTGGAAACCTGGTTACTATGGAAATGGAACTAAAAGAGTGTAGGGGAAAGTGAACAAAAGAGACTACAGTGTGAAACTGAAAAACAGACTGGTTAACACACAATACTCAGTGTCGGAGTGTATTTCTTGTAATTGACAATGTTTTAAAAAATAAAATATTAATAAAAGACATTAACAGAAGATTGTTGGATGCTTTTCAGGGATTCTGGGTCCACAGATCCATCGCAGATTCACACGGGGGTCACACTGAGCACTGCAGTGTATCCACGGATAAAAAAACCCTCTCATAATGTACATGTTTACAGTGGTATACCAAAAATAAAAGATGAAAGAAACTCTGTGATTGACCAGGTATGGCTGAAGTAAGTGAGAGAACAGGTGGAAGGGTAGCCATTTTAGGCACTTTTCTTCCGAGAGAGGGGGGGAGGATTACCATAGATCTGACTAGAGATTTGCAATAAAAACCAAATGTTAAGAGATAGTACAAGAATAGTTAGAGTACAACAAAGAGATTTCTACGGGTATGTTAATTAGGTTGTAGTATAAAAAATGATATATTTTTTTAAAGCTATAAGCACATATAAGCTGAAAGAACATGTGTAGCTTCTGGACACTACAGTAAAAGGCAAAATAGAAGGGAGCTTAGATGAGATCATTAAATAAAAATATAGTGAGCAGCAAAGGAAGAAGGGAAATTGCTATACTGAAAATATAGTTATTATATTATGGCAGTATGAATGAATATGCTTGAAATTAGATGTGGGTGGTTGCTTATAGCATGTAATTTAATAGTGTGTAATTTGTACCCACTCAAAAAGTTAGGCTGACACTTATACAACCAGTTAAACTTCAACTAAAACACATATGTACACACTACTCATAGAGCCAGACAGTGACTGACACACTCAGTCACACACGCACAAAAGCATTCACACACCCATTTGCTAACCTCTACATCTACTTACATAGTCATTCACACACCCATACAGGCACTGTCACACCCATTCACACACCTATACAGCTATGCATGTACCTCACACTCAGACAGTGAGTTATATACATGCACTTACACACCCATACAACCAGTTGTGCAACCAGTCACACACTCATACAGCCAGTCGCATACCTATTTACAAAACCGTAGAGCCACTCACACACTCTGTCAGACAGCGACTGGCGCAATACACATACACACACACACCCACGCACACACGCACACACACACACATGCACACACACACACACACCATTCTCCTTTCCTCACTCCCTCCCTTTTTTCCCCATTCTCTGCCTCAATATCCATATCCCTTTGTTTCCACTCGCCCTCTCTAGACTTCTTCCGCTCAGTGCCTCTGTTTTGCTTTCCTTCATATTCATTTTCCTACTTACTCCTGCTTCCTTCAAGTCCCTCTCCTTCTTGTCTTGCTTTGGAATATCCCTCCTCCTCCTCCACTCATTGATTAAACTTGACCCCTTTCAGAGAAAGATGCTATTTTTCATTTCTATTTTTTCTTTGCACTCTGGTACTTTCAAGGCCTCTGTTATAACATGAAATGCAGATAAATGGACTTGGAAAAATGTAGATTTCTGCTCCTGTCTCCATCTCGCTGCCCCTCTTTTCATCCCGTTCTCCCCCGTCACCTTTCTGTACTTCACAACTTCCGGCTGCCTACACCCAGGACTTCATTTCTTCTCTCTTCCTCTGTTCCGTTTCTGCCTTTCCCTTCTCTACAGTTTTCCTGACTTATTTACTCTCAGGCTGTTATTCTTATTATCCATCTTCCATTTTTCTCCCTTCCTCCTCTCCAGTCCCCCTCTTCAGTTTCCCTCTCCCCTTCTACCTCTCTTTCTTCTCCACTCTAACCCATTATCGCTGTTCTTTCTGAGATTTTCAGCTACCTCGTGTCAGGCGTAAACTGCTCGTGCATTCCTATTTTTTCATGCATTATTGTGCTTAATTTTTTAAAATTTAGAATTGAAAATGTAAAACAGCAAGTGCCAGAATTGAAAAAAACCCAGGATTTGATGAGCTACTTGCCCCTGACGTAGAACTGTTTCAATACATATCAATTTTTGTTAACGGATAACAGTGATCTTTAGGGAATTCTGGTGGAATTTAATTTCCCTAGTAACTTATATTGGGGCAGGTTTATGTTCCCTGGCGCATCCCTGCAAATCAGCATGGATGCGCCAGGGAAGATGCGTCACGCAAGTTTGCCCTTGCGCCACCGCAGATGCGCCGCATTTACAATGCAGCGCATCGTGGCGCAAGGACAAGCAGATGCGTGATGCATCTGCCGGCGTAAGGTTGGCGCAGTGCTGAAGTTGTGTCGCAAGCGCGACGCAACTTCAGCACTGTTCCAACCTAACCCATACCTAACATGGTGCGTCAAGCCTTATGCCTGCTTCAAGCAGGCGCAGGGTTTTGACGCATCAGCGTAGGGAAAGTGACTCAGTGAAATCTTATAGATTTCCCTGAGTCACTTTTCAGGGGCGTTCCTGCGACGGAACGCCCCCCCTGCGTGGAAACGCCCACATGAAACCTGACGCAGGTTTCATGTGGCGCAGGGCTTTACACCGTGACGCATCTCCATAGATGCGTCACGATGTAAATAGGGCGCAACGTGGCGCAGGGTTTACGCCGCCGCTGCGTCACAAAAGTGACGCAACGGCGGCGTAAAAGTGGCACAACTACAACATAGATCTGCCCCATTGTATTTACAGTTGGAGAAAGTAAAACGAAAGCCTCTTTGGCTTTAAAAATTCTTGAATCTTTGTTCTACATTAGGAGCAATGACACATATGTGTTTAAGATCTCTTCTCAACTCTCTGCCTATCACTCCATCTCCCTTCTTCCCTCTGCCTTTTACCTCCTCCCTCCCCTGTTTCAGTCTTGCTCCCTCCTTACTCTTCGTCCAACTCCCACCACCTCTCTCCCTCTACTCCTTTCCTATATCGTCTATTACTTCTCTGCTTTTCCATCTTCCTCTTCCACCGTACCCACTCTGGTTCCACTTTTCCATCAGTGCCCTGTGTCTCCTCTCACTTCTCCCCTTTCTTGTCCTTCCACATTTATCCCATCCTCTATCTTCTAGATTCCAGAGAAGAAAGTATTGCTATGACAACATAGCTGACTTTACACAGTGTTGAATCCTTGACTTATAATGGTTGGGAGTTTACTTTAATTTCATACTTGGTTGTACTGTAGTTGTTTTTTCCTTTATGGTCTTGTGTCTTGGGTGTTGCGTGCCTTGAGCTGTTTATGGTCCAGTGGTCCTGGATCATCCACTTGCAATTTACCAACTGATGCATGTTGGCAGCTGCATGGGCTCCTGGTCTCTTATTAAATTTCGCAATTATATTTGTTGGCTATGTGGTTAATTTATCTAAGCACCACACAGCTAAGTGCCCCTGCTTTTACGAAGCACCCGGCGGCCACTCGATGAGTTCATGTCACAAGCCAGCCCAGTTTGGAGTTCATCCTTCCATTCTGGTAGGCGCGGGTCTCAAGATCCCTAGTACTAGTCTGTGATTACTATCATCCGCATGCTACGACAGTCCTGGCATTTCCAACTCACTCAGTAACAGTTCCCCTTTGCAAGCCTAATTTCATGTTTTCTCTCTTACAACTAGTTGTTAAGGATTACCATCTTCCCCAGGTATAATTCCCCCGATTATAAATCTATTTATAAATGTTGTCTCTCATACAACTAGCCTACATGTATCGGTACCACTTGTACGCTTCCCCACCCCCAGCATATGGCCTGAACTACCAACCTGTATGTATTAGAATATAGTCTCACTTCCTATGATGTCATTTCCTTTTATGTGTTTCCAGTGATGCTACTTCTAACGCTACAATTTGCATCTAAAGTTTTAACCGTAAATGTGAGCCTGCTCAGGTCAACTTGCAAAGTGTATCTTCTGTGAGCACATCTCCAATAGGAGGGAAGAATCTTAGGCTAAGCAGAGTCAGGAGTGACCAAAAATCCCAAGGCACTGAGCATAAAGGCATCCCCGGGGTCCCACTTGAAATGCACCAGAGTTCATTCACCGTGCAAATTTATTTCTCAGACTTACTTTTTATTTATTTATTTATTTATTCATATTTTATTGCCTGTGTTTCCGTACTTCTCCCTTGATCATCTTCCATACACATTTAAGACGCAACTTATTTGGCATTAAGGGATAAAGCTGCCTCGACCCCCTGCTGCGAATGCCCATTTTCGGGCTCGCGCATAGTTTGCATTTCATTTTACTAGCCAGTTCAGAAGTAGGGTACATTCCATGATACGAGAGGTTATTCAAGGACTCCTGCAGTCTGCTAATGTTTTCCAAACCATTCAGCTTTCAGACAAAAATCCCTGTACAACGGTGAACTCTAAAGGTATAACAGGGATAACCTTGGTCGGGCACCTGCTGCAATCCGTGTCTGGCCTCTGCTCTTCCAATGTGGTTTCCTCGGTTAACCTGCTCCAGATAAATAGAACTGAAGCGCTAGCGTGATCGCTGTTTGAACAAACTCCTTTGTGTTCTTGGAAAATGCATCAACAGGCACATCTTTTTACAGTGTGCAGTGACCCCTAGAATTATGGTCTAATATGCTGCGTCCCTGGGTAGCAGTACATTGGATCTATTTCTGGGCTCTAAAGAATCCTGGAAACATACATGTTAATAGGAACATAAGTGACAGCACGCATTATTACTTGGGCAGTCCCTCCGCTTCATCAGTTGTCTTTTTCTGCCTCCAAGAAACATACTGATTAACATAATGCATTGATCTCTGATTCATCTATGGTGGGCTAGTTTTCACCTTTGGGCTCAGAAGGGTTAGTCGACCGCTGCTGAGAGATGTGCATGCAATCTGGAGGTCACAGATTTGCACCTCGTGGCAGCAACTCAGTTTTTTCATCCTCATAAAAAATATAAAATGATTTTCCATTGAGAATGGTAGCACCAATTATTTACATTCCCACTAAACCCAAACACTGCGGTACTGATTGCAATCTAAACCATATTATTATTGCTGCTACTAGGAAAACGCGGGGTAGACCTTCAGGAGGCTTGATGGCCTGGGTAAAGAATGCTTTAGGGTCCAAAATTAAGCACTTATATGTAGACTTACGGGACATTTTGGACTTCGAGCCGACCTTATCTAGTGGTTGGAAGGGCAAATTCTTTAATGTATATAATAGGGTGGACTTTGCTAGGGAGGAAACAGATACTCTTTGCATATTGGATCATGCTCTGACCAAGCACCTGGATAATACTCATGCCATAGTGGCAGGAGACTTCAATTGTACCTTCAAGCCCTTACCGCTCCAGATCTGATAGAGGATTGGTACCGGGGGTGGGCAATTCCATCATTAAACTTGCCGAAGGTCAAATGGACGAAGAGGGGCGGTCAGTTGCTTGCCTTAACACTGCAGCATGATTCACGAGGAACTAATGGGGGAACTAGATCAGACCCAAATGGGGACCATACTTATAATAGACCCAGCCACACAAGCAGAATTGATTATTGCATAACTACCCCAGTTTATGGCTTGTAGTAGATGATATGATGGTGGTCAAGAGATACGATAGTGACCACAACGCACTTGCACTTTCGTTAACCATGTCAGGCAATGCCCACTCTAACTCAAAGGGTGGTCTCAAGCTGGGGGTTCTCTCCCTTACAAACAATCAGAGATCAGTCAAGTGAGGTTGGGTAGAAAAGCACCCGGAAGTGCTAGATTTAGTCAAGAAGAAAACATTGGATCTAATTAAGAATCTAGTCAAAACCCCTAGTAATGACGCTGTAAAGAGCATAGGTCCATGCCATCAGCAACTCCTAAAAGAGGTCAGGGAATTGCTCAGTCGGCCAGTAAAAATACGGGGAAGTGGTAGCCACTGCACTGGAAATAAGCATGACTCTAAGAGTACATGGTACAATCAGGACTGTAGTAGGTCCAAGGGGGAGCTCATCAGTGCTGTAAAGCGCAAAGTCCACTCAGAGATTGTGACTTGTAGAGCCAAGTATAGGTGGGCTATTGCTAGTGCCAAAAAGGAGTGGGAAGGCTCATTATGGTCAGCACCACACACAGCCCTAACAGCCAAAGATCCCAAGACTTTTTGGAGAGAGACAACCCACTGGCTCAAGGGGGAAAAACCAGAGCTGGATTATAACATACAGCCTGAAGAATGGATAGCTTACTTTGGGTCCCTCTATGCTAATGTCTGTCACACAAGAGGTGAGATGGGCGAGCCCCTGGTTGATGGGTTGAGTGGGGAAGGTGATCCTGTGATGTTTTGCCGTAGAGGAAACTCAGTTGGTGATCTCAACATGTGTATCAGCGCAGGCCCCAGGTCCAGATGAAATTCCCAATGATTTGTACAAAGAGGATAAATGGCTGTGGGACTCGTATATAAATATGTTATCCAACTTGATTTTGTCTGGTGCCCCTGTACCGCTATCGTGGCAGATTGCAGAAATTGTGCCCATCTATAAGAAAGGCGACAGATCCAAGCCATCGAATTATAGGCCGATAGGCCTTAAAGATTCCCTCCCAAAAACGTTTTGCAAACAGGTCTTAGGGAGGCTCCAAGAATGGATGGTGGAGTCCCACATTTTAGGTGATTTTCGAGCGGGTGTTCGTACCAAAGTTAATACTGTAGATCAGGTTTTTCGTTTCATTTGTATTTATCGGAAGGAAGTGGATGTTAAAGGGGGAAAAGTATATGTCGCCTTTGTTGACCTGCGTACAACTTTTGATTCCGTGCCCCGGGCAAAGTTGTGGGGAGTATTGAAAGAGTTGGGCTTGCCGGCAAACCTCCTAGATATTTTAATTAGATTACATGCTTCCAATACGGCACAGGTTATTTGGGGCCCAAACAATGAAGTAACAGGCACCTTCCCTGTACAACGTGGAGTAAAGCAGGGATGTGTGCTAGCGCCCACTTTTTTTACTCTTTTTATCAATGGCATCATTGATTTTTTGAATAGGGATGGTTGTGATGCCCCGAAAATAGGTACAAGAAGAGTTCCCGCCTTGTTATTTGCTGATGATACCCTTTTAATTTCCAAGTCACTGCAGGGTTTACAACAACTTTTAAATGATTTTTATAAAGTTTTGTAATGATAGGGGCTTCTTTTTAAATGAAGGAAAAACCAAGTACATGATTTTTAACAAACAAGGACAAAACAATCCTCCAGTAGATTAATATGGACAGGTAGTACTATACTTGAACAAGTAGATGTCTTTGAATACCTTGGAATTCGTGTGTCTCCATCATTAAACTGGGACCCTCACATGGAGAAGGCTAAGTTACATCAAATTTTCAGGTGTAATCATATTAGTAAAATACACAGAAAAACAGTGTCACGAAAAATTGCCCCTGTGCTCGAAATCTACAATCTCAAGGTACTGGGGACATAATGTATGGTGTAGAGTTGTGGGGGACAGGTAATATATTGCCCTTAGCAGTTTTTGAAAATCGTTTTTTAAGATCTTTGGTGGATCTCCCTCTAAGCTCCCCAATGAAACCCTTGTACATTGACCTTGCACATAGACAATTGAAACATAAGGCGAGGTACAGACTGATAATGTTTTGGTTCAGGCTATGGACTGTGGAAGAGCTTGAAACCTACCGAGAGGCCCTATCAGAACTTCTGCGATCTCCAAAGGCTTCAACAATTATATGGTTTATCTCGGTACGGAAAATTCTGGGAAAGCTGGGCATGGATGATTTTTAGACCAACCCAGGAAGTGTGAGGCATACCCCAAGAGCGAAAATGAAAGAAGCGTTTTGGGAATCTATTTTAGCCGAAGACCTTACAAATTCAGTGTCTAGCTTGACCACAGACTTTCTTAAATTTAAATGCTCTCTGGTGTTCGAGCCAAGTATTGATGAAATTGTTCCCTCAATGGCACGGAAACTCTTTTTGCAGTTCCGCTATAAAAAACTTCCTACAAAACTGTTTTACTCAAAGTGGTCCAGTAGTACTGTCCTGGATGATCTCTGCCCGGCATGTCGAGGAAGCACAGAATCTTTGGTCCATTTACTCTTTTTTTGTCCATCATATCAGTCTTTGAGGAAAAAATTGACTTTCCGGTATGCACTCTAGTAGGACGGGAGCACTATTTAGAGGTGTTAAGATCTTTGTGTACCGACACTAGACAACCAATTGTATTTGGCCTCTCTAGATTTTGGCATGCCCTTTGGATCAGGCGTGGGAAATTAGGTATCTGAAATACATTGTTTTGAAAAAGAACTGTTAGTTTTGAACCCTATGCAACTGTTTAAGATTTTGCACTCATTAAATGTGTAAATATGTACAACAAGCACTTTAATATCCATCATATAATTGTTTGCTGCTGCACAATGCACTTTGAACCACCTTGGTGTCCCTCTTTTAAATTTTGTAATTGTATAATTGTTTTAGCTAATGTTAATATTTCTTCCTTTTTTAAATCTATGCCGGTTGTTTGTTCGTTTTTATTTTGTGCTGTGTACTTTATAGGATCCTTGTGATCATAAATAAAGTTATGATGATGATGAAAATGATTTTCCGTTGAGTTTAGTAGCACCAATTATTTACATTTCCACTAAACCCAAACACTACGGCACTGATCACAATCTAAACCATATTATTATGATTATTTGTATTATAATTATCATTGTTCTATTATTTTTATTTATTCAATATAGTTCAGTAGTGCCACTAACCTGGGGGTAAGGGAGTGTGCTATAGGATTAGCAGAGATGACTGGGACTCCTCACTTTCCCATCAGTGTGAGATCTATGTATGTGGCATGTTGCATGTACACGTTTCCCCGGATGGTGTTCCCCATGTAGATCTAAGTTTTGGGTTGCCATAGAAGTAGCTGGTTCCCTCTCTGCATGCCCATCTGCTGCTCCTTGTTTCCTCTTTCAGCAAAGGAGGTTTTAACCAGGAGAAAGTATGTCTACTTTGGATTAGTAAAATCTTCAATGTAGAAGAGAAAAGCTCCTTGTGATCACCCAACTGATTTGGGCAAGTTCCAGCAGGTGTGCCTATGACCTGCTAGACAAATTCCTACTTAAAAACAGTGGTCAGGGTCACTGTTCTCACATGGAGCAGACATTTCTAGTATCCAGTGGTCAGTGGTCAGATCTGGAACATGGGCTGCAGTCCCAGCAATACATTTGATTGGTTGAGGCCTGTCTTCAGAGGCTCTGCATCCTATGATAGTATTTGATGCCCTGGTACTGCTGCAGGCTCAGAACATTTGAGCAGACTATACATGGAGCCGTGGCACCCATTGCAAATGCCCAGAAATACAAAGGTGTTCTTCGAACAGTTTTTAAACTGCAGCTTGAGTGTAAGCCTCTCCACAAAGAGGAAGTAAAGTCATCTTTGCAATTTTTTAGAAATTATTTAGATGTAAACGTCTCATTATTACTAAACTATTGAACCTAATTGTGAATAAAATTCTTATTCTTTCCAGAATTTATAATTGGAGTGTAAAATAACAGAGGGATATTTGCTTTGTTGCCTGTACATAATCTTCTAAACAAATTTGACCCTTCAAAAGTATAGTTGGATTATTAACCCTCCCAAACACCTGAATTGCAAAAGCTAAAAAAGGCTAAAAAAACAACACTGCAAACAGCTAGAAAGGAAATGGAGAGCCAGCCACAAAACCACCAACAGATCTACCTACAAGGCTGCAGTCAGACGCTATCACCAGCAGATAAGAGACCCCAAAACAAATCACTAGTGGACCACATCGAAGCAAGCTTCAATGGCTACAAGGAGATCTTCTCAATTGTTAAGGCTTTCACCTCACCCTCAGCCACTATCACCAACATCGCTTCCTCCCAGCAACTCTGTGACATCCTATCCACCTTCTTCAAGAGCACAATTCCAAACATCTACAGCTACTTTGCACACAACCTAATCCCAGAGAATTTGTTGCTAACCTACCCACCACCAACCAAGATGGACAGCTGACCGAATAGACAACCCTCACCAGAAACAAAACAAAGGCAATCATGCAGACTATCCACTGAGGGTTCCAACTGACCCATGCCCCCACCACATCAATAACCTGGGAAAATCACCAATCAGCACCACCCTGACCCACATCATCAACATCTCCATCAGGTCTGCCACTTTCCTTGATGAATGTAAACTTGCAAAAATCGACGCCCTCCTCAAGAAGCCTACAGCCGACCCAAATCAACTTAGCAACTTCTGACCCATCTCCCTGCTTTCCTATCCAGCCCAAGTGAGTGAGAAGGCCATCAACAAGCAACACACTACCCTCCTCGAATTTCCACAGCTTCTAGACAACACTCAATCAGGAATCAGAAAGAGCCACAGCACAGAAGCAAATCTCATTGTGGCCACAAATGCCATTCAGATCATCCTGGACCGAGGAGAAACAGCGGCCCTTATCCTGCTCGACCTCTCTGCGGCTTTCAATACTGTTTCCCATAACACCCTGATCAGAAGGCTCCATAAGATTGGCATACAGGGATCCACTCTCAAATGGATCTGTTCCTTCTTCATGGGAAGAACCCAAAGGGTCAGGCTGGCCCCCTTCACATCAGAAACCAAGAAATTGATATGCGGAGTCTCACAGGGATTGTTCCTCAGCCCCACTATTTTCAACATATACATGACACCTCTAGCCAATGACTTTCGATCAAAAATCATCATTGTCATCTCCTACACTGATGACACACAACTTATCCTCTCCCTGATGGATAAAACAACTACCGCCAGAACCAACTTTACCAACTGAATGACCATGCTAGAACCCTAGATGCGCACAAACTCCCTTACAATGGGACTCCACCTGATGGCAGTCAGGGCTAGGTTCAACACTCACACCCACAGATCATGCAAGAATTGATGGATCATCCTAGACAACAAGCTCAACATGGTGGCTCAAGTCAAAACAATGTGCACCTCCTGCTTCCACATCCTAACGCATGCTGCAAAAAATATTCAACTGGTTGTCTCAGAACACCAGACGGACCATCACACAAGCACTCATACCCAGCAGGCTAACACCACTACAAGACTCATAATCTACCTCCCATGTCGAACCTACATAACAGAGCTTCACTGGATCCCCGTTCACAAGGGCAGACAATACAAACTTCTCACGTACACATGCAAAGCCCTACACAACACAGGACCAGAATGCCTGAACAGGTGCATACACTTTAACCAACCCACCAGACTCCTCCGCCCTATCTTACTCTCACTCTCACACATTCCTAGCATCCGTAAAAGCAAAACTGGAGGTTTCGCATTCTTCTACATCACACTCTGTGTGCTATACAAAGCAATATAACATAACAAGGAACATGATAATTTCAGAAGCTTGTACAGAATCTGACCTCTGTGGTGTTGGAAATGGCCCTTTTTGCAGGGTTATCCCCAAACATTTTGCTTCTTCCTCCTAATTTTTCCTGACCGGCTGTTGTTGGTTTTAGGACTCTGGGCACTTAACAACTGATTATAAGCCAATATCGGTGAGATGAGGATTTTTTAAAATTTTTGCCCATATGCTCCCCACCCCAGTGCCCCAATGAACCTCCCACCCTTAAAACCCAGTGCCCAAAAAATAACAATAAAAAAGAAAATACCTAACCCATGAGAAACCCTCCTTACCAATAGGCAGAGCCTTTTGGCTCCCCCTCCTGGTATATGCCGGGCTTTATTAAAAATCCCCTAAAAAAGCTTTTTTTTTTTTCATCCTTCATCTCCCCTTGTTTTTTAACTGAAAAAAAAAAAAAAAAAAAAAGAAACTACTCTTACTCCTACCTCTTCTAGAATAGAAGTTACTACTACCGTTTATCTCTCTGGTCTCCCTTTATCTTAACTACCAAGGAATCTGCCTCTTCTACTGACTTGATCTGATACATGTGGTTATTCCACATAACCCGGAGCTGTGCAGGGAACTTAAATTTTGCAGTTGCCCCTAAAGCATTAAGCACCTCCAACCTCTTTCCCAGTTCCCATTGCCTGACTGCCGTAATATGGGAAACGTCTGATCTAATTTGGAAAGAAAACGAGTTGAGGGTGTTGGATGTTATCGATTTCTCTTTCAGGGCTTGTGTCAAGATCCTTTCCTTAACATTAAATGATAAAAAATTGATCAGGATATTCCTCGGCTTTTGATGCGCAGGGTTCCTCCGGAAGGGGTCCCGATGAACCCTTTGTATCTCTATGTTCAAGTCAATTTCATCCGCGCCTTGCAACACCGTATCCCTCAGGAGCCTGATCACAAACCCTTTTAGGTCTGCGCCCTCTTGTGCTTCCGGTACATTCAACAGTCTTAAATTATTTCGCCTTGAGTGGTTCTCAAGCCGTTCAATGTCCTCCCTCATCTCCATATTCTCTTTGGACAATCTCACTATATCACTTTCCACCATGGAGATTGAGCTCTTCATCTTTGGTAACTCATTTTCCATAGCGTCAGTTCTCAATGTGACTGCATCTATCCTTACTGAGAGTGCCTCGCATGAGGCCTGTATCGCTGCCTGATTGGCTTCTGAAATGGAAAATCTATTAGCCAACACCGCTTGATTACTCTCAGATATGGTAAATCTGGAATTGATGTCATCCTTCATTGTTAGGAGAATATCCGCTAAAGAGGAAAAAGAGGAGGGAGTCGACTGATGGCCCGAAGATGTATTAGCATAGGCAATATGAACGTTCGATGTATCCGGCTTATCTAAGGCTGAAATAGTAACCGGGACAGTGGCGCTAGTAGCTACACCGACGGAGGTCGCGGTGATAGAGACAGAGTCAGAGATCCCCCTGACACAAGGTCTGTCCCTCTCTGGAGCTGATTCTTTAAATCCCTCTTCAGCGAGAACAGCGAAGGAATTAGATAATCTTATCTCAGGATGTATTCTCACAATCTGCTCCTGAGAGGAATCTATAGCTGCTGTAGATACTACTTCATTAAGAGCCTGACATTGCTTTTTTTTTTTATTTTATTTTTTTAAACCGTTTATTACAGGTCTTAAAAGTATACAAGTATGGGCCCACAACCTTCCGGCCGGCCGCTAGCAATGGTAGGAACATACGACATACATTTATGGAACACGTGGTATTACAGGAGGAGCATTTCTCCGTAGGTAACAATGTCAAAGCCACATCATCCAGGCCCCAGTATGCGGTTTCATTTTAAATTAAGAACAACAAAAATTAAAACCACACCCACAAGGCAACCCACAATCAAAAATAGCAGCACATGCTCCCCTAGAGGGGGGATCCCAACTATACACAGAAGTGTGAGGAGGGGGAAGAGAACAGAGCGAGGACTGGGGGAACCCAATGCCCGGCAGCGGAGGAATGAGTCGGCTAAGGGGATGGGGCTGGCGAGGCATCAGGCAGCAGTGGTGGTGCGCAGATACCCCCTCGGTAGGCGTTCCAGGGGCCCCATACTTTCACCCATGTCCCAGGCTTACCCTTCGCCACATACACCACCTTTTCGCGAAACATGCACCAGTCCATGTGTTCTTTCCAGGCCGAGACCGTCGGGGGCCTCTGGGATCCCCACAGTTGAGCAATATCACGCTTGGCTATCATATATCCCAGAGCCACCCACCACGTCTGCGGCGCCGAGTAATCAGTCGGTTCCCACACATTCAACAGGCATCTCCTCGCTTCAGGCAACAACGCCACATGTGTAACCAGTCGCAGCACCTCATGTACACCACGCCAGAACCCCTCTACCTCCGGGCACTCCCACAAAATATGCATAAAGGTCCCCAAAGCACCACACCCACGCTTACACAACCCATCTCCAGCATAGCCCATACGCAGAAGCTTTGGCCCCGTCATGTAGACCCGGTGGAGTATCTTGAGCTGGACGAAGCGAAGGCGAGCCGGCACGGCCACCTCCTTCGGGGAGGCCACCGCGGAGGTCCAGTCCTCGTCGTCCAACTCCAGCCCGTCGGCAACCCAAGCCGCACGAAGGGCAGTTAACAGGCCCGAGCGGTCGTTTATGAGCTTTTTGTATATAAGTGAGATCGTGCTGTCCGGGACGTGCCCATCCAGCATTCTATCCTCCAGGGGGGAATATTCCGGGATGGAGGCAGCGTCCGAGAAGACGGAGCCCAGCGCATGACGGACCTGCAAATACCGAAAGTATTCACTGCCCTGCAACTGAAACTCCGTCTGTAGCATATCGAACGTTTTAAATCCTCCCCTCGTCCAAAGATCCCCAACTTTACTGATACCTATTATGTCCCACTTCTCGAAGCCCTTAGAGGTCCACAGGGAACCTAACCGCTCAGACGCGTATAGTGGTGATGCCCGGGTCAAACGGTCCTTCCACCCCATAGCTGCATTGGCCGCGTGCCAGACTTGCACCATGACACGCGTGGGGCCCGTCAGACGAGCGTCGGGCGCGCTAGAGTAGAGCGCTCGATTGTAGTCGCCACCTGGCAGGAGCATCTTGTCCATTTCAAATGCCGGGTTTAAGGCGGGCCCGAAGAGGCCATGGTTAATGGTGGCGAGCTGGGAGGCCCAATAGTACCGTTTAATATCCGGGAGGGCAATCCCCCCATCAAACCATGGGAGCGTCAGCTTAGCCAGAGCAATGCGCGGCCTCCCGTCCCAGAACAGGCGGCGTTGCAGACTCTCCACCTCACGGAAGTAGCGCGCCGGGACCAAGTCCATAGTGTTCTGCAAAGCGTACAGAAAACGCGGCAGAGACATCATCTTGAACAATGCCGCCCGGCCGAGCGGCGAAAGCGTCAGGCGCCGCCAGCGTGCGACATCTACCCGCAGACGCTGGAGGGGGGGAAGCAGATTCCGTTCATACCGGGCCTCCGGGTCCAGAGTAATGAAGACACCCAAGTACCAAAATCCCTGCGGGGCGATCTGGATCGGACAGCCCCGCGGGAGAATAGGAGCCTCCCCAGAGAGAACATACACACACGATTTAGCCCAGTTGATGACGAGACCGGAGTTACGACCAAACAAGTGTAAAACATCAACTAGCACTAGAAGTGATTTACGTGGGGAGGCTAGGTACAGAAGGATGTCATCAGCGTATAGGGATACGCGGTCCTCATACTCGGGGGTCCAACGGAGACCACGGATGGAAGGCTCCCACCGCAGCCACTCCGCCAGGGGCTCCAAGGCAAGCGCAAAAAGAAGCGGCGACAAGGGACAGCCCTGTCGCGTGCCCCGGCCCAGCTCAAACGGGGCCGATACTCTTCCGTTCACGACCACCTGCGCCATTGGGCCCGCATACAACAATTTGACCCAACTGATGAATCCTGGGCCAAATCCGAACTTCGCGAGCATCGCCCAGATGTATGGCCACTCAAGCATGTCAAACGCCATGGTGGCGTCTAAGGACGTCAAAATGGCCGGTTCCCGTATAAATGGGACGCGCGCAAGCACCCCATGCAAACGCCGCAGATTAAGGGCTGTATTGCGATGGGGAATAAAGCCAGACTGATCCTGATGAACCAGATCTCCCACCACACCGACTAGCCGATTGGCGAGTACCTTAGCGAGAATTTTGGGCTCCGCATTCAGTAGTGAGATAGGCCGTTAGAAGTAACCCGATCCCGAGGTCTCCCCTCCTTATGGATCACCACGATTGTAGCCAGACGCTGGTCAGGCGGGAGGGAGCCCAACGAGTGGGCCGCGAGGAACATTGCGCGGAGGTGAGGCGCCAATGTATCCGGTCGCAGCTTATACAGCTCGATAGGGATACCGTTCGGGCCCATGGCCTTGCCAGAAGCGACCGAGCGTATGGCGAGGGCGATTTCGTCGGAGGTGGGAGCGGCGTCCAGCGACACCCTGTCCTCCCCGGACAGGGAAGGCAGCGCGATATCCCTGAGCAGGGCACGGGAATCCTCTTCCGAGCAAGAAGAGACCGGGGAATACACCTCGCGGAAATACTCCGCGAAACAGGAGACAATTTCTTCTGGCTCAGTTACACACACACCGTTCGTTTTCTCAATCAGCGGGACCACACGATTCGCTCTTTCCTTTTTATCCAACCACGCTATCAGTTTACCAGCCTTATCACCCACATCATACAGTCGCCCCTGTTGCTCTCTACTAAGGCCCCTGGCCGCCTCCGTAACGAGGGCCCTATAAGCCGCCTGCTTGAGCTGGAGGACATGTAGTGCAGCGTCCGTCACCCCATCTTCTAGATTACCCTCCAGCTCCGCTATTTCAGCCTCCACCCGGGTCACCTCCTCCCGCTCGCGCCTCCGGGCGTGGGAAATAAGGGATAGGGCCTCCCCTCTAAGTACTGTTTTGAAGGCCTCCCACAGGGAGATAGCTGAAGGCACTGACCCCACATTCTCCTCAAAATAGCGCTGGAGGGATTTAATCAAGTCAGCGCGAATGGCGGGGTCGCGCAGGTACCAGGAATTGATTGGGACCACCCTGCTCTCAGCCCTCGGAAAAACATCAAAATGCAACAATAGCGGGGAGTGGTCCGAGATACCCCGTGCCAAATGGCGCACCTCCCCCACCCTCCCGACATGGGCCGCCGGGACAAGGACATAATCAAGCCGTGAGAGACTACCATGGGCCCCCGAGTGGAAAGTGTATTGCAACTGCGTGGGATGTTTTAAGCGCCAGCAGTCCACCAATCCCAGTGTATCCAAGAGGCCGGACGGCCACGCCTGTGCCCGGGGGAGGTCCCTAGGGGGGTGACGATCCACAGTCCCAGAAACCACCGCGTTGAAATCCCCCCCACCACCAGAAGCCCCCCCGGAAGGCCAAGGAGGAGGCGCCCCAGATCTGCAAAGGTGGTCGACTGCAACCCTGGTGGGACGTACACTGACACATAGACAACCACTTTGCCCTCCATTCTCCCCACCAAGACAGTGTAACGTCCCCTGTCATCGTGGAGCACCTCATCAATTTCTAACGGGAGCGAGTTCTTTACCATGATACCCACACCCCTCGAGCCTGACGTGAAGCCCGAATGGGCCACGAGGCGGTAGCCACGCCGATTCATGGCGCAGAAGGAATTGCCAATAAGGTGTGTCTCCTGCAGGAAGACCACATCAGGCGAAAGTCGCTTCAGATACTGTAGGACCACACCTCGTTTGATCCTGTCCCCCAGTCCATTGACGTTCCAAGACAACAAAGTCAATTCCCTACCCCCCATCATACACAGAAACCATCATTTGTCCCCCCGAGAGCACAGTAGAACCAACACAAAAAAAGGGTTGCCTTGTGATAATAACGAACAACACCCAATCCCTGCCCACCCACCCCAACAAAACTCCCCCCTCCCTGCACCCCTGCATGAGCCCAGACAGCCCCCCCAACGTGCAGTGTGCCTGTCACCCCATAGATAGTTAAACTAACTAGACCCCCAGAGGAGGAGGGAGAACCCCCAAGAGACCCCACACAACCTCCATAGGAGGGGAACTTAAGCAATCCGACGTATAGTCAAAAGTGGCATCATTTTTGTCCCGAGCGAGGCATAATATTAGTCCCTCAGTCTTGATCTGGCGAGCCCTCTCCCCCGGCCGCTCCACCCCCGCCACCCCGATCCCGTTCTCCGGACAGAGTATCCAGCCAGTCCCCGGCCGCTTCGGGACGATCAAAAAAGTGTGTGCGACCTTCCACCTCCACTCGCAGCTTAGCTGGGAAAAGCATGGCGTATTTGAGATTTAGGTCCCGAAGACGGCGCTTGACACCAAGGAAGCTCAGTCTCTGCTTCTGGACCGCAGGGGTGAAATCAGGATAGAAATTAATGTCCATATTGTCAAGTCTAATCGGTCCCTGTAGTCTGGAGGATTGGAGGATAGCGTCTCTGTCCCGAAAATTAAAAATCCGGGCGATGAGAGGTCTCGGAGCAGCTCCGACCTTAGGCCTTCCCCCGGGAACCCTGTGGGCCCTCTCCACTGCAAAGAATTTACTCAGCCCCCGTGGCTGGAGGTGGGTAACAATCAGGTCTTCCACAAAAAGGTCCGCCGCCGCTTCCTCACGTCCCTCAGGCACCCCGATGATACGGATATTGTTCCTCCGGGCCCGACTCTCGGAGTCCTCCAGGCGACGATCCATCAGCGCACTCGCCCGAGCAAGCCGGCGCACCTCCGTTTGCAGGGCCGCCACGTCTGTCGTAAGGCCCGATGCGGTGTGGGCCAAAGAATCGACTCGGTCATTGGTCTTGGAGAGATCGGCCCTTATCAGGCCAACATCTACGAGGACCGAGTCGATCTTCTGCGCCAGTGTGTCAAAACGCTGGCCCACAGAGGCCTTCATCTCGGCGATGGCGCCCATGACATCCCGCAGAGTCAGATCCGTGGGCAGATCGGGGGCATCAGTAGGGCCCTCAGGGGACCTGCGTGGCACCTCAGGAGATCCGAGCCTGACATTGCTGCATTGTCAGACCCTTACGCTCCTCAAGATTCTTCACTGCTAATCCATCTTTTATGGAATCTGTAAGTGTAAATGTGGTAGAAGCTGCAGCTGTGCTAGAGGCCATGACCTTGTAGTAGGTTTTAAGAGATGGGGTCACTCTGAATTTGGAGGGAGGAGAGTTCTTAGATTTACCTCTTCTTTGCACACTAGTTGCGCTGGCCGGATTCTTCTTCTTTAGGGAGGCACAGGAGCTAACTAATGGCTCTTCTAATGTTTGGCCTTTTTTGCTCCCAGGCCTTATCTCTAAAATCGGGGGAGAGGTCCTCGGCGGGTATTGAGAGGGTTTCAGTTGAGGGTCCAGGACCAACCTAGCACGCAGAGCGTATCTGTTCCGGCAGGAGGCTTTTACCTGTGGTAGTAGTTTTTTTCACAGGAAACTCTCCGTACCGTTCACCACCTCGCCGCTCTCCAACCCCCCCGCACTCTCCTGGGCGGAATTATCAGGGCACCCGGGAGCAACTTCCATCCATCCACTAACACTCGGCGGTACACACTCCACCGCCTCCACCATGGAGACAGACAGCTTCCCCACCACCTCCGACTCCACTGACTCGCACCGTCCTTACTCGATCAACCGGAGACCAAAGTCTTAAAAGATCTAGAAGGGAGAATCGGCCAGCCTGAGTCTGCCTGGTTATCCCTCTCCTGTGATCCTGAGCAAGCCCGACTGATTTCATCAGACCTTGATAATGCGAGACAGGATTATAGGGTGATGCTGGACAATAAATGCAAGGCACAGTGGGAAGCATCTCGTATGGAGAATTTTGAATATGGGGAGAAAGCCGGAGCTTTGTTGGCCTGAAAGGCTAGACTTGATAGATCTAAAAGTTATATTAAAGAACTGGTAGTAAATAATGAAGGAGAGATCTCAAATAGAGTTGAGGACATGCAAACTTGTCTGCTATCTCTGTTTTCTGTTTTCTGATTTATATAGGGAGGGGTCTGTTCCAACCCTTGAAGCAATAAGAGCTTGGCTAGGGGATAAACAGCTCCCAGCGTTATCGTCGGAGGATAAATTATGGTTAGATGCTCCTATCTCCGAAGAAGAAATTCAGGAACAGATTAGGAGATCAAAGAATAAAAAAGCGTCTGGTTCCGATGCAATACCAAGTGAGATTTATAAACTCTTAGCGGACGAACTAGTCCCGGTCTTAAAGGTAATCTTTAACTCTATTTTTTCGATAGGAGGCAGGGTCCCTGCATCATGGAAGGAAGCCATTCTGGTTCTGATTATGAAGCCAGGCAAAGACCCCACTAAGGCAGATTCATATCGACCGATCTCCCTGCTGAATGCCGATTATAAGATCTTTGTCGGCATTCTAGCGGGGAGATTGGCAAAACTGGCTCCGAAGTTGATCCATCAGGACCAGAAGGGTTTTATGGCCGGAAGACACTTAGATGATCTGACTCATATACTGCTAGGAAATATAGATCTTGCGGTACAAAGACAAGTTCCCATGGCCTTGGTCGCGCTGGACGCGGCCAAGGCCTTTGATAAAGTTTGTTGGATCTACTTGTGGGTTGTTCTTGAGGCGATGGGATTTGGCCCGATCTTTATTGAGACACTTCAGAGATGTTATCAGGGGGCCTCGGCCCGGATACTCCTGAATGGTGTGCTTATCTCTGTTTTTTACATCCAACGAGGGACTAGGCAGGGCTGTCCACTTTCCCCATTGTTGTTTAATATTTATATTGAACCGTTGGCCCAAGCGATCAGGCTAAATAATCTAATAGTTCCCTTTCAATCTGGCCCTTATAGCTCGAAATTAGCCCTCTATGCGGACGACCTAGTAGTATATACTGGCAATCCG
This sequence comes from Triturus cristatus, assembly GCF_964204655.1. Classification (NCBI taxonomy): domain Eukaryota; kingdom Metazoa; phylum Chordata; class Amphibia; order Caudata; family Salamandridae; genus Triturus; species Triturus cristatus. Next base: position 1,097,823,732 of record NC_140581.1, read on the forward strand.
GAAATCACGATTCCGGTTATAGAGAATCTAGTGGCCTCATTTGGTGCTGTGTCCGGGTATGAAGTAAATAGCTCCAAAACGGAGGTCATGTGCTGGAACATAGACAATTGGAGTGGGAAGGTCTCTTCTGAGTTTAGATACTTGGGAATTACAGTGGTCGCAGATTTGGATAGAATCCCGCAAATCAATCTAGATAGAGTTTCCAAGGAAATAGTCCGTCTGTTAAACAAATGGGGCAATCTTCCTTTGACGATTTTTGGCAAGGTTAACCTTGTAAAGATGATCATTCTTCCTAAACTCTCTTTTTTATTCTCCACCATTCCGTTGTCATTTTCATTGAAGGGTATTAATAAAATACAGGGTAGGATCGGGAGTTTTATATGGGGCGATAAGGGAGTAAGGCTCTCTTGGAAAAAGCTCAGGCGTAGACTCCTTAAAGGTGGATTGGTTCTCCCAGATTTAAGCCTTTATGCAGCAGCCTTTCATTTCAGGAGCATACGAATGTTGTTGGGGAAGTTGGATGAGTCAAGCTGGGGCAAACTTTTAGCTGACACGGTGAGAACTGAGGGAGGGGATGTAGGAGAGGCTTTTCTCTACAGATTTGGTTCTCCTAGATTTTTCAAGCGGGTTAGACTAAAGATATTGAGGGCTGCTCTAGAGTTATGGTATAAGGTGAGATCGAGTTGGGGGATTGGTTATTTCTCAGACCTGGCTCCTATTTGGGATTCCCCTGGCACTCCTCTCTGGCTTAAGGATGCCCTAGCCATCCCAATAAAATGTGCTGGTATCTCTGTCTGGTCAGATCTGCTGGATGGTGAAGGTGTTTTACCCTGGGAATACCTAAGAATCAAGATAGGTCCAGGTTTGTCTAGATTCAAATATCTTCAGATAACTTCTTGGTTTGGGGTGGAAAAGGAGAAGGACGAGATAAAAGGAAATGGGGAAATCGAGAGATTGTGTCAGCAAGGGCCCCTAAAGAAGGAGATTTCGGTCTGGTACAATCTACTTCTAGCGGCAGATGACATCAAAATACCCAACGCGATTGAGGTATGGTTTTCCTCCAACATGGGCCCCCAAGTCGACGCCCTCTTTGAGCCTTCCTTAAAAACTCTTTATAAATTTATAAAGCCAGCCTGCTTAAAGAAAAATCATTTTTTTGTTATAAATCGACTCTACTACACTCCCTATACGATCGCTAAGTTTTCCCCACTCCCCCCTCCGAAATGTCCAAGGTGTCATACCCCGTTAGCCAATAATGAGCATATTTTTTTCCAATGTCACAATCTGGAGGCTTTTTGGAATGAAGTGGGGTTATCCCTCCGGGACATTTTTAAATTCAAGGTGGAAGTAAATCTCTCTTTGGTGTTTTTTGGAGCCGATGGGCATTTCACTAGCTCTGCCACCGAGCAGGATAAAGGGTTATTAATGGACTTGATATTATTGGCACAGAGAGAGATCTGCAAGAGATGGAAGGATCCACTCCCCCCGAAAAGAGAGGATTGGCTGAATGCGGCATTCAGTATGGCTAGGCTGGAGTATGAGCGCTCTGTGGACAAGGTCTTAAATATCTGGCACCCGTTAATGTGTTGGGGTCGCTCGTTGAGCTTGTTACCATCAGTCCTATGATTACACCATATCCCTGAGAAACATCAGAAGGGATGGGTCTGGTGATCCCAAGCAAGCGCGGTAAGCCACTGGGCCTCCCCCCGCTCCATCCTTATTTGTTGGCTATTAAACCCGCTGCCGCTTGATCAGGTGAGATGAGGACAAAAAAAAAAAAAAACAACTGATGATAAGTGCTGAAGTGCATATGCTCTCTGTGAAATTTGTATTATGGATTGGTGTTTCCATGATTAGCATATTGAATTTACTAGTTCGCCTGTAGTAAAGTGCACTGAGTGTGCCAGGGCCTGTAAATCAAATGCTACAAGTGGGCCTGCAGCACTGATTGTGCCACCCACATGATTAGCCCTGAAAAGGTAACTCAGACCTGCCACTGCAGAGTTTGCAAGCAGTTTGTAACTGCCATGTTGACTTGGCAAGTGCACCCACTTGCCAGGCCCTTCCCTTCTCTTTTCTTACATGTTATTCACCCCTAAGGTAGGACCAGGGTACCCCTGTGGGCAGGGTGAAGTGCACGTGGAAGGCAGGACATGCCCTGAAATGTGTGGCATGTCCTGATAGTGAAATACTGGCGATTTAGTTTTTCACTATTGAAAGGCTATCAGGACCATAGCAAAGCATGGGAGTTAATTTATAACATCTTATAAATATAACTTCCCAATTACCAGATAGGAAAATAAAGTTTGGTATGCATCTTTTAGTGAAGGTGATTTTTACATTCTGTGTTTGAAAATACCACTTTTAGAAAGTAGGTATTTTCTTGTTCAGTCATCCAGTGTGCCTCTGCTATGATGTGTATTGACTGTCTGGCTTTGAAGTCACAGGGGCTGGGGAGGAGCAGTGGCTCCAGAGAGTCTAGATGGCTCAGGAATGGGCTGCATAGACCTGGGCTGCATTCAGAGTAGTGGGAGGAGTTGTCACTAGCACCTGAATAGGCCCGGTCAGCATTTAGAGTGATGGGAGGAGATTTCACTTGCACCTGAATAGACCCTGTCTGCCTTGGACAATGCTGTCTCCGCCTCCTGCTGGGAAACTGGGCCAGAGAGGACCAAACTGGTTTGGACTGAGCACAGACACTCTCTGCCTGAGAGGACAAAGTAATTTGGAGTATAAATATTGGGGCCCAGACCCCAGAACTTCAGAACTCTTTTGGGCCAAGAAGACTGCAAAGAAGAAGAGCTGGAGAAGCTGTGAGGAGGTACTACCACTTTGCTGTGTGCTTTGCTATGTTGGCCTGCAGTGGCTGCTTCTGTCTTGGGCAGTGAAAGGACTGGACTTGAACTTTCTGCAATCTCTTTTTGTGAGTTTCTCCAAGGGCTTGAGGTAGAGCTTGCCACCTGTTCAAGAAGTCTCAGGAACAGCAAATACTTCAAGATCTTCTGCCCTCAGCACAGGGAATTGTGTGTTTTGTGCTGCAACAGAAGAAAAAGCAACTTGACGCCATTTACGATGCCGCTGCCAACTCAGTGTCCTGAAGTCACCGCAGAGTGAACCGCCTCAATGCCGCACTGCGACCCTGGTCCCAACGACAACGCCATCTGACGCCGGCACCGAGTCGCTGCTCGCACCGCGACCTGTGGGCACCGCACTTTGCTCCCCCTCTCTTCATGATGCCATCTTGGTATCCCCAATGCGCCGCTCCACACTGAAATCAACGCTGCTGTTTGCACCATGGTTCGAGGGTACCGCTCATAAGTTACACGATGCACCGTCCTCATCCTGCACCACAGGCTGGGCCTACCAACGCTGGCGCTATCGACTCCTGTTCGTCAGCTGACGACAGCACTTCAGTAACGATGAGGTCGCTGCCTGCACTGTGAGTTGCCAGCACCGCGACGAGCACCGCATCACTTTGCACCGCGACCCTGGTCTCACTGACGCCGCCATCTGACGCCGCCACTGAGCCGCTGTTCGCACCGCGACCTGACACCATCGCACACCTCACCGCTGCACTTCGCAACGCAGCACCCGATGCCTGCCAACGCCAGCGCTCCTGACTTCAACCGCGAGGAGTTTGATATGTCCGACGACTCCTGCACCTGCACCAGCCTCCAGAACCGACGCCTGCGGACACCGTGCTTTCAGAGCTCAACAAGAGGCCGCTGACGCCCTGCATTTCTAAAGGTACTGTTTTGCGGGTCTTCCCGACACCGTAGTTGGCCCTCAACACCGCGGTCAGCCAGAGCTGCTTGGTTTTGTTTGTTCACGATGCCGTGATAGCCCCGGACAGAGCGATCAATTTCAAGAACTGTATTTCAAGGTTATGTTGATAACTGAAGATTTCCAAGTACTGTATTGTGAATTTTTATCGTTTTGGTCTGGTCTTAAGTATATAACAATATTGGATATTTTTCTAAACTGGTGTGGTGTCCTTTTGTAGTGCTTACACTGTATTACTGTTGGTTATGTGAAAATGCTTTACACACTGCCTCTAAGATAAGCCTGGCTGCTCGTGCCTAGCTACCAAGGGGGTGAGCAGGGGTTATTTTAGGAGTGTAACTCCCTTATCCTGACTAGAAGGAAGGGTCCTCACTTGGACCAGGTGCAAACCATTACCAACTAGATACCCCCATTTCTAACATGTGGATTTGGAGGCAGCAGGCCATACAGATTGTCTAATTGCCCCTGAGGTCTCTATGCCTTAGAGAACTGGTCACACAAGTATTATTATTGAATATTATTTCATGTCTGTAATAGTACTGTTAAAGCACAAGTACTGACTTCAAATAAATCGTTTTTGGTTCATGCTTTTGCAAAATACCTGCGTGCATACATATCACTGCATTACCTGACTAAAATAAGACAGTAATTTCTAAGAGTTTCCAAAGGTCCAATCACCATAATTTCCAACTGAATAACATGATTTGTTGTATGAGATACTTCATGACTACATGGAAATGTAAAGACTGGGAAATGAAAGTCGAAAGCAGGCAGTGGTATTGCACAGAGACTAATTTTTCACCTACTTTAACATAACATGCTAAAAAAAAACACATTTTATTAATTTAGAACACAAAAAAAATATGTTCAATAACAATATCATGAATATCAAATATATGTTTTTTTTTTAAATTGAGACATGATAATGTCAGTGCGTGCAGACTATATAGTAAGGGCATTATTGAATTGTTACTATGCAGTAATTCTGTGTCATGCAATAAGAAGATAAAGTGAACGGAGTAGGGAGTTACTATTTAAGACCAGATTTATCAGTAGTAAAGCCACAATGAATTCCTAAGTCCCTTGGATTTATACATTTACCAACTGCTCTGAGCAGGTGGTACATGTATGCTTCTACCTTAGAGTGGAGTGGAGGTGGAGGGAGGGTGGTGAGCGGAGTAAGAGCAGAAAGTGACAGATAAGATCTGACGGGGAACCTAGAACGCTGTCAGACACAAATTGGGAGTCGAGGCTTGGCTTCTACAGTACCGCCCCGTAGGACCAAGTCCAGTGTTTCAGCACCTGGAAAATTCGGGTGAGGGAATGCCAGCCCACTCTGAGGCATGTGGAGAGAAATGCTGTACCTGAACAGCTCCACCTGACCACATTGTTGTACATCTGGGAATCCCAGCGTTAGCATGCTATGCACATATATGTAACTTATGTTCTTTTCCCACCACTGTATCCAACCTACCCTAAATGTGAAGCACTCTGATACCCACTTGGGTCATGTACACGCTATGCACGTGTCTCTAACAAATTTTCTTTTCCCACTATTGTATCCTACCTACCATAATTGTGAAATGCTCTGATACCTGCGTGGGTCATGTTTGCGCTATACAAAACTTTATAAATAAAATAAATAAATAAAAATAAAATAACCAGGGCCTAGCAGGGGTTCTCAATTGCTCCATGTTTCTAGTACTGGGTTTTTATTTAGCAAGACAGTGCACTCTGTGGGTTTAGCCTCCATCAGTTGCATTTGAACAAACTGGATTAACATAACTGGTGGTTAAAGAAAGAAATCCTGTAACTGGCTAAATAGCGTTACATTTCTTTAGCTTAAGGAAACTGAAACCCTGAAAATGTATGTTTTTTGTAGCAAATTAAACCCAGTGAATTGAATGTGCATATGGACTCAGCTGTACAGATTGGCATAATTCTAGAACTGGGTTTTTATTTAACAAATTATTGCATTCTGGTATTTATAGCCTTTGTTTGGTTTCATTAAATGAACTAGAGTAACACACTTGTGGACAATTAATTGTCAAAGGGAAATTCAGGACTTAATTGATGTTTTTGGTATACATGGAGAGATCATGCGACCCCAAGTGTGATGTAAGTAAGTAGTAAAGAGACACCGTTAATTAATCACAATGTCACATAGGTATGGTTTCACCGACTAGTTAAAGGGTTGCATGAACACCTAGGGGCATATTTACAAGGAGGTGAGAGAGCGCAGCGTTAGCCTCCTTGGCTTTACGCCATGCTCTGCCACTTCTGAAACACAGGGCTGCACCGTATTTACAAGAATACGGTTCAGCCTTGCGATTACCCCTGTGCTGGTGCTAATTTAGCTGCCAAGCGCCAAAGCAGGCACCCTTGCACCATAGTGCAAGGGTGCCTGTGTTGAGGGGAATGATTGTTTATTTGCAGGAAGGGGTTTTGCTGTTTCTATGTGTGCTGCACAATGCAGTACATATGGAAACAGCAAAAACAAGGAGAAATTAAAAAATGTTCCTAGTTGCGCCAGGGTAAGACCAGGGTTTCCCTGCTCTTAATTTTGGTGCTGCCCCATATAAACGCCACCCTTATAAATATGGGGCAGCTTCAAAATCAGTGGTTGTTGCGGTGGAACACCCACCACAGCACCCATTGCCCGCCCCATTCACCCTAAGTATAGTGTGAAAGAGTGCCTTATTCACAAGGCAGCCTTAAGCCACATTAAGTGGCTTAAGTCCGCCTTGTGAATAAGGCGAAGCCCCTATCGCCACCACAACAGCGAGAAAGGTGAAGCTGTGATGGCGATAGGGGCTTGTAAATATGCACCTAAAAGTGTTCCATATTGTTATCTCTTGGTCATCATTCCAAACAGGCAATGATTTTGATGAACACTTACACAAAATGATTCCTTCTTCCAGTTGGACTGGCCTTTTGGGAACTCTGACAGTCGTTCTGACTGGCACGGCAGGTGGGGCACCTTGAAAAGACCAGTGTGTGGGCAGTTTGTTTTTTATCCTGAGGGCTATCACAGGAACAAAATAAAACAACCCACACAGTGGCCCTTTCAAGGTGGTCCATCTGCAATTCCAGACAGGCCAGTCCAGCACTGCCATCATCCCGTAACATGATTTTCTCCTAGAAGAGACCAAAGATTGAAATGACATTGGTACTAATTATTTCAAACTTTAAAATGCGTGTCCCTCTGCAGAAAGGCTAAAGATTAAACGTGCATCTCGCAAGCATCTGTTATGCAGAATTCTAGGCATCCCACATTCAACCCTCTGTCCATTAGCTCATCTGCCCATTCAAATGTCTGTTTGTCTAATAGTCTGCCTACATGTGTGCTGCATAGGTGCACAGCCTAGGACAGTAGGTGAGTTATGTGTGTGGATATGTGACTTTTCATAAATGGGTGGGTGTATGTGTGTAGTCTGGATGTGCATAGAGGCCTCGGTACCTGTATATCTCTTAGCGTATTTGGTTGGGTGACTTTCAGTCCAATGGCCAGTGTGCATAGGTGCCCGTAAGTCTATTGGTCTGTGTGCCTGTGAATGTATGTGCTTGATTTCTGTGTACATATTGCCTGTACATTAACTGGGCTGTGTACATAAATGCATGTAAATTTCTTGGTCTAGGTGAATTGGTACCTTTATGTCTCTGTCTTCGTAAAATGGAGTATGACTTTGCCTCTATATTCTCTTTCGATGACTGCATATTTCCATAAAATTATTAGGAACCTAAATATTGGATCTATGGTGCTCATGTTCTCTCTGAAACCAGCCTGTAATGGTGATAAAATGTATTCCTCACTCATTCAGACTTGAACTCTCTCTAGCAAATGCCTATAAAATAATTTCTGTGAGATGTCAACTAGACTAATTGGCCTGTAATTCACTGGATTGCTTTTATCACCCTTCTTGAATACTGGCACTACTTCCACTCCCTGCCAGGAATCAGGAACCTCTGCGCGCTTTATAATGGCATTAAAACTTTGATTAAGATTAATGCTCCAGACTACTGGTTCTGAGAGGAAAAGCTCACCTGAGATTTAATCAAGTCCTGATGCTTTATTATCCTTTTGTAATGTAGTAACATTCCTGTTTTCCTCCAAGCTAAAAATAATCAGGTCTACGCCAAGCATCTCTCTATTTATATCTATCTAATATTTATTGCTTACCCTCATCTCGTTGTCCACCTGTTTCATGTAGAGTGAACTAAAGGGGTTTACCCATGTCCATGGCTGGATGTGGTAGACTTCATCTTTAATTTGACTCTTAGTCCCTTTCGCTATTATATGCCAAAACTTGCTGTCCTTATGTTTTGCCTCGCTAGTTAGATCTCTCCATAACCCCTCTTACCAGTTCCATTTGTCCTCAATTCGGACCACTTTATATATTTTTTTTTTCACAGCCCCGGATTTTGTATGGCACCCATCAACTCTGCCCTTGTCGTCTTGCAATGCTCATCATACCATTCTACTTTATTATTACTTATCATCGAGCTCTTTTCCACCTTATAGAAAAAGTGTTCGCGCTTCTCAACTAGTCTACTAACTGTCTCTATAATTAATTAGTTGTGCCTCCTCTTCGTTCTTATTGCGGTCATGGAACAACTGCAATGCAACAATATGTATTTGTGCTAGGATATCTTCAGTCCTCTGTATCATGGGCCATTTAACCCTTCTTCTATTGTTGCTAAGTACAATTGGGTTTATTGATTATCCCTCAGATTGGGCCTGAGAGGAGATAAGCATATGTTCCAGTGCTACTATCAGAGCATTATGGTCACTATCAAACCTTTCGGTTAACCTCATGTCAATCAGATGGTGCCCAAAAAGTATTTCCTGTAGAAAGTGATCTATTCTAGTTCTTCAATTAGCCCGTTTGAAGGTATGTTTAGGGTCCTTATCTGATATACAGGATCTAATCCTGCACTGAAGAGCAAAGGGACATACTTGAAATGCTACTTTAGTGTTTCTGGCAAAGCCAGCATGGCAAGGTCTAGGTATTCCCTGTTCCTCATCCTTCTCCTCAGTAAGATTTGATGTCACTTCCAAGGTTCATCAGTGGTGCAGAGATTGTCCCATGGAGTTTTTGTACCCAGTTTACCATTTAGACCTGAACGAGGAGGTGAAATTGGTTACAACGGCAACATCTTTATTGGACAATATAGAACTTTCTACAGTGCTCATGGCTGTCCTACTAATTCTGCGCACATGACAGAACAAGAGGGCCTCTTGTTTGAATCATGTGGATGGTGACGACCACACTGAAACTTAACAACAGCCACTAACCAGACGCAAAAATAGAAGTCAGGTCCTTTTTAATATCCTGTTCTCTTTATCTAGGCAATAAATATGACGCTTGATTTTAGACTGAAGAAGCTTTTCATTTTGGTGCACACCCTGTGTTTTTTTCCATGAAAACCACGATAGGTATAATGAAAAAAATAAAAAAATAATCAATTTTCCCCCAATTAATTTATAGTATATTAATGTATACCTGGACTAGCGCTGGCAAATGTTTTAAAGCCTAGTTTTAGTATAATTCCACCACACAATATATCACAACATATAATTTACTACAACACATTGCTTTAGTATATACATATATATATATATATATCACATCAAGTTTCTCGTCATCTATTGACAAAAAGGTGCTCCAGCCCAAATCCATACACGCAAAAAGATTTATTTCAGTGTAGCATGTAGCAAGTCAAACACCCGACGGGTTTCGGTGCTGCCGCACCTTGATCACAGGTCAAAGGTTTGTTTGTGAAGATCACATACATATAGTGCACTTTCAAACGACATCAAAATAGAAGTAGGACTACATATCCCATATGCCTCAATACAGGGAGAAAAACTGTCATCAGTGTGTCAGCTCTCTCAACTGTCATGACTCTCTCACAAGCTTGTTTAATGGTCTTGTCTGAATAACCTCTCTGTCCAAACCTTGTCATCATGATTGACGGTGATGAAAGGAAATCATTGGGAAACCAGGTTTGCTGTTGACAGTATGCTTTAAATCATGACTTAGAATTAATGTTCAACTATTGGCCCACTGGGGCGAAATTGTGGTGGACGAACTATCTTGTAACATTAATGCCATGGTGAAATAATCATTGACAACCTAGGTGAACAGGACAAATTTTAAACAGACGATAGTTCTACTTGTGAATAGATTCACAATTTTAATTAGTTGCCCACTAGGGCGGAATTGTGGACTTATCGACTGACTATTTTACAACATGAGCGCTGTAGATATGTTTGCCCACTTGGGCGGTATCATCCATTATATATGTTTTTTGTTTAGTGCTGAGGTATTTATCAGCTTTAATGCATAAATGAAGGTATAATTTCATGTATTTTCAACATCCCAGAAATTGCATTTGTTAATACAGTGTCTATGTTATCCTTTGTTAACAACATATTTGATTGTTATCGTTTCAAAATGGATGACAGTTTTTCTCCCTGAATTGAGGCATATGGGATATGTAGTCCTACTTCTATTTTGATGTTGTTTGAAAGTGCACTATACGTATGTGATCTTCACAAACAAACCTTTGACCCGTGATCAAGGTGCGGCTGCACCGAAACGCATTGGGCGTTTGACTTGCTACATGCTACATTGAAATAAATCTTTTTGCGTGTATGGATTTGGGCTGGAGCACCTTTTTGTCAATAGATGACTAGAAACTTGATGTTATTTACGAGGATTCGCGCCCTTGCTCTAACCCGCCGCCACGAGTGGCAGAGAGACTCGCGAACAAAGTTATCTAGTTATTTATCTATATATATATACATATATATATTCACTGGATAAACCATAGGCTTCAGGGGCATTATAGTTAGCTGGACTTTTCACTCGTACAAAACCATTGAAATTCCCCCGTTATAGTTAGTTCAGCTAACTATAACTCGCGCGCCCGCAATGCACTGCTGATGACGTCACATATTACATCACTCATTACATGGTCAGTGACATCACTGATGACATCACTGATGACATCTCAAATGACATCACTGATGACATCATTGATGACATCATCCAGTGAATGTGTGTTTTTCTGAAAATTACATATGTTTTATATATGTATATCTCAAGGTCGATAGAAGAATAAATGGGTATATAAGTGTCTAAATGGATGATTTGTTTTTGAAAAATTGATTGTATAACTGACTGATTAAGTGTATCTTAGTGAATACATGGCTTAGTGAGTAATGTTTAAATGTGTAAATATCTGTATCAGTCTCTCACTTTGTGTATAAGTGGCAGCATGGGTTGGTGAGTAGCTACATGAGTGTCTATATAGGTTATTAGTTGGTTTTTTGAGTATCAGTATGAGTGTCTGAGTGTCTGTATGGTTCGGTGGGGGGTATTACGTAGTGCATAGGTGCATGAATGAGTGACTCACTGTTTGTATGTGTTGAAGACAGCATGTGTGCAGGACTGTATGGGTGGATGAGTGTGTGCATGGGTGTGTTAGTGAGTGAATGACTGTCTCAATAGTGTCTTTATGAGTACCTACATATGTTTTAAACTAGTATATGTGACTATTGGTGTATATAAGTGAGTATATGTGAGAGTGAGAGATTGGGAGAGTTCCTGTATGTGTTTCTATAAGTGATTGTTTAAAAGACTAAGTATGTGTAAGTTTCTGTAGAAGTAAGTGTGGTGGTGTGTGTATAACTGTATATGCAAGTAAATGGATGTTTGATTCTTTATTAGCATGAGTGACTATGTGTATGATTAACTCTATGGATGAGTGGCGTTGTGTAACAGGATGTATAGGTGTATGAGTACATATGATGAGTGAGTATATGTATGAGTGACTGTATAGGACTGTTGGTGAATGAGTGGATGTGTATGTGGATCTTAGAATTACTGAATAGGTTGTTGTAACTGGTATTGGTATGTCCATTGTTTTGAACATTTTAGTTTCTATTTTTCAATGTGTGTATCAAAGGTTATACTAGGGTGAGAGGAGGTTTGCCACTCTATCACAAGGATGATGTTATCAGTGATGTCATTTGAGATGTCATCAGTGATGTCATGAGTGATGTCACTGACCATATCATGAGTGATGTAATATGTGACGTCATCAGCAGTGCATTGCGGGCGCGCGAGTTATAGTTAGCTGAACTAACTATAATGGGGGAATTTCAATGGTTTTGTACGAGTGAAAAGTCCAGCTAACTATAACGCCCCTGAAACCTATGGTTTCCTCAGTGAATTTCTAAGGTTATTTAAAGGCTAATTCCTAACTATAACGTGCCTGAAACCTATGGTTTTTTCAGTGAATTTCAAAGGTTTTTTAAATGCTAATTTCTAACTATGCCTACAGAGATAGGACATGTGAAGAAAGAAGAAAAAACGCACAGAAAGAAAAAAAAGAAATGCAGAAAGAAGCAACAGAAGTCCTCAAAAACGAAGAAAAGTGCAGGAAGAAGGAAAACGTGCAGAAAGAACAAACAGAAGAGCAGAAAGAAGCCTTGTTGCAAAATCATCCTGTACCCTCAACTTTTTCAGACGGATACTGGTGGTAACTGAGTCTGACTAACCAGTCCTAGAGCCAGTGCTATGTTAAAAGACACTCAGAATACAGTGAAACACCTACATACACTAGGGAACACTATGCGTTGGGGTCCCCCTGTGATTAGCATGACCTCCTCTGTAAGCCCCTAGTATATAATAGGGCAGGGGATTAAAACTACCTATTAAAACGCGCTACAGGGTGTGTTTGCACACGTCACCTCAGGCCCCGTCCCCTCCCTTCCCCACTGTGTAAACACACCCTGTGGCCGTTTTAAGTTGGGAGATTAAGTCCTCTTGAATCCTGAGGGTCTCTATGGTCCAACTAGACCACTAGGTACCTCCAGTAAGCGCCACAGAGCTGCGTTGCAGAGAGATGTAAAAAGGGGCACGGCCTAGACACCTCTCTGCAACGCAGTGCAGTGGTGCTTACTGGAAGCACCTGGTGGGCTAGTTGGCCCCCATGGTCCCTCAGGATTGAAGGGGAATTATTTCCCCAACTTACAACGCGCCACAGGGCGTGTTTGCACACGTTAACTCAGGCCCCGTCCTCTCCCTTCACCACTGTGTAAAAAGGCCCGTTGGCCTTTTTTAGTTGGGAGATTAAGTTCATTTGAATCCTGAGGGTCCCTAGGGTCCAACTAGCCCACTAGGTACCTCCAGTAAGTGCCACAGAGCTGAGTTGCAGAGAGGTGTAAAAAGTGGCACGACCTGGACCACCTCTCTGCAACGCAGCTCAGTGGTGCTTACTGGAAGCACCTGGTGGGCTAGTTAGCCCCCAGGGGCCCTCAGGATTGAAGGGGAATTATTTCCCCAACTTAAAACACGCCATAGGCCGTGTTTGCACACGTCACCTCAGGCCCCGTCCCCTCCCTTTCCCACTGTGTAAACATGCCCTGTGGCCGTTTTTAGTTGGGAGATTAAGTCCCCTTGAATCCTGAGGGTCACTAGGGGGAAAATAGCCCACTAGGTACGTCCAGTAAGCGCCATTGCAGAGAGGTGTAAAAAGGGGCATGGCCTGCACCACCTCTCTGCAACGCAGAGCAGTGGCGCTTACTGGAAGCACCTGGTGGGCTAGTTGGCCCCCAGGGTCCCTCAGGATTGAAAGGGAATTATTTCCCCAACTTAAAACGCGCCACAGGGCGTGTTTGCACACATCACCTCAGGCCATGTCCCCTCCCTTCACCACTGTGTAAACGCGCCCTTTGGCCATTTTAAGTTGGGAGATTAAGTCCTCTTGAATCCTGAGGGTCTCTATGGTCCAACTAGACCACTAGGTACCTCCAGTAAGCGCCACAGAGCTGCGTTGCAGAGAGATGTAAAAAGGGGCACGGCCTAGACACCTCTCTGCAACGCAGTGCAGTGGCGCTTACTGGAAGCACCTGGTGGGCTAGTTGGCCCCCATGGTCCCTCATGATTGAAGGGGAATTATTTCCCGAACTTAAAACGCGCCACAGGGCGTGTTTGCACACGTTAACTCAGGCCCCGTCCTCTCCCTTCACCACTGTGTAAAAACGCCCTGTGGCCGTTTTTAGTTGGGAGATTAAGTTCATTTGAATCCTGAGGGTCCCTAGGGTCCAACTAGCCCACTAGGTACCTCCAGTAAGTGCCACAGAGCTGAGTTGCAGAGAGGTGTAAAAAGTGGCACGACCTGGACCACCTCTCTGCAACGCAGCTCAGTGGTGCTTACTGGAAGCACCTGGTGGGCTAGTTGGCCCCCAGGGTCCCTCAGGTCGTTCAGTTGTACATAATGCCTTCTTGGTCATATATAAGGTAACAAATGAAACTTTTTAATTAACTTTTCAGCAAGCTGCACAGCAGTCCCTCAGGATTGAAAGGGAATTATTTCCCCAACTTAAAACGCGCCACAGGGCGTGTTTGCACACATCACCTCAGGCCACGTCCCCTCCCTTCACCACTGTGTAAACGCGCCTTTTGGCCGTTCTAAATTGAGGGATTAAGTCTCCTTGCATCCTAAGGGTCCCTAGGGTCAAACTAGCCCACTAGGTGCCTCCAGTAAGCGCCACAGAGCTGCGTTGCATAGAGGTGTAAAAAGGGGCGTGGCCTCAGAAAACCTGTCTGCAACACAGCTCCCCAGCGCTTACTGGAGATACCTGTTGGGCTAGTTGGCCCTCAGGGACCCTCAGTATTGAAGAGGAATTAATTCCCCAACTTACAACTGGTGAGGGAGCGCGTTTGCAGAGTGCTGCAAGGAGGGGGCGTGGCCTCCGGCACGATGCCGGTCTTTTATTTATTTAATTTTATTAAGAAGGAGGGCTGTGTGGCCCCCCTTCTTTTTTTAATTTATTGGCCCTGGGGACCTCATCCCCCAGGCCCTGCACGCTAATTTTTGTTGTTGAAAAAAATTAATTTGGAAGGGGGCCGCGTGGCCCCCCTCCCAAGGCCTTAATCGGCCCCGGGGACCCCAAGTCCCGGGGCCGGCCTTTGTTTATTATTATTTAAAAAAATATATATATTTATAGAAACACCTAGGACAAGGTGGACAAACCGTATGTACCTATCACCATGACGATTTGCGTGATATTAATTAAAAGGCGACTATGCATACAATGAATCCACGTGGAATGTATTTACACCGCTAGTGAAGCTCTGACGTGTCTGACGCCCTACCGTGCCTAATCCCGGAGCCCCCCGCCACTGGGTACTCTCCAAGTAGACACCCTTGTCGTTTATTTATACAAACATGGGTAGCTATTGACGTGCACATTTAATACACACGCACACCAAGCCATTAAAAGGGGATTCGATAAAAATTTGACCAAACTATGCAAGAAACCCCCCTCACGGATAATAAAACACACATCCACCACCGGATGTGTAATACTTTTTATTTTACTCTCTGGAAAGGAGACGAACCTCACTTGAGAGTCACACCGTGCTCCTGGCTGAGCCCAATGCTGTGTTACACCCACCAGTGCCCGCCAAGTGCCACACACCTCTGTGTTGTATTCCACCAGCTAGTGCGTATGCTATGACACTCTCTAGCCCATGTGCACTGTAACACCACCCCGTGAATATGTCATGCCACACTTGCCTTCGCACGGGGTATATTGCCCCATCTAACATGCCTTCCTCGATGCCTATGTTATAACGCACAGCGCTATGCCATACATATTACAATCTGGGATCCATATCTTTGTCACAGTGCATATGCAACGTTACACTCCCCAGCACATATTTTATATTACAACTTTAGAGATTAGTTAGGTTACACAACACAGCCCTGTGCATATTACACTCCAAGGCGCATATCGCATAGCACGCGCTAGTGCCTGTGCTATCTCGCGCTCTCCAATGAATCTGTCATTGCGCACAATGTATTGCATATTATATTTCACGCCCCGGTTCATCTTATATCACACTTTTTGGTGCATAGTTTATACCATATACTACATCTAGTTTTCGTTTTCAATCGAGCTCTCAGGACTATGTTCTATATAACACTGCATCCACCTACCCTTTTCACAGGCATTACATTTTGCAATGGGGGGTGGAGGGTCAGGGGGTGTTCCTGCCAAGTGAGCCCGGAGTCACAGTCACAAACGTCCTCTTGTTCCTGAATAAAAGTGAGATTATGCTGCATACTTGTTCATATTTTAAGTAGTAAGCACAGACACACAAAACAATAAAGTTCCTAATACCCACCTTCTCTGAACAGTTAGCTTGCTGCCCCATCCACCTCCTCCCTATCCTCTGTTGTCTGAATCCGTGGACTAGCCTCCTCCCTCCTGCCATGCATGGTCTGATGTGCTGCCACTGCCCTCCATTTAGCATGATGTACCAGTCCACTCCTCCTGCCCTCAATTGCCCAATTCTATGGCCCATCATTGACCTCCTGCTTAGCCTCTGTGCTTAGCTTGCTGCTCCTATTCTCCTTCCCCCTGCCCTCCGATGTCTTTGTGCATGCCCCTGCTCCAACCTTTTTGCCCACCATGTTCCATGGACCTGCCACTCCTATCTACTCTGAGTGTTCTGTTGAGCTGCCACTCCCCTCCCACCTGCCTAGCATTGTCAGATGACTGTAACCTGTCCCTGCCACCTCCACCCTGCCTGTCCAAATGCCATGCCCCTATCCCCTTCCTCCTGTCCTCCATGGTCCATTTTACTGCCACACCCTTCTGCCCTCCCTGGTCTGTTGTGCTGCAACTGCTCCTCCTGCCTGCCCCGCGCGGTCTGTTGTGAGGCCCCTTCCCCTGAACTCTCTTGTCTGTGCCCAGGTCCTGACCCTCCCTTCTATCCTCCATGGTCCTTTGTGCATGCCCCTGCACCCTCCTTCTTGCCCATCATAGCCATTGTGCTGCCACTAACCCTCCCGCTTGCCATGCATGGTCTTCTGTGCTGCCATGGCCCCTCCCACCTTCCCTGTGTGGTCAGCTAGCTGCCCCTGACCCCCTCCCACCTTCCCTCAATGGTCTGTGTGTATGCCATCATAGTCTCACTGTTGCTCTCCATGGTGTGTCTTGTTTCTAGTGCCCATCCTGCCTGACCTCCATGGTCATCTTGCTGCTCCTGCCCTGCCCCCTTGCCCCCAGCCCTCTGTTTCCATGTGCAGACCCCTATTCCCTCCCTCCTGGCTTGTATGTTCCATTGTAATGCCCCTGATCCGTCCCTCCTGCCCTTTATAGTCTGTTATGCTGCAGCTTTCTCTCCTGTCTGTCCATTATGGTCAGCTAGCTACCATTGCCTCTTTCCCCTCTGTTCTCTGTCATCCATGTGCATGGTCCTGTCCCCTCCCTATTGCTTTCTATGGATTGTTGTGCTGCACTCCCGTCCCGCATGCCCTGTGTGGTGTATTGTGCTGCTGCAAACCCTGATGCCTGCCCTGTAGGGTCATTTTGGTGCACCTCTCCATGTCCCTCCTGTCCTCTGTTATCCGAGTCCATGTCCCTACCCCAATTCCTCCTGCCTACCATGATCCAATGTGCCATACTTGCGAACATTTTGAACTTGGTAAGAGGGAGATTTTGAAAAAAAACTGGGGTATAGATTTTCCTCTTTGAGTTACATTGAAAAAGAGGAGATTGTAGACAGGAGACAGATCAAATAAAGCCCATTTGAGCTTAAAAACATTGGACGTTTCATGGCTGAAACGGGTCTGTTGGCATGTATGGTTGTCCTACCACTGCCTCTTCCTTCTGCCCACAATGGTCTATTATATTGCCACAGCCTCTCTTGCCAGTCCTGTATTGTTGGTTTGTTGCCCCTGCCCCCCTTTCCACTGCCCTCCATAGTCTGTTGTGCTGCCACTGCCCTTCCTGCCTGCCCAGTGTGGTCAAATTGTTGCCTCTGCACTCTCCTACTTGCCTTCAATGTTCAGAGTCCGTGCCCCTGGCCTCTGCCTCTCAACAGTATCCTGAAGAACAACTAGATTGCTAACATTCTATATTTATTACAAAAGTGTGGAACGCCTGACGTCATCTTGATGTAATCAAAACTGTAATACCTAGAGCATTTCCTTATATATGAGAGGGTCTTATTTGCATCAAAATTATGGTTAGTGCTCTAAAAAACTAAAATGAGGACATTTTTTTTGTGAGTTTTCAAATAGCGACAAATAACTTTTAAATTGTTTTAAGTGTTACCAGTTTATTCCAATCAAGATGGCTTCAGGTGTGCCATACTTTTGTCATAAGTAAGACAGTAAGCGCTCTAGTTGTTCTTAAGAACACTCTGGGACATTGTGTCATTGGGCTATACTTGGGCTACATCTGGGCGATATTTGTGCTGCATTTGGGCTCTTTTGTCTCTGGTGGCCATCTTGGGAGATTTATTTGTTATGAAGTTTCCTAATTTCCTCATTTACTGCAGTCTCCTCAGTAGGAAATGCTTTCAGTTTTTTACTTTGATTCCATCAAGAAGGTATTCAGATATGTCACACATTTGCCATAAATTCTGAATGTTAGCACTCAAGTTGCTCATTAGATCACTGTAGTAAAGCTACTGCTCACCACGGAAGTCTGCTGCTGGTATTAAAAGTGCATGTTTCAGTCTGCATATCAGAATTTTTTAATGAAATAAAAGAGGATTTGAGAAGTCACTCAAAATGTGCCCTAATTTTTCTTTCTTCAGCACTAATTATAATTTCTATGGCAAAATGAACCCCCTCATTGTGTTCCTTTTTAAATTAAATGTTTTAAGTGTTACCAGTTTATTCCAATCAAGATGGCTTCAGGTGTGCCATACTTTTGTCATAAGTAAGACAGTAAGCGCTCTAGTTGTTCTTAAGAACACTCTGGGACATTCTGTCATCGGGCTATACTTGGGCTACATCTGGGCGATATTTGGGCTCCATTTGGGCTCTTTTGTCTCTGGTGGCCATCTTGGGAGATTTATTTCTTATGAAGTTTCCTAATTTCCTCATTTACTGCAGTCTCCTCAGTCAGTCAGACCATGTCATGAGTGATGTAATATGTGACGTCATCAGCAGTGCATTGTGGGCGCGCGAGTTATAGTTAGCTGAACTAACTATAACGGGGGAATTTCAATGGTTTTGTACGAGTGAAAAGTCCAGCTAACTATAACACCCCTGAAACCTATGGTTTTTTCATTGAATTTTTAAGGTTTTTTAAATTCCAATTCCTAACTATAACGTGCATGAAACCTGTGGTTTTTTCAGTGAATTTCAAAGGTTTTTTAAATGCTAATTTCTAACTATGCCTACGGAGATGGAATATGTGAAGAAAGAAGAAAAAACGCACGGAAGGAAAAAAAAGAAATGCAGAAAGAAGCAACAGAAGTCCTCAAAGACGAAGAAAAGTGCAGGAAGAAGGATAACGTGCAGAAAGAACAAACAGAAGAGCAGAAAAAAGCCTTGTTGCAAAATCATCCTGTACCCTCAACTTTTTCAGATGGATACTGGTGGTAACTGAGTCTGACTAACCAGTCCTAGAGCCAGTGCTATGTTAAAAGACACTCAGAATACAGTGAAAACACCTATATACACTAGGGAACACTATGCATTGGGGTCCCCCTGTGACTAGCATGACCTCCACTGTAAGCCCCTAGTATATAATAGGGCAGGGGATTAAAACTACCTCTTAAAACCCGTCACAGGGCGTGTTTGCACACGTCATCTCAGGCCCCGTCCCCTCCCTTCCCCACTGTGTAAACACGCCCTGTGGACGTTTTAAGTTGGGAGATTAAGTCCCCTTGAATCCTGAGGGTCCCTAGGGTCCAACTAGACCACAAGGTACCTCCAGTAAGCTCCACAGCGCTGTGTTGCAGACTGGTGTAAAAAGTGGCACGACCTGGACCACTTCTCTGCAACGCAGCTCAGTGGCGCTTACTGGAAGCACCTGGTGGGCTAATTAGCCCCCAGGGGCCCTCAGGACTGAATGGGAATTATTTCCCCAACTTAAAACGCGGCATAGGGCGTGTTTGCACACGTCACCTCAGGCCCCGTCCCCTCCCTTCCCCACTGTGTAAAAACGCCCTGTAGCCGTTTTAAATTGGGAGATTAAGTCCCCTTGAATTCTGAGGGTCCCTAGGGGCAAAATAGCCCACTAGGTATGTCCAGTAAGTGCTATTGCAGAGAGGTGTAAAAAGGGGCACGGCCTGTACCACCTCTCTGCAACGCAGAGCAGTGGTGCTTACTGGAAGCACCTGGTGGGCTAGTTGGCCCCCAGGGTCCCTCAGGATTGAAAGGGAATTATTGCCCCAACTTAGAAACGCGCCACAGGGCGTGTTTGCACACGTCACCTCAGGCCCCGTCCCCTCCCTTCACCACTGTGTAAACGCACCCTGTGGCCGTTCTAAGTTGAGAGATTAAGTCCCCTTGAATCCTAAGGGTCCCTAGGGTCAAACTAGCCCACTAGGTACCTCCAGTAAGCGCCACAGAGCTGCGTTGCATAGAGGTGTAAAAAGGGGCGTGGCCTCAGAACACCTGTCTGCAACGCAGCTCCCTGGCACATACTGGAGATACCTTTTGGGCTAGTTGGCCCTCAGGGACCCTCAGTATTGAAAGGGAATTAATTTCCCAACTTACAACTGGCTAGGGGGCACGTTTGCAGAGTGCTGCAAGGAGGGGGCGTGGCCTCCGGCGCGATGCCGGTCTTTCATTTATTTTATTTTTTTGAGAAGGAGGGCTGTGTGGCCCCCCTTCTTTTTCTAATTTATTGGCCCTGGGGACCCCATCCCCCAGGGCCTGCAACCTAATTTTTGTTGTTGAAAAAAATTAATTTGGAAGGGGGCCGCATGGCACCCCTCCCAAGGCCTTAATTGGCCCTGGGGACCCCAACCCCCGGGTCATTGCCTTTTTAAAAAAAAATCTTTAGGAGGGGGCTTCTAAGGCCACTTATGGCCCCGGGGACCCCAACCCCCGGGGCCGGCCTTCGTTTTTTATTATTTAAAAAATATATATATATATAGGAACACCTAGGACATGCTGGACAAACCGTATGTACCTATCACCATGAGTATTTGCGTGATATTCATTAAAAGGCGACTATGCATACAATTAATCCACGTGGAATGTATTTACACCACTAGTGAAGCTCTGACGTGTCTGACGCCCTACCGTGCCTAATCCCGGAGCCCCCCGCCACTGGGTACTCTCCAAGTAGACACCCTTGTCGTTTATTTATACAAACATGGGTAGCTATTGACGTGCACATTTAATACACACGCACACCAAGCCATTCAAATGGGATTCGACAAAAATTTGACCAAACTATGCAAGAAACCCCCCTCACGGATAATAAAACACACATCCACCACCGGATGTGTAATACTTTTTATTTTACTCTCTGGAAAGGAGACGAACCTCACTTGAGAGTCACACCGTGCTCCTGGCTGAGCCCAATGCTGTGTTACACCCACCAGTGCCCGCCAACTGCCACACACCTCTGTGTTGTATTCCACCAGCTAGTGCGTATGCTATGACACTCTCTAGCCCATGTGCACTGTAACACCACCCCGTGAATATGTCATGCCACACTTGCCTTCGCACGGGGTATATTGCCCCATCTAACATGCCTTCCTCGATGCCTATGTTATAACGCACAGCGCTATGCCATACATATTACAATCTGGGATCCATATCTTTGTCACAGTGCATATGCAACGTTACACTCCCCAGCACATATTTTATATTACAACTTTAGAGATTAGTTAGGTTACACAACACAGCCCTGTGCATATTACACTCCAAGGCGCATATCGCATAGCACGCGCTGGTGCCTGTGCTATCTCGCGCTCTCCAATGAATCTGTCATTGCGCACAATGTATTGCATATTATATTTCACGCCCCGGTTCATCTTGTATCACACTTTCTGGTGCATAGTTTATACCATATACTATATCTAGTTTTCATTTTCAATTTTGCTCTCAGGACTATGTTCTATATAACACTGCGTCCACCTACCCTTTTCACGGGCATTACATTTGGCGATGGGGGGTGGAGGGTCAGGGGGTGTTTCTGCCAAGTGAGCCCGGAGTCACAGTCACAAACGTCCTTTTCTTCCTGAATAAAAGAATGATTATGCTGCATACTTGTTCATAGTTTACTCAGACACACATTTTAAAAACAATAAAGTTCCTAATACCCACCTTCTCTGAACAGTTAGCTTGCTGCCCCATCCACCTCCTCCCTATCCTCTGTTGTCTGAATCCATGGACTACCCTCCTCCCTCCTGCCATGCATGGTCTGATGTGCTGCCACTGCCCTCCATTTAGCATGATGTACCAGTCCACTCCTCCTGCCCTCCATTGCCCAATTCTATGGCCCATCATTGACCTCCTGCTTAGCCTCTGTGCTTAGCTTGCTGCCCCTATTCTCCTTCCCCTGCCCTCCGATGTCTTTGTGGTTGCCCCTGCTCCATCCTTTTTGCCCACCATGTTCCATGGACCTGCCACTCCTATCTACTCTGTGTGTTCTGTTGAGCTGCCACTCCCCTCCCACCTGCCTAGCATTGTCAGATGACTGTAACCTGTCCCTGCCACCTCCACCCTGCCTGTCCACATGCCATGCCCCTATCCCCTTTCTCCTGTCCTCCATGGTCCATTTTACTGCCACACCCTTCTGCCCTCCCTGGTCTGTTGTGAGGCCCCTTCCTCTGAACTCTCTTGTCTGTGCCCAGGTCCTGACCCTCCCTTCTATCCTCCATGGTCCTTTGTGCATGCCCCTGCACCCTCCTTCTTGCCCATCATAGCCATTGTGCTGCCACTAGCCCTCCCGCTTGCCATGCATGGTCTTCTGTGCTGCCATGGCCCCTCCCACCTTCCCTGTGTGGTCAGCTAGCTGCCCCTGACCCCCTCCCACCTTCCCTCCATGGTCTGTGTGTATGTCATCATAGTCTCACTGTTGCTCTCCATGGTGTGTCTTGTTTCTAGTGCCCATCCTTCCTGACCTCCATGGTCATCTTGCTGCTCCTGCCCGGCCTCCTTGCCTCCAGCCCTCTGTTTCCATGTGCAGACCCCTATTCCCTCCTTGCTGGTTTGTCTGTTCCATTATAATGGCCCTGATCCATCCCTCCTGCCCTTTATGGTCTGTTATGCTGCAGCTTCTCTCCTGTCTGTCCATTATGGTCAGCTAGCTACCATTGCCTCTTTCCCCTCTGTTCTCTGTTGTCCATGTGCATGGTCCTGTCCCCTCCCTATTGCTTTCTATGGATTGTTGTGCTGCACTCCCGTCCCGCATGCCCTGTGTGGTGTATTGTGCTGCTGCAAACCCTGATGCCTGCCCTGTAGGGTCAGTTTGGTGCACCTCTCCATGTTTCCTCCTGTCCTCTGTTATCCGAGTCCATGTCCCTACCCCAATTCCTCCTGCCTACCATGATCCAATGTACCATACTTGCGAACATTTTGAACTTGGTAAGAGGGAGATTTTGAAAAAAAAACCTGGGGTATTGATTTTCCCCTTTGAGTTACATTGAAAAAGAGGAAATTGTAGACAGGAGACAGATCAAATAAAGCCCATTTGAGCTTAAAAACATTGGACGTTTCCTGGCTGAAACGGGTCTGTTGGCATGTATGGTTGTACTACCACTGCCTCTTCCTTCTGCCCACAATGGTCTATTATATTGCCACAGCCTCTCTTGCCAGTCATGTATTGTTGGTGTGTTGCCCCTGCCCCCTTTTCCACTGCCCTCCATAGTCTGTTGTGCTGCCACTGCCCTTCCTGCCTGCCCAGTGTGGTCAAATTGTTGCCTCTGCACTCTCCTACCTGCCTTCAATTTTCAGAGTCCGTGCCCCTGGCCTCTGCCTCTCAACAGTATCCCAATGAGCAACTAGATTGCTAACATTCTAGATTTATTACAAAAGTGTGGAACGCCTGACGTCATCTTGATGTAATCAAAACTGTAATACCTAGAGCATTTCCTTCAGTAATTACATATATGAGAGGGTCTTATTTGCATCAAAATTATGGTTAGTGCTCTAAAAAACTAAAATGAGGACATATTTTCGGAGTTTTCAAATAGCGACAAAGAAGTTTTAAATTATTTGTAATCTTTATGTTTTTTTATCCAGTTGACCACTTGATTAAATGTTGCACTTAGGGGAGAGGATGTGGTGTTACTTCCAGAGCTGCAGACTTTGCAACTGGGGAACCAGGTTGGAGTTTCTGCTTCAGCTCAACATTCTGTGATTCTGGTCAAATCACTTAATCTCCCCATGTCTACAACGAAAATGAATTTGATCTTGTGTGATGTAACCAATGCTCATGTAAAGCACTCCGATACCTGACAAGTCTGCACTATATAAAACTGCAAATACAAAAAAAATAAGTGTTTTGCACACTTCTGTCATTGGGCTACATGTGGGCTACATCTGGGTGATATTTGTGCTGCATTTGGGCTCTTTTGTCTCTGGTGGCCATCTTGGGAGATTTATTTGTTATGAAGTTTCCTAATTTCCTCATTTACTGCAGTCTCCTCAGTAGGAAATGCTTTTAGTTTTTTACTTTGATTCCATCAAGAAGGTATTCAGATATGTCACACATTTGCCATAAATTCTGAATGTTAGTTGCTCATTAGATCACTGTAGTAAAGCTACTGCTCACCACAGAAGTCTGCTGCTGATATTGAAAGTGCATGTTTCAGTCTGCATGTCAGAATGTTTTAATGAAATAGAAGAGGATTTGAGAAGTCACTCAAAATGTGCCCAAATTTTTCTTTCTTCAGCACTAATCATAATTTCTATGGCAAAATTAACCCCCTCATTGTGTTCCTTTTTAAATTAAATGTTTTAAGTGTTACCAGTTTATTCCAATGAAGATGGCTTCAGGTGTGCCATACTTTTGTCATAAGTAAGACAGTAAGCGCTCTAGTTGTTCTTAAGAACACTCTGGGACATTCTGTCATTGGGCTATACTTGGGCTACATCTGGGTGATATTTGGGCTACATTTGGGCTCTTTTGTCTCTGGTGGCCATCTTGGGAGATTTATTTCTTATGAAGTTTCCTAATTTCCTCATTTACTGCAGTCTCCTCAGTAGGAAATACTTTCAGTTTTTTACTTTGGTTCCATCAAGAAGGCATTCAGATGTGTCACACATTTGCCATAAATTCTGAATGTTAGCACTCTAGTTGCCCCAAAGCTATAAGAATGGCTTGGGCGGCAGGTAACAGTCATTTTTAATGTATATTGAATTAGGAACTTACTGTTGTTGTGGTCTTCTTTAAATATGCCAATTCTGTCACAAGCACTGGTGTTGGCAATTAAGTTCTGGTGCCAAGCAGCGGAAACCACTGGCTCAAATTAAGCACTGGTTGCATGTATGCTGTGAGAGAGCTTCAGCTAAGGGCTTGCACCTTAAGTTTGCACTCCATTTCAAGCAATCTAATCTCAAAATGCCATAAAATGAGCTAATACAACATTACTTCTTTAAGTAGGGTGGGGGCAATAACTAGTAATATCGAGCCACTCCACAGTCAATAATTATTCGAGTCCTTGAAGGCTGCTATACTATTTCTACCTCTTCTTGTTCTTCCGGACTGAGAGCACAAGCCCAGGGCCTTTAACAAAGTTAAGGACTGCATTCCAAACAACATGATGGCTTGGTCCTTCTCTACGTTCTGATGAATGTAGTGAAGTGAGACAGAACTCAATTTCTATTTTTAAACTCTGCAAACTTTTAAGCCCAATCCTGGTAAATTATTTAAATGTTAATCACTTGTCAAACTTATTGCCCTATGGCCAATACTGATGGTGGTGGAGAGTGTTCGTTTGCTGTAAAATAACAAACATGAGCTTAATAAGAAACCTGCACATGTCTTGACATCCTAAGGAGTCCCCTGGGACAGCGGGCAGCCCTTGGCATAAGGACTGTCATGATGAACAGTTCTCTGGCATGGGTGAGCTGGCATGTTCGGCATCACTTTACATGCAACCTGGAACACTCGAGCAACACTGCAATATATTTTGGAAGTACCTTGGCTTAGTAAGACTACAGATGGTTTATACTTAAGGCTTCCAGTGTGCTGTTTTTACTGATTTTTACAGATAAATACAGACATAAAACAGTCTACTTCATGCCTGCGTTTATTTTTAAAAGCGAAAAAATACATACATTTGTACTTCTTATAAGTGACTCTCCTTGTTGTTGTTCATGAATTCCGGACCAGCCGCTAAACAGATAAGAGATCATGGAGATTAAAAACAGGATCACAGGCATATGTTAACATATATTTGTATATAAATGTTAATATTTATCTGTCAGTGTAGTGTTTTGTTATATTTGTCTGCTTAATTTGCTAAAATGCGATAGGCAGCAAATTACAAGTGCATTTTTATCCGTCAAATAAATGTGGGAATATACCATTTTACGACTCCAATTAAACTCAAAACATAAAATAAATATGGATACATATCAATAAATTGTGCCAAACATAAATATAGATAAACACAGATTGAAATGTTACAAAAAATACCATAAATCCGGGAGCACTATATATAATTAATTCTGATGGTATTGCATTTTCTGAAAAATAGATGTTGATGGGTAATTGGCTGACAAATGGTCACCGATGAACAATATGTGTCAGGACATAATGTACAGTTCAGCTAGACTCATTTTCTTTGTTCAGCATTTCTTGTGACCTTGATGGGCATTGTTCTCATTTGGCACACACATCTACCTGCAGATTCATCTATTTGAGTCGTACTTGGCCCACAATTATGTATAGGCACATAAATTTGTTAAGAATAAATATTTCTCCTGAGTTTTGTGCAAGCCCTTCAAGTTTTGGCATAGTATCCCATTTGCTCACCTTCGGATCTGCTTGCGAAATCCATGAATTTAGACAATATGCATTTTAATAAAATGTGCTGTAAAATGCACAATTTGGTATTACATCTTCCAAATTATTTGGGGAAGCCTCTCCCCCAGCTCAGCTAGAGAAGAACCCCACTCCCTCTACGCGAGTCGGATGGTGTAAACATTTTTCTCCAGTCCACCTCTGCTACCAACCTAGGGGCATATTTACAAGCAGGCGATAAAAAATTATTGCCGCTTTTGCGGCCGTTTTCGACCGAAAAGCGGCGATAATTTAATCGCCTAATTAGCAAGGCCACGCTAACGCGTGAAACCTTGCTTTAGCGTCAGGATTCCTAACGCCCAGCTTTGCATCTCTAATGAGATGCAAAGTGGGCGTTCCTGACCTAACATGACATAAGAAATGTCGCTAAGCGACATTTCTCCTATCATCAAGCCCCACGCTATGAAGCATAGCGTCAGGAAAAGTAGCGTTAACCCCTGTTATCGCTACTTTCCTTACGCCTGCTTCAGGACTGACTTAGCCATGATATCCTATAGAAGGTTGATATCATGGCTAAGTTTGTGAGTCCTTAGCAGCAAGCTAACGCCACATTGTGTGAGATTATCACTGGGTTTCCAGCGATAATCTCACGTTAGGCAGTTATCGTGAGGATTTTTATCGCTGAGGAGATAAGCGTTGCTAATAGCACGCTATCTCAGCGATAAAAATCCACATTACCCGGCGACAATTATCCTCACGCTAAGAGCGCTGAGCGATAATTATCGGCGGGTGTTGCTGATATGCCCCCTAGTTGCCACAGTGGCATGACTGCTTTATTTTCATTCATTGATATAGCGCCTCTCAAACATCAAAAGAGATATGCGCTATATGAGAACAGAAACAGGGTAAGCAATATACGAGCTGCATGTGCCATAGAGCCCAACATCAGCTAAGACAACGGAGGAGTTTCAAATCCTTAAACAACACTTTTAGACTGAACTGCGAGCTTTGCACTGCAGGAAGCTCGTTTCACAGAGAGGAAGCCTTAAGGAATAAAAGCATGGCTTCCTGAAGAACTCCCTCGTGTCGAACTTTCGAGATACATATTCTATTTTTAATTAAGGAGGGTCTTTGCTGTAAAGAGTTTTGTGCCAAAAGCTTTAAATATAATAACATTATTCTCGTCCTAATCTGGGACTGTATGGCTGCACATATATGCCTGTTTTACAAGTCTACAGCAAGATCACGATTATTACAACAATAGTATTTTTAATTGTATAGTGTGGTCACAGCACTAAACGTCTTGCTGTAGATTCGGGATGGCTTGCATCTTGTCAATTCCCTCAATTCTGAAACAAGGTACTTTACATAACATTGTAGGTTAATCAAGGACTTTGGTTCATGCGCTCCAAAGCGTTCAACGTTCATAGAACATACCGAAGGACGGTCGACTGTACAGACAGGAAAGTAATAACCTTGGCACGCAGGCTGCTAACTGTCTGGTTTCTGTTGGTGCATAGCTTTGATTACATTCACATTTTGCCTCAGTTAACCTGCTTGAATAAAAAAAAAGTGCGGCCCTGGTGTAATCATTTTTAGGTCTCGCCTACTAGGCAGCACAATCTGTGTGGTTGCGAAAGACCTATCATGGGTTTACGAAGAGCTTACAGTTGGCTTTAAGGCCGCCCCATGCTTACCATTGGTTGGTGCCAGACATGCCATTCTTAGGGTGGTCTTCCTCCAAACCTTTTGCCTGATTACCCCCTATTTTTACTGATTTTTTTTGTTGGCCTTACGACTC
Source organism: Triturus cristatus (assembly GCF_964204655.1). Classification (NCBI taxonomy): domain Eukaryota; kingdom Metazoa; phylum Chordata; class Amphibia; order Caudata; family Salamandridae; genus Triturus; species Triturus cristatus. The sequence goes on from NC_140581.1 coordinate 1,097,852,072, forward strand.
TTAGAACTTTACCACTGCAGACCAGGGCTAAAGTGCATGTGCTTCTCCCCTGAACAAGGTAATATTGGTGTATACACAATTGGCATATTTCATGTACTTGTAAGTTCCTTGTAAAGTGGTATCCCATATACCCAGGGCCTGCAGCACTGATTGTGCTACCCACACAAGTAGCTTTTCAAACCTGTCTGGCCTGCCATTGCAGGGCCTATGGCCGCAGTTTATTGCCACTTTGACTTGGCATTTAAAAGTACTTGCAAAGCCTTAAACTCTCCTTTTTTTTGCACATAAGTCACCCCCTAAGGTAGGCCCTAGGTAGCCCATAGGGCAGAGTGCTGTGTAAGTAAAAGGTAGGACATGTATTATTATGTTTCGCATGACTTGGTAGGGACAAACACCCAGATTCATTTTTCTCTACTGTGAGGCTTTCTCCTCTCATAGGTTAACATAGGGAATTCCTTCATACACTTTTAAAATGTAATTCCTGATTAAAAAAGAGTAGCTGAATCATGTTTTATATCCATGGAATGGTAATGATAGATCTTCCTTACTGGTGAAATTGGATTTAACATTACTATTTTCAAAATGCCACTTTTAGAAAGGAGGCATTTTTCTGCTCTTACTTCCCTGTGTGCTTGCCGCCTGTATCTAATACACTTATGGGGTGGATGACAGCTGCACTTTATGCATTCCCTCTAGACAGCCACAAACACAGGAAGGTTAGGTGTGTCTGGATACTCATCTGCATTCTGATGGCTCTTCCTGAGCAAGAAGGGAGGGGGGAGATGACACTTACACCTGAATACAAAAAAGAACTGTTGATGGACAGAATGCAAAACAATGTCATACATTCACCCCAGTACAGAGATCTGGGCCTAAATCCATCGTTTTTTGCTCACCATGCCATTCCAGTTTGGACCCAGCCATATGCAAATCAGTCTTGCCCTGTGGGCCATGGGAACAGTCCAGCCCGAACTGACAGGCCAGGTCCTCCCTGGACTGGAAACAAGCATCCTTGGATGTGTACAGAGTCCACAGTCCCCCAGAGGCTGATAGAGGTCAAAGTTAGGTATGACCTTACTCTCAAAAAGTGGTAGCTTGGTCGAGCAGTAAGGCAGTACCAGAGGACAGTGTAAAGCATTTATTGTACACACTCAGTCAGCAAATGGTTTCACACACTCAATAACTGAACTCTAGGCCAATGATTTGTATATATAAAATATATGCTTGTTTTATTTTTAGAACCACAAAGGGGGTAAAAATATACTTTCTCAGAATGAGAGGTTGAATATAAATACTTTTGTTTCAAGCAATAAATTTGTGTAAACAGTCACAGTTGGTTGCAATAAACAATCCTATTTCCTAAACATACAATGCATTGAGCTCAATGGTAAATTCAGGTTATTTGTGATAAATTACTTTTTAGATTACTTTTGGAATTCCAGGTCTGGATCCTAGAACCAGCCTGGGGTCAGTATTCAGAATCAAGTGATGAAAGTCGACTTAATAACTGTAATGATTTTTAAATAATATTTAGCTATTTCAAAAGTTAGCACTTAGAAAATATTTCACAGAAAACATTCAATGGATCTCTATGGCAAGAAATACAAATTGCAGGTAGAGTACTTTATCGTTACTTTAGTAATCCAGGACTGGGTGCCTAGACCCAGGACTGGGGTCCTTATCAAAAGCAGGTAAGTAATTTCGTTTGCAGAAATGGTACGATTTTAAAAGAATATTTCAAATTTGCAAAAGTAGACACTTAGAAGAAATTTCACAGAAAAGCAGACAATGGTTTCCTATGGGAGAAAAATGAGTTAGAAGTAAGTATAGTTGTGAACACTTTTCAGAGTCAGGGCTGGGCACCAAGATCCAGCACTGGGAGCTCACCTAAGAGCAGGTGAGTAAATTCGTTTTTGTCACTTGGCTGATTTTTAGTGAATATTTGCAGTTTTGAAAAGTTCACACTTAGAAGATTTTTCAAGAAAAAGCCAGTCAATGTTACCCTATGAGGAAAATGAAGTTAGCGGTTTAAGGGTAAGTACTCGACTGGCAGAGTTGAAATTCCGGGCATAGACTCAGGGGTCCCCCAGTGTCAGGTAGGTACAGTTGGTTCACCCTCAGCGGTTTCAGGACGGCCGGGTGCAGAGTGAGTTAGGCCCAATGTTATCCTATGAGGGATAGGGGGGCCTTGGTTGGTGGCTGCTGTCTGGCAAGCCACGCGTCTGTGGGAGCTGGGCTCCTGGTCACTTACTCAGGGCAAGTGGGGAAGTAAGTTAGTGTAGAGAGTGCACTGCCAGGGCCACTCGGGCGGCTGGGTGCAGGGTGCTTTTGAGCCTTCGGGCGCTCAATGGAAGTCAATGGGAATGTTCCGGTTTGGAAAAAGGCTGCAGGCTCGGGGACGAGGATGTTTCCGGTGCCACCACCACTTCGAGGGGTAAGTTGGGTAGTTGTAGGTTAGGTGGGTACCCCGGGATTGGGCACAGGGGGCCGCAGGGCGCCGGGTGCAGGGGTGCCTTTTGACGTCGGGAATCTTACCCTCTGCTTGATCGCGGCTGGGGTGGCACTCGGTTCTGAGGCTGCAGGCTTCGTCCAGGATGTCGAGGGGGGTCCTTGGGTGCCGGACTCGGGGTCACAGTCGCCGTGGGGTCGTCCTCAGGGTCTTTGTCCACTCCGGCACTGGCCAGGCTTGGCTGGTGCAGAGTGTGTTGGGTCCGCGGTTCCGGGCTGCTGCCAGGAGTTAGGAATAGGTTTCTCGAGTAGAGCCTCTACTCATGGGAGTCCCAGGGAATCAGAGGTCAAAGGTAGCCAGGTCCTCCGGGGTTTTTGAGGTTGCTGGCCACAAGAGATGCCGCGCTGGAGCAGGAGCAGGTTCGAGGGTCGACAGGCCGGTAGGGCTGGGGCCAAAGCAGTTGGTGTCTTCCTCTTTTTAGCAGCTGCAGGGCAGGTCTTTTTTCTTCTTGCTCTTCTTGTAGTTTTTCTATCTGGAATCTGGGGAAGGAAGGTTCAGGGGGCCCCTAAATACTAGATTTAGGGGCGTTACAGGTAGGTGAAGGCCAGGGACCAATGGGTCCTTGTCCTGGGGTGGGTACACCCCCTATCCTGCCTCTCTCCTGTGGGAGGAGGGCAGTAGCCTAATCCTGATAGGGTAGGGCCTCCCATCTTCAAGATGGCGAGAGCCCGGAGATGTGCTTCACCTCGCCTCCCCCACCTGAGGGGTGGGGTGGGCAGGCTGGCACATCCCCTGTCCTTGTATGGGGTTTCCGGCCAAGCTTCCTGCCAGAGTGGGGGGTTGCAGTGGCCTGGGGAAACTCCAACTGGCGGCATGCCTTTGAAGCTTCCCTTTGCTCATCCTGGGGGAGGAGATTTCTCACCTCACCCAGGATGTGCATTGTTGCAGGCCCGGGAGAGCAGGGGCTCTCCCACCCAGGGGTCCAGCAACGTGTCTGCTGTGTGGCAGCCTGGGCAGCCTCAGAGCAGACGTGGATTGTAGGTTAGCTGTAAGGGGGCATCTCTAAGATGCCCTCTGGGGTGCTTAGTACATTAAATCCCACACTGGCATCAGTGTGGGTTTAATGTGCTGAGAAGTTTGATACCAAACTTCCCAGTCTTCAGTGTTGCCCTTATGGTGCTGTGGAGTTCGTGTTTGACGAGCTCTCAGCACCATGTACTTGTAAAAGGCAGCACTGTACTTACAGTGCCCAGGAATGGACCTGGGTACTGTAGGGGCACAGGGCTCCTGCTCATGTGCCCACACCATAGGCATAAGGCACCCAGCCAGAGGGGTGGCTGACATATGCCTTGGCAGTATAGGTAATGGGCATGGCACACAGAGATGTGTGCCATGTCGACTCTTTGTTTTGTCCTGCACCCAGACACTCAGCCTGCAAAGGCAGTGTGTGTGTGTAAGGGTACAGAGCCTCTAAGGGTGGCACAATGAGTGCTGCAGCCCTTAGAGGCCTTCCCTGGTCACAAGGCCCTGGGTACCTAGGGTACCATTTACCAGGGGCTGACATGTGGCCAGGGTTTGCCAATTGGGAGTTTGTGTGTTTTAAGGAAGGAACATAGGCCCTGGGCACCTGATTGGCAGGAGCCCAGGGCACAACAAGGGAAAGTGCATCAGCTATTAGGCAAAAAAAGGGGGGGTTACTGCAACAGAAACCCACTTTCTCACACAAGCCCCCCCCAGCCCAAAGGCCAGGAGACTTCTGCCAAAGCTGGGAGAGTCTACCTAGTCTTTCAGGCGAGGAAGAGTTGGGGAAGTGGTTTGAAAGTTGCAGGGCCTACTCTGCCTTACATCCTTCTGCCTAGGTCAGTCCCTTTGGGGAGCTGGCCTGTCTTATTAGTTTCAGGACCTAACTCCCAAGGCTCCTCTCCTTGTCTTTTACTGTCCTGGTCCCATCTTTCTATTTTGGGTTTAGAGGTGTATACCTCGGTAGTTTCTAACCTAGCCAGGGCTAGGCCCAGCTTACCCACAGAGGCTACCCACAGCTTGAGCAACCCCATCATGACCAATAAGGTCAGGGGGCCTGACTTGCTATTTGGCAGGGGGTTAGGCCACCATGCCAAGGATAGGGCTGCCATGAAGGCTAACACCCAGCAGAGGCTGCTGACAGCTGTCAGTGCCCAGTACCATACCTTTAGCTCCTGACTGGCAAGTGAGGGGGCTATTTTATAGTTCTCTTTGGGTCCTGGCTGTTGGTCTGTTTGAGGATAGGGGGTCCCTACTCTTGGTAGGGAACACCCCTCCTCTACCCCTTGTTCTGCCACCTGAGGAGCCACTAATTCAGGCTGGACAGTTGCCTGACTAGTCAGGCCTTGCTGTTGGCTAGGGGGGGCTTTACCAGTGCCATTGTGGGAGTTTTCCCTTACTGGGATAGAATCTCCCTGGCTCTCTGGAACTGTGGCTAACAGTTGCCCACCTTTCCTACCCTGTTTCTTCTCACTCTTTTGGGACTCAGCTGCACTGACTGCAGGTTGAGCCCCCACAGGTTCTTTGGGCGAGGCCTGGCATTGGGCCAGCACCTCTCTTTGGCTCAGTTCCACATCTAAGTGATCATTCCCCAAGAGACAATCAAGGGGGAGGTTTTTACTGACTATCACTTTCCTCCATCTAAGGGACCCAGCTGTGGCTAGGGGCACGATAGCCACAGGCCTAACAGTGACTCCCCCTGGGACAGTTCTTACCCTTCTTGTTTCCCCTGAGACATATTGGTGTGGGAATACCAACCTGTCATGTACCACAGTGTGACTGGCACAGGTATCTCTCAGGGCAGTGGCTGGGATTCCATTCACCAGTAGGTGGTGGAAGTGTCTACTTCCTTCTGGGATCTCCAGCTTGCTTCTTGGGCCCATTCCCCAGTTGAAAGCTAGGAGGACTTCCTCATCTGAGGACCCTCCCTCCGAAGCTACACTGGCAACCCCCGGGGCTACACTAGTCACCCCTGGAACTGTACTAGGAACCTTATTTTTAGGACAGCTAGAGTCCTGGGTGTGGTGTCCAGCCTTCTGACAGTTGAAACACCATATTCTGTTGGGATCCCAATTCTTACCTTGGTACCCTGGTTTAGTTTGTGAGGTGTCTTTGGGCCCACCCTCCTGGTCAGGTTTTTGGGGGGCTACCTGGGACTCCTTTCTTTTATCCACAAGGGGTTCACTCTCTTTCTTCTGGGGAGGTTTTGGGACCCCTTGGTTCTGGTCCCTCCCAGTGAACGTCCTAGTCACCCTAGTCTTGACCCAGTGGTCTGCTCTTTTTCCCAATTCTTGGGGGGATTTTAGACCTAGGTCTACCAAATGCTGATGCAACTTTTCATTAGTGCAGTTACTCAAAATATGTTCCTTCATGAATAAATTGTACAATCCAGTAAAATCCTGCACACCATGTCCAGCTAACCAACCATCCAGTGTCTTCACTGAGAAATCTACAAAATCAATCCAGGACTGGGTCTGGGTTTTGTGAGCCCCCCTGAATCTAATTCTATACTCCTCAGTGGTGAATCCAAATCCCTCAATCAGAGCTTTCTTCATGAGGTCATAGGATCCTGCTTCTGGCCCAGAGAGAGTCAGAAGCCTGTCCCTGCAGTTACCAGAGAACAGTTCCCACAGGAGTGCCCCCCAGAGAGGTTTCTTTACTTTCCTGATATCACAAGCCCTCTCAAAGGCTGTGAACCATTTGGTGATATCATCACCTTCCTCAAATTTAGGGACAATCCCTTTGGGGATTTTAAGGTCAGAAGTTTCCTCCCTATCCTTGTTTTTATTATTGCTGCCACCATTGATGGGTGCTAAACCCATCTCTCTCCTTTCCTTTTCTAGAGCCAGGAGCCTGGACTCTAGATCTATTCTTTTGGCCAGCCTCATAAGGCTGTCCTCTTCACTGGGGGGACCCCCAGTGTTGTCTCTGGGACCAGAGCCACCTGTGTGGTCTCTAGGTGCCCAGATGCTATGTCTTGAGTTGGAGGGTATGGGTGCCATCTCCTCCCTAGGGAATAGTATGGGGAGGTTGCTGTCCTCCTCCCCTGTTTCCCTTTCCTCATCTGACTGGCCATCACCATGTTCAGATGGGTGGTCTTTAGCATACTCAGCCAGGAGCTCCTGGAGCCCTTGTTTGGTTGGATGCTGACCCATTTGTAAATTTTTGAGTTTACATAAGGACCTCAATTCCTTGAAAGACAAGTGTAAGTAAGGTGTGAGGTCGAGCTCCTCCACCAGGTCCATGTTATTATTATCACTAATAGCTGGGTTTGTTTGAGACATTCTAACCTGACAGTTCTAACCCTCTACCCTGACTATAGTGACTTTTATTTTTCTAAAATTCTAATGGGACTTAAGCAAGGCCCTAGCAAGACTTTTAGTAATTTTGGAAAAACCAATCAGAATTCTAAAGGCAATTTTTAAGAGTTCTGTTGTGTGATCAGATGGTAACCAAGTAGTCCAACAAATGCAAGTTTGTATCCCACCGCTGATCCACCAATGTGAGAAAGTGGCTCTGTATATACTGTTCCCTAATAGGTACAGGGTGTACAGAGTCCACAGTCCCCCAGAGGCTGATAGAGGTCAAAGTTAGGTATGACCTTACTCTCAAAAAGTGGTAGCTTGGTCGAGCAGTAAGGCAGTACCAGAGGACAGTGTAAAGCATTTATTGTACACACTCAGTCAGCAAATGGTTTCACACACTCAATAACTGAACTCTAGGCCAATGATTTGTATATATAAAATATATGCTTGTTTTATTTTTAGAACCACAAAGGGGGTAAAAATATACTTTCTCAGAATGAGAGGTTGAATATAAATACTTTTGTTTCAAGCAATAAATTTGTGTAAACAGTCACAGTTGGTTGCAATAAACAATCCTATTTCCTAAACATACAATGCATTGAGCTCAATGGTAAATTCAGGTTATTTGTGATAAATTACTTTTTAGATTACTTTTGGAATTCCAGGTCTGGATCCTAGAACCAGCCTGGGGTCAGTATTCAGAATCAAGTGATGAAAGTCGACTTAATAACTGTAATGATTTTTAAATAATATTTAGCTATTTCAAAAGTTAGCACTTAGAAAATATTTCACAGAAAACATTCAATGGATCTCTATGGCAAGAAATACAAATTGCAGGTAGAGTACTTTATCGTTACTTTAGTAATCCAGGACTGGGTGCCTAGACCCAGGACTGGGGTCCTTATCAAAAGCAGGTAAGTAATTTCGTTTGCAGAAATGGTACGATTTTAAAAGAATATTTCAAATTTGCAAAAGTAGACACTTAGAAGAAATTTCACAGAAAAGCAGACAATGGTTTCCTATGGGAGAAAAATGAGTTAGAAGTAAGTATAGTTGTGAACACTTTTCAGAGTCAGGGCTGGGCACCAAGATCCAGCACTGGGAGCTCACCTAAGAGCAGGTGAGTAAATTCGTTTTTGTCACTTGGCTGATTTTTAGTGAATATTTGCAGTTTTGAAAAGTTCACACTTAGAAGATTTTTCAAGAAAAAGCCAGTCAATGTTACCCTATGAGGAAAATGAAGTTAGCGGTTTAAGGGTAAGTACTCGACTGGCAGAGTTGAAATTCCGGGCATAGACTCAGGGGTCCCCCAGTGTCAGGTAGGTACAGTTGGTTCACCCTCAGCGGTTTCAGGACGGCCGGGTGCAGAGTGAGTTAGGCCCAATGTTATCCTATGAGGGATAGGGGGGCCTTGGTTGGTGGCTGCTGTCTGGCAAGCCACGCGTCTGTGGGAGCTGGGCTCCTGGTCACTTACTCAGGGCAAGTGGGGAAGTAAGTTAGTGTAGAGAGTGCACTGCCAGGGCCACTCGGGCGGCTGGGTGCAGGGTGCTTTTGAGCCTTCGGGCGCTCAATGGAAGTCAATGGGAATGTTCCGGTTTGGAAAAAGGCTGCAGGCTCGGGGACGAGGATGTTTCCGGTGCCACCACCACTTCGAGGGGTAAGTTGGGTAGTTGTAGGTTAGGTGGGTACCCCGGGATTGGGCACAGGGGGCCGCAGGGCGCCGGGTGCAGGGGTGCCTTTTGACGTCGGGAATCTTACCCTCTGGTTGATCGCGGCTGGGGTGGCACTCGGTTCTGAGGCTGCAGGCTTCGTCCAGGATGTCGAGGGGGGTCCTTGGGTGCCGGACTCGGGGTCACAGTCGCCGTGGGGTCGTCCTCAGGGTCTTTGTCCACTCCGGCACTGGCCAGGCTTGGCTGGTGCAGAGTGTGTTGGGTCCGCGGTTCCGGGCTGCTGCCAGGAGTTAGGAATAGGTTTCTCGAGTAGAGCCTCTACTCATGGGAGTCCCAGGGAATCAGAGGTCAAAGGTAGCCAGGTCCTCCGGGGTTTTTGAGGTTGCTGGCCACAAGAGATGCCGCGCTGGAGCAGGAGCAGGTTCGAGGGTCGACAGGCCGGTAGGGCTGGGGCCAAAGCAGTTGGTGTCTTCCTCTTTTTAGCAGCTGCAGGGCAGGTCTTTTTTCTTCTTGCTCTTCTTGTAGTTTTTCTATCTGGAATCTGGGGAAGGAAGGTTCAGGGGGCCCCTAAATACTAGATTTAGGGGCGTTACAGGTAGGTGAAGGCCAGGGACCAATGGGTCCTTGTCCTGGGGTGGGTACACCCCCTATCCTGCCTCTCTCCTGTGGGAGGAGGGCAGTAGCCTAATCCTGATAGGGTAGGGCCTCCCATCTTCAAGATGGCGAGAGCCCGGAGATGTGCTTCACCTCGCCTCCCCCACCTGAGGGGTGGGGTGGGCAGGCTGGCACATCCCCTGTCCTTGTATGGGGTTTCCGGCCAAGCTTCCTGCCAGAGTGGGGGGTTGCAGTGGCCTGGGGAAACTCCAACTGGCGGCATGCCTTTGAAGCTTCCCTTTGCTCATCCTGGGGGAGGAGATTTCTCACCTCACCCAGGATGTGCATTGTTGCAGGCCCGGGAGAGCAGGGGCTCTCCCACCCAGGGGTCCAGCAACGTGTCTGCTGTGTGGCAGCCTGGGCAGCCTCAGAGCAGACGTGGATTGTAGGTTAGCTGTAAGGGGGCATCTCTAAGATGCCCTCTGGGGTGCTTAGTACATTAAATCCCACACTGGCATCAGTGTGGGTTTAATGTGCTGAGAAGTTTGATACCAAACTTCCCAGTCTTCAGTGTTGCCCTTATGGTGCTGTGGAGTTCGTGTTTGACGAGCTCTCAGCACCATGTACTTGTAAAAGGCAGCACTGTACTTACAGTGCCCAGGAATGGACCTGGGTACTGTAGGGGCACAGGGCTCCTGCTCCTGTGCCCACACCATAGGCATAAGGCACCCAGCCAGAGGGGTGGCTGACATATGCCTTGGCAGTATAGGTAATGGGCATGGCACACAGAGATGTGTGCCATGTCGACTCTTTGTTTTGTCCTGCACCCAGACACTCAGCCTGCAAAGGCAGTGTGTGTGTGTAAGGGTACAGAGCCTCTAAGGGTGGCACAATGAGTGCTGCAGCCCTTAGAGGCCTTCCCTGGTCACAAGGCCCTGGGTACCTAGGGTACCATTTACCAGGGGCTGACATGTGGCCAGGGTTTGCCAATTGGGAGTTTGTGTGTTTTAAGGAAGGAACATAGGCCCTGGGCACCTGATTGGCAGGAGCCCAGGGCACAACAAGGGAAAGTGCATCAGCTATTAGGCAAAAAAAGGGGGGGTTACTGCAACAGAAACCCACTTTCTCACACCATGCCATTCCAGTTTGGACCCAGCCATATGCAAATCAGTCTTGCCCTGTGGGCCATGGGAACAGTCCAGCCCGAACTGACAGGCCAGGTCCTCCCTGGACTGGAAACAAGCATCCTTGGACCGGTTTCGGGGTTTCACCCCTCTTCAGCCAGGATAGCTTGATTCCAGTGGCATGGAGAGCACGGGACTCACGTCTGAGCATACCCGTCCCACTCGGGGTGACAAATGCAAAAAGAACTGTTGATGGACAGAATGCAGAACAGTGTCATACATTCACCCCAGTACAGGGATCTGGGCCTAAATCCATCGTTTTTTGCTCATCATGCCATTCCAGTGTGGACCCAGCCATATGCAAATCAGTCTTGACCCTGTGCCCCATGGGAACAGTCCAGCCCGAACTGCCAAGCCAGGTCCTCCCTGGACCGGAAACAAGCATCCTAGGACCGGTGAGGCACAGGGTCAAGACTGATTTGCATATGCCCATATCTAAACTGGGGTGGCATGGTGAGCAAAAGAATGATGGATTTAACCCAGATCTCTTGACTGGGGGTGAATGTGTTGATTTGTTCTGCATTCTGCATCGCCCTTTGACGCTGACGCATCTGATGCCTTACAACATCACTTCAAAAGACTGCGTGGCTTGATGATGATGAACTGCATGGCTCAAAGATGATGCATCGCCTGAATCGCAATGGGGTTCGTTGATAAGGCTTCACTGACAGAGCGGATCAGGACCTACACATATCCTACATCCGTGGGATCAACGACAGCGCATCACCTCCTCTGCTCCTTGCATCGGGTCCTTGATGTCAATGCTTCCTCTATCCAAGGTACTTTCAGTGGGACTAGCGCACGTCCTGTAGAAGGCCTACCGTCCATCGTGGTTGGCCTGAACTTTGGATTTACCCAGGCTAGCACAAACAGATGTCTTATGACTATTTTTTGATTTACTCTTTAACAATGTATAGCTCCAGTTCGACTTATTGTATTTTTGTTGTTTTGGTCTTGTTTTACTCTTAAAAATATATTGGGCCCGATTCACAGAACTAATTTAAGACAAAATCCTAAACTTACTACCATTTTGGTATTCACAGAAGGCACTTACTCATTTTGGTATTCACAGAAGGCACTTACTCATTTCGGTATTCACAGAAGTTAGGAGTCCTAACTTTAGGACTCCTATATGCCTTCTGTGAATACCGAAAGTCTTCAAATTAGGATTTTTCTCAGTTTAGGAGTCCTAAGGTTAGGACTCCTAACTTTACAACTACTAAACTGAGAAAAATCCTAATTTTAAGGCTTTCGGTATTCACAGACGGCATTAAGGAGTCCTAAAGTTACGAGTCCTAAACTTAGGACTACTAAATTGAGAAGAATCCTAATTTTAAGACTTTCGGTATTCACAGAAGGCATTTAGAAGTCCTAAAGTTAGGAGTCCTAACTATACTACTACTAAACTGAGAAAAATCCTAATTTTAAGATTTTCGGTATTCACAGAAGGCATTTAGGAGTCCTAAAGTTAGGAGTCCTAAATTTAGGACTACTAAATTGAGAAAAATCCTAATTTTAAGACTTTCGGTATTCACAGAAGGCATTTATGAGTCCTAAAGTTAGGAGTCCTAACTATACTACTACTAAACTGAGAAAAATCCTAATTTTAAGACTTTCGGTATCCACAGAAGGCATTTAGGAGTCCTAAAGTTAGGACTCCTAACTTCTGTGAATACCGAAATGAGTAAGTGCCTTCTGTGAATACCAAAATGAGAAAGTGCCTTCTGTGAATACCAAAATGGTAGTAAGTTTAGGATTTTGTCTTAAGTTAGTTATGTGAATCGGGCCCACTTTATTCTTCTAACCCTTTGTGGAGTGTTCTTGTTGTATTTTCATTGTGTTACTGTGTGTGTGTGTGGGTGTGTTGCACAAATGCTTTACACATTGCCTCTTTAGATATGCCTGACTGCTCTGTGCCAAGCTACCAGAGGGTGAGCACATTTTAACGTTTAGTGTATATCTAGCTTAACCTGACTAGAGTGGTGGTTCCTTCTTGGACAGGGTGCATATCTCTGCCAACCAGAGACCCAAGTTCTAACATTGATGATCAGTGGTGATGATAGGACTTGTGTTTGTGCAATACCATATAGTAACTCTTTGTTCACAACAACCTATACTAAGACCAATTCAAGCCTTTTTTTAATTCTCCCTGATTGGCCTTTTCAATATTTTACTAAACCATGTATCTCTCTGGAGAAGCCAACCTGCATCTGAAGTCATTGATCTTGAGCTGGCCAAATTAGAATCCTATACTGTGGCCTGGTTCAAAGAAATTTGCACAGCATTGTATGTGTTTATGAGAGGCTTCACCCAAAAGGTAGAGCTGCAGGAAGCTCGGAGAGCGTCAGCAGAGGCCCAGAATGCAGGGGCTGAGTCCCTGAAGAGGAGCAGGAAATTCCAGTGGAGGAGGATAACCTGAATTACGAGTCTTAGGTGGGTCTTGAATTGCCTGTGAAGGGGGCCAACAACTTGCTGGAAGCAATGGTGATTCCCAGAGAAGGGAGCAGTGTCTCCTCCAAGAACCTGCCCCCAGAGCAGCTGGAAGACAGGAGGGAGGACATAAAATAAAAATTGGAGTTTACCAAACTGGAGCAGGCACAAAACTTGCTTTAGTGGAGAAAGAGCAGGCCCATGCTAGATTGGAGGAAGAACAAGCTCTAGAGGAGAGGAAAATAGGAGGAGAGGGAGATGTCCCATGAACTGCGTCTCAGAGAGCTGGACATAGGTGTCCGGCAAGTGGTGTACAGCAACAGAAATTGTGGCAACATACCTGCAGTATCCACTGGTGAATCCAGAGTCATATTACCCAAGAATTTAGTGCCCAGTTATGGATTGGAGGATGACATAAATAAGTGGTTTGCAGCCTATGAAGTGGCCCTGAGAGTTCACAAGGTCCCAGAGGAGTTCCAGGGTGGTAGTTTATGGAGGTATATGCCGACAGTGGAAAGAGACACACTCCTTACACTTGAGGTAGAGGACCAGACATGCTACACCGATATGAAAGCCATCTTAGTTAGCAAATTTGGGTTGAACCCTGAATAGTATAGGCAACGGTTCAGGGTCAGCCACAAACTCTCCTCTCAGACATAGGTGGATTTCTTGAATTATGTTAGTAAGGCACTAAAGGGCTGGGTGAGGGGTAGCAAGGTTGATGATTATTACAGGGAGTGCAACTTATTTTTAAAGGAGCACATGCTTGATACTTGTTTTCCAGAGCTGCACCAATCACTGGTTGATAGCAAGCTTCCTGATCCCAGGAAGCTTGCTAGGGAAGCTGACATTGGTGTCAGCACCGGAGTGTCCAAGAAGGTATCTGGGGGGACCAAACGGGTGGTCAGGGTTTCCACCAGAAGGAGGAGGGAGATAAAAAGTCCGATTTCTCTAAAGGCCCCCAAAACAACTCACAGGGGAAATGGTTTGTTTATCATTGCCAATCTGGCCACCAGAAGAAAAACTACCCTTTCAAGAGTCAGCAGCCCAAGCCTATCAAGTGCTATGAGTGTTTTGAATACGGACACTACAAAGGGAATCCCAAGTGTCCAAAAAAAGCACCATCTCCCATGGAGGAAATATTCTAGGGGTGGCTATTATACTGCTGGGGAAGGAGTTTGCCCCAGTTAATGGGGGGGGGGAAGTTTAGTGGGGTTATCCTAGTTTCCCTGGTTGACAGTGGGATAGATCCTAAAATCCATGTGCCCTCAAATACTACTAAGTATAGACAATGAGCCACCATCAATGGACATGGTGTTGTGCCTCTGAGGGACTATGGTAAGGAGTCAGCTGGTGTCTCCAGAGCAGGGGATTCCTAATGCATTCTGCCAGGTTGTAGGGTCTGACAACAAAGAGGGTCACTATATTCAGTGGCCCTAGTTTCATTTGAGAGGGTGAGGGTTTAGGTCCATGCCTGTGGACTGTTTGCTTGGTAATGACCTTCAGCACACTACCTGGAGCTGAAGGGTCATCTGATGTTTTGGGGTTACCTGACCGGATCTGTGCTACAACAAGGCTCATGGTTGCCCAGGATGGAAGTCAAAAAGGGCTGGAGCCTGGAAAAACTGTCCAGCCAGCTGCTAAGAAGGGGAAAGGCAGACGGCATGGGAATCCAGAGCCTGAGTGTCTTCCCAGTGAGATGGATGGGGCACCTGAGATGGCGGCCCCGGAGCCCATTGAGGAGGGCATTGTTCCCCTTGGTAACCTACCAGAGCTTGCTGGATGGCATGCGGAAGGAGGACTCACCAAGGATGAGTTCTGTAGGGGCACAGAAAGAGTGCCCAACCCTTTTTGACTGAGGCAACAGGTCTAAGTCCATGCAGCAGATGGACAGCACATTTACTGTGAGGACAGGCTTCTGTGCATTTGAGAACAAGGGCCTTGGTTGTCTCCCAATACTACAGGGCCTTCCTACTAGAACTGGCTCATGAAATTTACTTGGCAGGTCACCTGGCCAAGACAAGACCTTTGCAAGGCTTGCCCCCACTTTGATTGACCTAGGATAAGGACTTCCTCAGATTCATTCTGTAGGACTTGTGTAACCCGCCAGGCCAGTGGGAAGATAGGGCTGAGGTTTAAAGTCCCCCTTAATCCCCTGTCTGTCATTGGCATACCTTTTGAGAGGGTGGCAATCAACTTTGGTCATCCTATGGATCCCTAGACTGCTTCAGGCAACATGTTTCTGGTGGATCATGCCACTAGGTACCCAGAGGTCATCCGTCTGAGGACCACGACTGCACCTGCAGTGGCAAAGGCCCTGATTGTTTTTTACTTATTACTCGAGTGGGTGCATATAATGTGGAAGGAGTGTGGGGTAACCTACAAGTTCTCCAATCCATACCATTCACAAATAAATGGGCTTCTTGAGAGATTTGACAAGACCCTGAAGGGCATGATTAGAGGCCTGTCTGAGGTCTTGAGGAGTAGGTGGGACATCCTCTTGCCATACCTGTTGTTTTTCAACAGGTAGGTACCATGGAAGGGAGTGGGCTTCAGCCTCTTTGAGCTTCTCTATGGGCACCCTATCTGAGGACCTCTGTATTTGGTGAAGGAGGGGTGGGAGCAAGCTCCCAGGAAGATTCCCCAGGAAGTAGTGAGTTACATGCTGGCCTTCAGAAACCAAATAGCTAAGTAGTGGAAGCAAGCTTCTGACAACTTCAAAGCCATTAAGGATGTTATGAAGCAGTGATATGGCCAAAGTGTGAGTGATGGAACTGGTGGAGTCCGGGGCCCTTCAGGACCGTTAGACTGGGCTCTATGAGGTGATTGAAAGGAAGGGTGAGGCCACCTACCTGGCAGAACTCAAGACCCCTAGGCAACTCCTGAGGGTGCGCCATATCAATTGCCTCAAAGCCCACTTTGAGCAGTCTGAGCTCACCATGCTGTTGGTGACAGACTGAAAAGAGGAGCTGGAGAGTGGGGGCCCGATTCACAGAACTAACTTAAGACAAAATCCTAAACTTACTACCATTTTGGTATTCACAAAAGGCACTTACTCATTTTGGTATTCACAGAAGACACTTACGCATTTCGGTATTCACAGAAGTTAGGAGTCCTAACTTTAGGACTCCTAAATGCCTTCTGTGAATACCAAAAGTCTTAAAATTAGGATTTTTCTCAGTTTAGTAGTAGTATAGTTAAGACTCCTAACTTTAGGACTCCTAAATGCCTTCTGTGAATACCGAAAGTCTTAAAATTAGGATTTTTCTCAGTTTAGTAGTAGTATAGTTAGGACTCCTAACTTTAGGACTCCTAAATGCCTTCTGTGAATACCGAAAGTCTTAAACTAAGGATATTTCTCAATTTAGTAGTAGTAAAGTTAGGACTCCTAACTTTAGGACTCCTAAATGCCTTCTGTGAATACCGAAAGCCTTTAAATTAGGATTTTTCTCAATTTAGTAGTGGTATAGTTAGGACTCCTAACTTTAGGACTCCTAAATGCCTTCTGTGAATACCGAAAGCCTTAAAATAAGGATTTTTCTCAGTTTAGTAGTAGTAAAGTTAGGACTCCTAACTTTAGGACTCCTAAATGCCTTCTGTGAATACTGAAAGCCTTAAAATTAGGATTTTTCTCAGTTTAGTAGTAGTATAGTTAGGACTCCTAACTTTAGGACTCCTAAATGCCTTCTATGAATACCAAAAGCCTTAAAATTAGGATTTTTGTCAATTTAGTAGTAGTAAAGTTAGGACTCCTAACTTTAGGACTCCTAAATACCTTCTGTGAATACCGAAAGCCTTAAAATTAGGATTTTTCTCAGTTTAGTAGTAGTAAAGTTAGGAGTCCTAACTTTAGGACTCCTAAACTGAGAAAAATCCTAATTTTAAGACTTTCGGTATTCACAGAAGGCATTTAGGAGTCCTAAAGTTAGGACTCCTAACTTCTGTGAATACCGAAGTGAGTAAGTGTCTTCTGTGAATACCAAAATGAGTAAGTGCCTTCTGTGAATACGAAAATGGTAGTAAGTTTAGGATTTTGTCTTAAGTTAGTTCGGTGAATCGGGCCCTGGACCTCTCCCTGACCTATTAGACTCCAATGAGGCAGAAGGATCTGTGGAGGTAGTAATCCTATCGCACAGTCTGATGCCTGAACAGCAGAGGGACTGCCACCAAGTGTTGAGGCATTACTCCTCTCTGTTTTTCTTAACCTCAGTGACTACCCACCTGATGTGGACACAGGAAACAACCTCCTTGTCAAGAATAAGTCTTACAGTTTGTCTGATAAGGTGGGGCCATCTTTAAGAGGGAAGTCTCTAAAATGCTGGAATTGGGGGTGATAGAACTAGGGGTGGGCGGAAACGGTAACAAATCTCAGCGAGCACGCAGAAATTCCGCAAACACTCAGAATTGCTTGTTCTGCCCGTTCGTGATGCTTTTTTCCTGTTCGTGAATGCTGTTTGTGTGCTCGGGAGAAATATCTTGCGAACACGCATTTTGAAACCGCGAACAAGCAAAAAATTCCGCGAAGCCACGGATCGCGGAATTTTGGGCAATTCTGCGTTCTCCGCACAACGCGAAATGACCCAAATTCTGCGAGCGGAACGGAATTTACCACCCAGGCCTAGATAGAACCCTCCAGTAGCCCATGGTCCAGTCCTGTGGTTCTGGTACCAAAAGCTGCCCCAACAGGCACAACACCTGAACTCAGGTTCTCTGTGTGTTATAGAGG
Source organism: Triturus cristatus (assembly GCF_964204655.1). Taxonomy (NCBI): domain Eukaryota; kingdom Metazoa; phylum Chordata; class Amphibia; order Caudata; family Salamandridae; genus Triturus; species Triturus cristatus. The sequence continues at coordinate 1,097,869,450 of NC_140581.1, forward strand.
GCTAAACTCAGTCACAAAGATAGATGCTCATCCCATCCCCCGGGCTGATGAGCTGATTGACCGGATAGAGGCTGCCCAGTATTTAAGTACCTTGGACCTTCTGTTGTAGCAGATTGCCCTAACAGAAAGAGCCAAGGAGCGGTCAGCCTTCTCCACTCCAAAGGGCCACTACCAGTTTAGGGTGATGGCCTTTGATGTCAAAAATCCCCAGCCACCTTTCAGAGGTTGGTAAACCAGGTCCTTTCTGGTATGGAGGCCTTCTCAGGTGCCTATCTGGATGACATAGCTTTCTACGGTAGCAGCTGGAAGGACCACCATTTTTACCTCCAGGAAGTGCACCAAGCACTGCAACAGGCAGGCCTGACTATCAAGGCCAGTAAGTGCTAGATAGGGCAGAGGTCTGTGGTACACCTGGTGGGCAGGGGTAAGGTGGAGCGCCTCCAGGCCAAGACAGAAACTATCATAGGCTGGGAGCCCTCCAAAACCCAGACTGAGGTCAGAGCATTTCTGGGCCTCACTTGGTACTACAGGATGTTTGTCAAGTGATGTGGCACCATTGTTACCCCTTCACAGAGCTGACTTCTAAGAAGCAGCTCAGAATTATGATTTGGACAGAGGCATGCCAAAAAAGCATTTGACTCCCTTAAGTAGGCCATGTGCACAGCCTCCGTGCTCAAGGCCCCTGACTTCTACATGAGGTTTATCCTTCGAACAGATGCCTCAGACCTTGGCATAGGGACAGTACTTTGACAGTTAAATAAAAAGGGCATACACTAACATGTAGCCTTCATCTCCAGGAGGTTACTCCCCCAGGTAACAAATCTAGAGTGCTATAGGAAGAGACGCTTTTTCTGTGGTCTGGGCACCAAAGAAGTTGAGACCATACCTGTTTGATACTCACTTCCTAATTCAGACTGACCACATACCCCCCAGGTGGCTCATGAAAATGAGGGGTGAGAATCCAAAACTGTTGATGTGGTCCAGTTCCCTACAGGTTGATGGACTTCAAGGTGGAACATAGACCAGGGGTAGGCCACCCCAATGCCGATGGTCTATTTCAGGTTTTTTCGCCTTAGTGATGAGAACTCCCTAGAGGTTGGGTAGATCATCCCACTTTCAGCTGGGGGGGGGCACACGTATTAGACCTGTCACCTTTCGGGTGGTCTTACCCCAAACCTTGTGCATGTTTACCTTCTCTTTTTGCTGATTCTTTTTGTTGGCCTGAGTACTCTAACTACTTTACCACAGCTGACCAGAGCTCAAGTGCATGTGTTTCGCCCCTAAACATGACAACATTGGTGTATACGCAATTTACATATTTAGTTTACTTGTAAGTCCCTTGTAAAGTGGTATACCACATATCCAGGGTCTGTAACCTAAATGCTACTAGTGGGCCTTCAGCACTGATTGTGGTGCCCACACAAGTAGCTTTTCAAACCTCTCTCAGTCCTGCCATTGCAGGGCCAGTGTGTTCAGTTTACTGACACTTTGACTTGGCATTTAAAAGTACTTGCCAAGCCTTAAACTCCCCTTTTATTACACATAGGTCACCCCTAAGGTAGACCCTAGATAGCCCTTAGAACAGGGTGCTGTGTAAGTAAAAGGTAGGACATGTACTATTGCGTTTTGCATGTCCTGGTAGTCACAAACACCCACATTTGTTTTTCACTACTGTGAGGCCTACTGCCCTCATATATTTACATTGGGAATTCCTTAATACCCTTTTAAGCTGCAAATCCTGATTAGAAAGAAGCAGATGCATCATGTTTTATATCTTTGGAATGGTAATGATAAATCCCCTTTACTGGTGAAGTTTTATTTAACATTACCATTTTAGAAATGCCACTTTTAGAAAGTACTAACAACAATAGGTGTTAAGTCCAAAGGACAGGTGCTAGGTATGGTTATTCAAAATTCAAAACACAACACAAGCCCCTGGCTCTGTACAAACGTACACTCCTACTATTTATGGAGTAACGGGCAGACTATTCCTTTATCTGTCCGAGTAGAATTTTTATTTAATAGTCTTAGAATTAATCCAAAACAATTTTTTCAAAAAGACTGAAAAAGAAACACATATTTCTCAAATTGGCCCAGAAACCATCACATATGCATAACACAATTCACAATCAAAAATAAATTGAACATACACCAAAATTAAAATTATTTAACAAATTACAATAAACGACAAGATCACTAAATAAATACAAAGATAAATCAAATACGAAAAACATTTAAAGCTTGCATCATCTGTGGAAAACACCAAAGTGATTGTGGAAAGTATCCAGTTTTATGGACTAAACTTGTTGTTTCAGCAAGAATATCACAAGAGCGTTGAAAATAATGAATTAATCTTTTAAAAAATCCAACACTCAACACTTTAGATTTAACTAAATGGCTCTCGAAGTGCCTCTTGAAATACCAACGCGTTTCGAGACCCAGGCTTGATAGTACTGGGACTCTCTTCAGGGCTTCAAACAAATGATCAGGATATTTAAAAAAAAAAGAAAAATTGAGATCGTGATGCAACAACAGCATCAACCCTGTAACTCTCTTTCTCTCTCATATGTATCGCTAATTTATTGTGTACCTGATTCTTGAAATAGGAGCAGCCGTTCCAGTTCGTTGATTTCACACGTTTTATCTATATGTCAGTGGATTCGTTTTACTGTAGCTTTAAAGCGCCACGTGCACACTTTTAACTGTGTGTAATTCTGCAAGAGAAGATCGTTCATGGAATGAAAACTTCTACTCTGTTCTCGACTTGCCTCTAAACCTTTAAATGCCGGTACAAAGAATTTATTTAAATGTACCTTGCATAAAGGCTGCGGTGCATGGACCGAAACTATTCAATTGGGGACTCACAAATCTACAAGAAGGGGAAAGGTATTGCATTCATTAAAAAAATTGTTTATCAAGTGACTGCACTGCACGATTTAAAATCAGTTGTCATTTGGACTTACTGTACATGAGTTCGTCCGATATTAAACTCAGCAAAAGGCAGGCATTTCTTCTGTTCAAATGCAAGCGTACTCGCATTCACTGGAAATAATTCTAGAAAGCAAGCGTAAACACGTTAGGCTTGCAGTCATATATTAGATTAATATTCATGGCTTCACTTATAATTGAAAATTGCAGAGAAAGTGCAACCAAACTTACTTGTATCGACTTCATTAGACAAACTAGATTAACTCTCACACGGCGTCTCTCACTAGAGCACTTCCTGGTTGTAAAAGCTACGACTCCTGGGTAGAAAAATTTTAAACAATCAAAGTCTAGTACTAATACTTGTTTTGTGCATGACAAAGAAATGCATTGTGGGACATTTGGTAACTGAACTAAATTTTACTTAATTCATTCATGCCAGTTAATTCAGAGGAAGCACTATTAAACTCTAAAATAAGATAGACTTCCATTCTCAACAAAGCAGCGTAGATGTCAAAATGACGTTTAGATGTGTCAATGCAAGACAACACGGTCCATTTGAAATCCTTTTCACAGTGGGATTTATCAATAAGATGTTGCACCATGGGAGTGGTCAAAACCTTCTTTTTAATCCTTGAACGGTGCAGTGTGATTCTTTGATTTATCTGATGGTTTGTTTTGCCTATATACAGCAATGTGCATGGGCAAACAACAGCATATACAATATTTTTTGATTTACAGTTTGTAAACTCTGAATGTCGCCATTTGATGCCATTATGGAGAAATTCAGCGCCCTTCATTGTGGAATCACAAGCCGCGCACATGCCGCATTTATGGTGGCCCTCAATGGGTTTTAAATGCCACTGTGATCTTAAGGACTTTTTGTTTTGGATAGGCAAAAATGTCTGCCCGTACTAGTTGTTGCCCAATGCTTCGATTTTTTCGCATGACGAACAATGGTTTTGGAAAACCACATTCCAATTTTTCAAGTAAATGCCAATTCTTTGATATGACTTGCCTAAACCTGTTTGTGTCAGGACCAAACGTGGTTGCACAGATTATGCGTTCTAATGGAGGTTTCTCATTCTTTTGTAAGTGGTCCTCTCGAGGCGTATACCACGCTCTTTTTTCATTGCATGCTTCAAGAGCTTTATCGGATATCCACGAAGGATCATTTGTTCTTTAAAAATTGCCACGTGATGCTCATAATCTAATTTTGATGAACAGTTGCGACGTATCCGCAATAGTTGACCGTATGGGAGATTTTCCCTCAAACTCCTAGGATGAGCACTTGTGTGATGGAGGATAGTATTTTTGTCGGTAGCCTTTCTGTGCAGAGTAGTTGTCTACTTTTTTTCATTTGGTACTACTTCAATATCCAAAAACGTCAGCCTTGTTCTACTCATAGTCAATGTGAATGTGATGTCTTGGTGGCGAGTGTTAAGCCAACCATGGAAGCTTTCCAACTCTTCCTTAGAACCATTTCAGACACCAAATGTCATCTATATAGTGCAGCCATTGTGCTATGTTCTCCCTAAATGGATTATTGTTGAAAACAAACCTATTCTCATATTTCGCCACAAAAAGAACCACCATTTCGGGAGGAAATGGACAGCCCATGGCTGATACCTTGATTTGAATAAAAAAGGAGTCATCAAATTTAAAATAGTTTTTCTTTAAGGCAACCTTTGCTAATTGAAGAATGAATTGCGAAGGTATCCTGTGGGGATGTGGTCTTTCTTCCAGGTATGCCTCAATCACTTCAAGTGCTTCATCCTGGGGTATCTGCGTATATAATGAGGTGACGTCAAAAGACATCATCCATTAAGTCAACTCATCAAACTCATGTCCTTCAATTTTATTAATAAAATCAGCAGTATCCCGCACATAGGAAGATACCTGGGTCAGAAAGGGTTTAAGGAAAAAGTCAACGTACTTGGAAATTGGCTCTAATAATGAGTCACTACCCGAGACTATTGGCCTTCCCGGGGGATTTTCTAACCTCTTATGTATTTTAGGTACGAAGTAGAATACTGGGATCCTTGGGAACTTTTTAGACAAATAATCAAATTATTTAGGACCCAAGAACCCACCGTCAAAACCTGTTTTCAATATTCCAAAAATGATTTCTTGAGTGAACCCAGTAGGATCCTCTTTGACCTTCCGGTACCATTCAGAGTTGTTCACCTGCTGCTTCCCTTCAGTCACATACATTTCTTTGGGCCAGATGACTACGGCACTGCCTTTATCGGCTTGTTTTATTACTACCGATGTGTCTTGTTTCTAAGTCTCTATTGCCATTTGTTGGTGTCTCGTAATATTGCGCTTAATGAAAACTTTTTTTATTTCCAATTGGCTGATGCTTGATAACACTGCCTGTTCATAAGCTAAAATTTATTTTGGTACTGCCTGTGAAAATGGAACACATTTTGATTTGTTGGAGAGACCAGACACCTCATTGGTGTTGGTATAGTCCTTTCCATGAAAAAATGCTTTTAAATTAATTTTGCGGCAAAATTCTAATGCCTCCAATTTCATTTTAGTGAAATTAGTGAATCTATTGGGGACGAATTTTAAACCCAATTCAAGTACTGATGCTTCCTCTTTTGACAATTGTCTCTGTGACAAATTGATAATGCTAGTGGGTTTCACGACTTGTAATATTGTCGTCGAGTTCTCATCTCCCAAGGTTGGGGTTTGAATCTTCCTCTCTGCTTTTGTTCGCCTTTGTCTAAAAAAGACACCTGCTTGCATGAGGTACCTGCCCTTGAGTCTGAATCACTGGAAGTTTCTGAAGATGACATTTCGGAAAAAGTGAGGAAGCGATTCCTTGAACGTCCCTGAAAGTTAGACAACACTCCACGCGATTCAGTTGTTGTATAAAATTCGTCCTTTGATGAAAGGATATACCTGGTCAATATTAAATGATTTTGAGTCTCTCTCAAACTTAGAAGTTTTAAAGCTAATTGTGTTATCTTTAAAAAACAGTATCTCCTTTTCTATTTTCTCCAATAAGTTTTTTGCATCCACCACAGAATGATTATCCATAATTGACTATGTTAATTTTTAGATGGTGTAGTTTTTGGATGATGTCGTTTGACGTCACCTCGTTATATACGCAGATAACCCAGGATGAAGCACTTGAAGTGATTGAGGCATACCTGGAAGAAAGACCACGTCCTCACAGGATACCTTCGCAATTCATTCTTCAATCAGCAGAGGTTGCCTTAAAGAAAAACTATTTTAAATTTGATGACTCTTTTTTCATTCAAATCAAGGGATCAGCCATGGGCTGTCCATTTGCTCCTGAAATGGCAGTTCTTTTTATGGCGAAATATGAGAATACGTTTGTTTTCAACAATAATCCATTTAGGGAGAACATAGCACAATGGCTGCGCTACATAGATGACATTTGGTGTCTCTGGAATGGTTCTAAGGAAGAGTTGGAAAGCTTCCATGGTTAGCTTAAGACTCGCCACCAAGACATCAAATTCACATTGACTATGAGTAGAACAAGGTTGACGTTTTTGGATATTGAAGTAGTACCAAATGAAAAAAAGTAGACAACTACTCTGCACAGAAAGGCTACAGACAAAAATACTATCCTTCATCACACAAGTGCTCATCCTAGGTGTTTGGGGGAAAATCTCCCATACGGTCAACTATTGCGAATACGTCGCAACAGTTTGTCAAAATTAGAATATGAGCATCATGCGGCAATTTTTAAAGAACAAATGATCCTTCGTGGATATCCGAAAAAGCTCTTGATGCATGCAATAAAAAGAGCGTGGTATACGCCTCGGGTGGACCTCTTAAAAAAGAAGGAGAAACCTCCATTAGAACGCATGATCTGTGCAACCACGTTTGGTAATGACACGAACAGGTTTAGGCAAGTCATATTAAAGAATTGGCATTTACTTGAAAAATTGGAATGTGGTTTTCCAAAACCACTGTTCGCCATGCGAAAAAATCGAAGCATTGGGCAACAACTAGTATGGGCAGACATTTTTCCTATCCAAAACAAACAGTCCTTAAGATTGCAGTGGCATTTAAAACCCATTTAGGGCCACCATAAATGCGGCACGTGCGTGGATTGTGATTCCACAATCGAGGGATTTCTCCATAATGGCATCACATGGCGACATTCGGAGTTTACAAACTGTAAATCAAAAAATATTGTATATGCTGTTGTTTGCCCATGCATATTGCTGTATATAGGCAAAACAAACCAACAGATAAATCAAAGAATCACACAGCACCATTCAAGGTTTAAAAAGAAGGTTTTGACTGCTCCCATGGTACAACATTTTGTTGATAAATTCCACTGCGAAAAGGATTTCAAATGGACCATGTTGTCTTGCATTGACACATCTAAACGACATTTTGACATCAACGCTGCTTTGTTGAGAAAGGAAGCCTATCTTATTTTAAAGTTTAATAGTGCTTCCTCTGGGTTAATTGGCATGACTGAATTAAGTAGAATTTAGTTCAGTTACCACATGTCCCACAATGCATTTCTTTGTCATGCACAAAACAAGTAATAGTACTAGGCTTTGGTTGGTCAAAAATTTTCTTCCCAGGAGTCATAGCTTTTACAACCAGGAAGTGCTCTAGTGAGAGACGCCGTGTGAGAGTTAATCCAGTTTGTCTAGTGAAGTTGATACAAGTAAGTTTGGTTGCACTTTCTCTGCAATTTTCGATTATAAGTGAAGCCATGAATATTAATCTAATATATGACTGCAAGCCTAACGCGTTTATGCTTGCTTTCTAGAAACATTTCCAGTGAATGCGAGTACGCTCGCATTAGAGCAGAAGAAAAGCCTGTCTTTTGCTGAGTTTAATATCGGATAAACTCATGTATAGTAAGTCCAAATGACAAAACAACACAGAATGGATGGCTGGGTAACAATTGTGCAGAGTTGTGAGATAATCAAACAATTCAAATCTTAAATAGCTTAAAGGATATGGCAACGGCCATCCACCTTATACCAGATGGTATAGAGATTCTACACCATTTAAACACAAAAAGATAAATATATCCTGAGCTTATTTCACAATCATTCAAAGTCCTTAATGAGTCAACATCGAGAAGGTCTTCTTAATCTTCTTTTATTTCAAGTCAACTTCTCCAACAACAGTCTTAGCCGCCAACGCGTGTTTCGTCTTATGTGGTGTGGGCCACAGACTTCCTCAGGGCTAATACTATAAAAGGTTCCAAATGATCATCAAATGTCAAAAAAGTAACAGCTATGTCAAATTCCAAAGATTTATTAAGATCCTGTGCCAAGAGACAAAGTCTATAGCCTCTCCACTTTTCTTATACTTCCATGAGTAACAGCGTCGCGTGTAACAATGTATAGATGCCACTTTCTATAAAGTTTTGTCATTTTGGTCTTATTTTACTCATAGAATATATTTTAATTGTTCTAACCCTGTGTGGAGTATTTTTTAGATGTTTTTATTGTGTTAGTGTGTGTGTGTATGTGTGTTGCACAAATACTTTACACATTGCCTCTTTTACATAAGCCTGACTGCTCTGTGCCAAGCTACCAGAGGGTGAGCACAGGTTATCTTTTAGTGTGTATCTAGCATACCCTGTCTAGAGGAGTGGTGGTGGTCAACTCTCATTACCTTGCTTCATATTTGATGCCTTTCCATCTATGTCTTGTTCCTTCTGCATTTGTCCCTCCACTGGATGGGCTCTGATCATCTTTCCTTTTGATTAGTTGACCTGGTCCTTCCACTGCTCACTTTTAGGAAACTACTTTTTTATTGTTGGATAAGCACTCCATGATAGTGAATATGCCTTCCAGCTCTCTACCTCGTGTGCTTCTCCACTGCCCTTCTGTGCTCTTTGTTTCTCTATCGCTCCTGTGCTTCTCCCTCATACCCACATTCTTCATTGCACTGTCTTTCATGTGCTTCTCCCCTTGCCCCCTGTTGATATCTCCGTCATGTGCCTTTTCCCCCACCCACAGTGTCGCTCTCTCTCATGCCTGTGTTGCTTTTACCCTCCTCTCCATCCATCTTTATTGGTACTTTATTCCCATAACCTGGGACCTGCTACTCCATTGCCCCACATATCTGCAGTCCTTTTTTTCAAAAATATATATATTTTTTAATTTTTGATGAAGGACCAGGTAGCAAATAGCTGCCATCCATTCTCTTTACTAAAAAAGTGTTTTTGCGCTATTTTATACGTTTACTTGATCCATCTTGTAAAGCTGAATAAGTAAATGTATCATTTTGTATGTTTTCTCATGAATGGTGACAGATCTGAATGCACACATCATCACGGATGCAGCACAAATTGACACCACCACCAGTAGTGACTGTGTAATTGTGTCTCTTTTTATATTTTTGCATATGCTACTTAGCATCAGCAAAAGATGCTTTTTGCCCAAATGCTGAAATGCCGAAAGGCTTATTTAATAATCTCTCTTCTTAGGGCTTAAGTCGCAAAATGAATTCTACAGATGTTAAGTTCCTAGGTTTGTTTGAATTGGCAGAATTTAAGAGTAAGGTCTTCCACAATTGGATTCACACATTATGGAAAAGACCATGGCAATATCAAGATGTCTTATTATCATAGCAAAAACATCAAGGAACAACATGTTGAGAAGGTATGAGCATATAGCTTAATATAGGTTAATTATTTTAAATTCACACTTATGTATGTTGACGATATATAAATGCCCAAATGTGGAGTTAGGTACAGAAAATCTATAGATACTTACCTGCTGATATTTGGTCTTCGATATTTAAGTTGTGTTATTAAGGTATCTAATTTGCCTACCCAGTTCAGTTCAGTTTAGTTTGACACTTTGGGGCCTATTAGGATGGCAGGCGGATCGCCCCCGCCTGGCCGGCGGTGGCCACCGCCGGCCTGGCGGGGGTGATCCACCCGCCATCCTTCCATGATTGACCCCACCGCCACATTAGGATGGCAGGGGGTCCGCAGCATACGGGAAGACCGTCTGCCGCTTTTCTGCCGGTCGACACGTCGACCAGGCGGAAAACTCCCACAACATGGTGGCAGTGTCTGTAAGACACCGCCAACCATATCAGGATGCCGGCGGAGAGCAGCCTTTCCATGGTGGCGTTGCCACCATTGAAAGGCATGTGGTTTTCGCTGTTGGGGGCCCGTAGCGGGCCCCCAGGATGTTGGGAGGTGCACAGGGGGGGTACCTACGGTACCCCCCTGCATTTGCATGCACAAAGTGGCAGGCACCGCACGGTGCCTGTCACGTTATGCATGCAAAAGCACTGCATGCATTTTTTACATTGCGTCAGGTGCAGCTTACAGCACCGCCCGCCTCAATGTTAATAATGCGGGATGCGCCCGCCAGTGTGGCAGGCGCATCCTAATTTGAAAAGCGGGACCATCGCACCTATTGCGAGTGGTCTCTTTTGCCGCATCATAATAGACCCCTTTATTCAGAAGATTTTTCCTTCTATAAAAGTAACATGCATATAACAATTAACATTTCATCCAGTTAAAGGCGTAAGTGAATATTTCAAGAAAGAGACTTATAGATCAATTAATCAATCATGTAACTTGTAAAGCGCACTACATACCCGGGTGGGTTTCAAGGCTCTGGGGGGGGGGGGAGCTGTTAGTGGTCGAAGAGCCAGGTCTTGAGTTGTCTCCTGAAGGTCAGCAGGTCTTCGGTTTGACATAGGTGGAGGGGGAGGGTGTTCCAGGTCTTTGCGGCGCAATGGGAGAAGGATCTGCCTCCGGAGGTAGTTCTTCGGATGCGTGGGACCGTGGCCAGGGCGTGGTCAGCGGAGCGGAGTTTTCTGTTGGGTACGTAGAAGGAGAGTCGGCTGTTGAGATAGGCTGGGACGGTTTTGTGGAGTGCCTTGTGTGCGTGGATCAGGACCTTGAAGGAGATTCTTTTGTCGTCGGGGAGCCAGTGCAGGTTCTTCAGGCGGGGGGTGATATGGTCGCGGCGCGGGACGTCGAGGATCAGGCGTGCAGAGGCATTCTGGATTCTCTGTAGTCTGCTGATGAGCTTGGACGAGGTTCCGGCGTAGAGGGCGTTTCCGTAGTCGAGCCTGCTGCTGACCAGGGCCTGGGAGACTGTTTTCCTCGTGTTTGTCGGAATCCATCTGAAGATCTTGCGGAGAATGCGGAGGGTGTGGAAACAGGTGGAGGAGACTGTGTTGACTTGTTTGGTCATGGAGAGTTTCGAGTCGAGGATGACTCCCAGGTTGCGTGCGTGGTTGGTGGGGGGCAGGGGGGACCCCAGTGATGTGGGCCACCAAGAGTCGTCCCAAGCGGAGGGATGGACCCGAGGATGAGGATTTCCGTTTTGTCTGTGTTCAGTTTGAGGCAGCTGTCCTCCATCCAGTCGGCGACGGCCTTCATTCCCTGGTGGAGGTTGGATTTGGCGGTGAGGGGGTCCTTGGTGAGGGAGAGGATCAGCTGAGTGTCGTCGGCGTAGGAGATTATGTTGAGGTCGTGCTGTCGGGCGATGCGTGCTAGTGGTGCCATGTAGACGTTGAACAGCGTCGGGCTGAGGGAAGATCCCTGTGGGACGCCGCAGATGATCTTGAAGGCCTCGGAACAGAACGGGGGGAGGCGGACTCTCTGAGTTCTGCCGGAGAGGAAGGAGGTGGTCCAGTCCAGGGCCTTGTTACGGATCCCTGCGTCGTGAAGGCGTGTGCGTAGTGTGCGGTGGCAGACGGTGTCGAAGGCGGCGGAGAGGTCTAGGAGGATGAGGGCCGCCGTCTCGCCGTTGTCTAGCAGGATCCTGATGTCGTCTGTGGCGGCGTGGTTGCTGCGGAATCCTGATTGTGATGGGTCTAGTATGTTGTTGTCTTCGAGGTTTTCGCGTGAGCTGGGTGTTTACTATCTTCTCGATGACCTTAGCTGGGAACGGGAGCAAGGAGATGGGCCGGAGGTCGCTCGGACTTTCTTCAGTAGGGCGTTGATCTCTGCGTGCTTCCAGCTCTCAGGGAAGGTGGCGGTCTCGAAGGAGAGGTTGATGATTTTGTGCAGGTGCGGTGCAATTGACTTGCTGGCTTTGTTGAAGGTGTGGTGTGAGAGGGGGTCGGATGGGGAACCGGAGTGGATTGATCCCATGGTCTTGATTGTGTCCTCGATGCTCACGTTGGCCCAGGTTGTCAGGGTGTCGTGGGTGGTGGGGTGCGGTGGGTTCGGTGCGGTGTGGTCGGCAGGGGTCGTCCAGGGTCTGAAGCTGTCATGGATGTCAGTGATTTTCCGGTGAAAGAAGGTGGCGAGTGAGTCGCACAGGGCTTGTGATGGTGGGATGTCGTTGGCGTTGGAGCTGGGGTTGGAGAGTTCCTTCACGATGGTGAAGAGCTCCTTGCTGTTGTGTGCGTTGTTGTCAAGGCGGTCTGTGAAGGAGGTCCTTTTGGCGGTCCTGATGAGGTGGTGGTGGTTGCGGATGGTGTCTTTGTAGGCAGTGTGGCTGGCTGGCGTCTTGTTGCTGTTCCGTGTGTTTTCCAGTTTCCGGCAGGTGCGTTTGGAGTCGAGGAGTTCCGGGGTGATCCAGCTGACTCTTCTGCTGGTGTCTCTGTTGGTGGGGTTTTTCAGCGGCGCGGTGGTGTTGGCACAGTCGTTCATCCAGCGTTTGAGGGAGAGCGCACCATCATCCGGGTTGGTGGGGTTTGTCGGAGGGTTGAGTGCGAGGCTTGTCTGTAGTTGTTCTTCAGTGATTTTGCCCCAGCGGCGGCAGGGGGTCTGTAGGGTGCGGTGGTGTGTGAGTGGTTTTCGGAAGGAGAAATGGATGCAGTGGTGGTCAGTCCAGGTGAGTTCGGAGGCGTGGCTGAAGGTGACGTGAGGGCTTGAGGAGAAGATTGTGTCAAGTGTGTGGCCGGCGATGTGGGTCGGCGTTGTGACGAGCTGTTTGAGTCCGAGGTTGGCGAGATTGTCTATCAGGGTGGAGGAGTTGCTGTCATTGTTGTTCTCCAGGTGATAGTTCAGGTCTCCGAGGAGGATGTAGTTGGTGGAGGTCAGCACATGCGAGCTGATGAGGTCGGCGATGGAGTCGCAGAATTGAGGCCGGCGTCCTGGTGGTCCATAGATGGGGTGCCTCTTAGGGTGGTCTTGGGGTCCGTGTGGATCTGGAAGTGCATGTGTTCGGCGGTGCTGAGGGTGTCGTTGGTGTTTGTAGAGATCTTGATGGTGTTTTTGTGGACGATGGCGATACCTCCTCTGGCTCTGTTTATGCGGTCTCTGCGGGTGATCTTGTACCCATCTGGGATGGCTATGGCGATGTCTGGCGCGGAGGCTTCGTTCATCCAGGTTTCGGTCAGGAAGGCGAAGTCCAGTGATGTAGTGTCGAGTAGGTCCCAGAGTTCGACGTCGTGTTTGTGTGCGGAGCGTGTGTTGATCAGGATGCATCTGAGCTGGTTGGCTTCCGTTGTGATGGGTGTCTTGGCGCTTTCGTGGCAGGAGAAGTTGCAGTTTCGGCAGGAGAAGGGGCCGTGGGTGCGCCTCGGGGTGACCTTGCAGCAGCTGTGGGTCCTTCCTGGGTTGAGAGCGATGAGGGTGTTGGCGTCGTAGCGGAGGTGGTGGTCTTCGTGGCTGGCGCGGGGGCCAGGGGTTCTGGTGCTGGGCGCGGTCCAGGCGCGGACAGGCGCAGACGGGCTTGCCTTAGGCACGACAGCGGCGCGGCCGTGCAGCGGCCGCTATATATGGGGAGGTGGGGAGGGAGGAGCAGCTGGGAGGCGGGGGATGGGAGTGGCAAATGGGCGCAGAGGGGGTGGGGCCGCAGGGGAGGCAGCGGCGGGGACGGGGGACAGGAGACCGGCGAGGTGGTACAGAAGATAAACGGGGCACAAAACAGGGTCACAGGCACAAAGTAAACACGTGGACGGCGAGGTGGTAAAGAAGATAGACGGGGCACAAAACAGGGTCACAGGCACAAAGTAAACACGTGGACGGCGAGGTGGTACAGAAATAAAAAAGGGGGCACAGAAGCGGAGCGGCGAGCGAGGGGCAGGGGGCACGGACAGTCACAGGCACAAAATCAGGGTCACAGAAGCAAAAAGCAAAGGAACAGCACAAGGGAAATGGCACAGAGCAGAGCGGCGAGCGGGGGGCAGGGGGCACGGTCAGTTACAGGCACAAATCAGGGTCACAGAGGCAAAAGGCAAAGAAACAGCACAAGGGAAATGGAACAAACCTAAGGCCACCACTGGCCACCAGGGATGAGGCGCAGGTGGAAGCCTGCGGGTGGTGGAGGGCCTCGAATTCTCTGGCGGCAGCGGCAACAGCAGGGGTGCAGGCGGATCTGCAGCGGGGGGAGCGACCTACCAGAAGGTCATGGGTCGCTCTCCTCACCGCACATTGGCCGCCATATATGGGGAGGTGGGGAGGGAGGAGCAGCTGGGAGGCGGGAGGCGAGGGACGGGAGAGAGCAGCAAATACTCAGTATATTCTCTACCGACCCCACAAAAGACAGGTGGAAGCTGCTGCTCATATTTTATGACAAGTGATTGACAGAATGCAGCTATTGGTTTAGCTTTTTTTTAAGATAAGACACACCTGCAGCTTGTTCAAGATCAGCTTTCACAATCACATAAAATGTTGGTGCTGTCGCCAGACAGGCTACAAGTGTTGTTTCATGGCGGCCCCTGAACTTGTGAAAAAAGAAAAAGTACTAGTGTGAGGTATGGGATAAATTGGTGAAGACTAGTTGTTATGGCCCAAGAGAGATCCGCTGCTGAGAATTCTATGTAACTCCTCAGACATCAAAAGAATGACCATTGACTAAGATGAACAATCACATCTCTTGCAATAGCCAAAGCCTGTGTGCTACAACACTGACAGACAAAGGAAAGATCAACATGCAAAGACTGGTTGGAAGAGATGATGGGGATGGCCACGCACAAAAGGACAATTTCCACACCACAGGATGTGAGGATGAGAGAATGTGGGAACTACCAATGGAATTAATGTCTGAGGTTTCCATGGCCACACATGTTGGACCGGCACCGCTGCTGCCAAAATTGGCCTCCTGATTTACCTTAATGGCACTGATGAAGATACGCTTTGCTGACCAGCCTCCCCTTCATGATATAGATTTTTTTTGTTAGATTAGTTTGCTGCAGGATCGCTAATGCCTACTATTTTTTACACACCCCACCTTTCTCCTACCCTCAAATCTTAGATCCCTTCCTTTCTTCTTCCTATGTCACTGATGTAGAGGTTTCTTGCGTACTTTAGACGCCACTATTGGGAGTCAGTTGTATGAAGATTTATTTCCCATGTATTACTTTTAAGCCTTGTTGGTTTTGCTTTTCCTCTTGTTTTTATCAGCAGTTCTCCATTGCTATGCATGAGTAGAGACCTACTTTGTTTGATTTATATTGTTTGTCCTACTGTATTTTTTGTAGTCACAACCAAAAGACCAGAAGACATGTTTTTTAACTGCCTACACAAGATCTGGAACAGCATCTCCGCCGCCACCTGTAAATCGAGCTTGTTCCACGACAGAGAAGAGCGAAATGTCCGTTTCTCCAAGAAGCACCTGGTCTGTCCCTGATGAGGAACTCCAATCTCCTTCCTCCATGGGTTCACATCACTTCTTCCATCTTATATGTTTTTTATGCATCGTCTGTATTGTCCCATACCCCCTGTTTTATATATAGTGCTGTAACATTCCAGCTTTTACATGGTTTCCAAAACATACATACATACATACATACATACATACATACATACATACATACTTACATACATACATACTTACATACATACATACATATATATAGCTTGAGAACATTCATGCAGCACAATGTACTGTATACAGCCTTGGTGGTCATGCTCACTGTTCCACTCAATGGCAGTGCAATGATAATGTATGCCCCTCACAGAGGTAGCTGGCAATCAGCAGAAATCCGAGGAGAACTCAGGATAAATGTACAAAAGCAGTCCTTGTTCGCATAATTCTAGCAGTGTACCGTGTACGCGCACAGAAACCCTTATTTGTTGAGAATGGGCACAATATCACAGAAGGTCTCCTCCCACATGTCAATCAATGAGATATTACCCAAGGATACATAACTTCCTCTGAGCCACACATCTTTTATTCTCTTTTTAGGAGCTTGGGTTGTGTGCCCCTCTTTGGAGATCACTTATTCGAGCAGGCCATCGGTTGAACATTTAAAACACTGGGTTCACTGGCAAGACCCAGCAGATTAGTTAAAATCCAGCAGGACTAAATGCGAGCATCAGCTTTTCTCTGAAGCCTGTTCAAGATTTAAATGATGCAAAACGGGGCAGGGATCTCGTAGTGTGGGCTCTGGTTTGTCAAACAGTGCTCCTGGGATTTGTAGTCCATAAGCTTCTGTTAATGTAGTTCTTTGTCTGTTAAGGCGATATGAGTACTGTCTTTTGTCATTGATTCTATACAGTGTCTTTTTCCTCCTCTTCTGGCTAGTAAATGGTCAGCATTCACTAGCCACGCCCAGCCACTGTACTGGTAACAGGACATACAGCACCAAAGAGAAATAGAAGCACCTGACACTACTGTTTAAAGGCACACAGAAGCAGTGACTGGAGTGTGAAAGGGCTTGAGGATGGAGGCAAGAATGCCAGCCGCTCTGCATAGGTATTCTTTTTTCCCTGCCTCCTCCAAGCTCTTTAATCGCACTCACTCCGGCTTCAAGTCGCTCCTCCTTGCTTTTGCTTCGTATCTGAAACTCATTGAAGACGCATCTTATCTGCCTGCCAGTGCGCTCTACTGAATGAATCTGCCTCATTATCTTTGCCTGTCACAGCGTCCTGCTTTGTCATTCAACTGGGGGCCCCTCCAGATATTTCTCGACGTCACATCGGATAGGGAAAGAGAATGTTTAAACCCTGCACCCTCTATGGAGATAACCTTTTCAAACTTTGCCACTTGCATTGTGCACCTAACACAATCACTGTGTAAAGAGTTAAAGGAACTGATGGGGACTGTGTCTAGAGCCAGCAGAGTGTACCTGATATGTTGACCTCTGTGGTAGTCAGAGAAGCCGTGTTACACAGCCGCCATCCTGTGTTTTCAGAATAGAAAGGCATCCTAGTGGAAGTAAGAAACGGAGGATCCTGGGGCTTATTAACCGCCCCCAGGGCCATTGGAGCGTCACTTTTTCGGACACTATGGTGGCGCAGATTACAAAATCATATCTATGATGTCCCACAGAACCACTATGTATGACTTTGAATGGCCTCATAGATATGGAGTAAGGCAAGGCAGCGCAAACCGCTCAAGAGGCGTTCCATGGGCATTGCAGTGGGTTTTCCCACGCAACACCCATGGATTTTGACATGCCCCAACTTTGGAATATCATGTAAACCTGGGGAAGCACCAAATCCTTATGCCTCCCAAGGTGAGGAGTAATGAGGAGAAATGTCTTTATTTCTCCTTGTTACTTCCTCTTTCTATGTGTGCTACCAAGGGTGGCTCTTCCACTAGGGTGGAGAAGCGTCTCCCCACTGCTTTCTCGCAGTGCGAGAAACAGAAACATAAAATGGTAATAACTTCCTGTTATTACCATTTTATGTTAAGTTGTGGGCGGGCAGGTGGGCGGGCGCGGGGATGCTCTGAGAGCAGGGGAGGAGTGGTTTGCCCACTCCTGAGGGCGCAATGACTGCTTGGTCGGCCCTCTGGGATTGCTCAAACCAGTCATGCGCACTCTGCCCTTTGTACATGCAGGCTGCAATGCAGCATACATGGAGAAAATGGCCTCCCCGTAAGCCCCTGGATGGGCGGCGTCCCCACCAATCACAATGCTGCCATTGCAGTGTTGTGATTGGCTTAGGGGAGGAGAGGGAGGCTGCCTGCTTCCTGTTCCTGCCGGCGGACACATATGTTTTTTCTTTATTATTAAACCCCTCTCACCGAGCGACCCTCACCACGTGACCCCCTGCCCCCCACCCGCGATTAATGCCGACCGCGACTGTGTGCAGCAGATAGAAAGTGGAAAACTCCTCTAAGGATAGTTTTTGCGCAATCCTACCAACAACACAGGCACCTTTGCACCATTGTGCAAGAGGTCTGTTTTGGCGCTAGGCTGCCGAAACTGCACCAGCGCAGGGAAAAAGGACAGGGATGCACCGTATCGCATAAATACAGTGTCTTCTTATACCTTCACTTTGGCGTAGGGCAGCGCAGCAAAGTGACTTGCTGCACTGCCCCTATGCCAAATCCATGTAAGTGAGGCTCCCTGTTTGTAACTGAGTTGAATGGTAATAAACTCATCAATTGGTTACTTGTCAACAGAGTCAAGATACTTGTTGAGGTGAATGTGCACTCTACAAATATGTGTGTTGTGTTAAACTATCTGAGGGATTTGATCACACCAAACTGAGGCTGCAACAGAAATAAGGACTTGACCCCTTTCTTCGACAATATTAATATAACTGGCTATGTGCTCCGATGCGGACCAGAAATATCCAAGATTAAATACTGCTTTCTTACTAGAAATAGCTTTCAAGAGCAGATGGCCTTTATCCGATCAGTTGCTGATCGGGTACAGACCCTGTTTATGTCCTCCACCTCAGAACACTTGGAGTCCAAATAATGAATGTGGCACACCCCTTAAGCAATCAACAAATTAGGCAGTATTCTTCCACTTGGGCTCGCGGTGTGTGAATAATGCCCAAGAAGATCACAGATCTCTACATATTAACAACTTGACATTTCTAATCGACTTGAGCTTGTCGGTTAAAAAAAGATAAATCATAAGTAAGCAAGATTCCAATCCAAACACTAACAAATCTATGCAATCTAGGGTGGTTATACATTTTCTCTGGTGCCTGGAGTGCATAGAATTAAAAGAAAACCTTCTTCCTTTGAAATCCCTAAGACTTCCCATGCAGCCATGACCTCTTCTAGGTGACGGCAGAAGGTCTGATTAACTGTCTTTGAAGGAGGATCCCTTTTACATTCTGTAGACTTAGTTGCTGTGCAAAAAGAAAAGAAAATGTAAGAGCCTGTTTCAGGCCATAGGGTAAGTATGGGTTACTGGGCCTTAACTTTTGGGGGTTGAGGTCTTTTACAACTACTGTGCCGGTGCCAGCCCTCGCATTGCTCTTTAGACTAGGCCAAGTACAACCCTAGCCACACTTGTTCTCAGCATCAGTCATAGGCCTCTCAGGGAGGTTAATGTGGGGGTTACTCAGGCCCAAGAATCAGTGCCACTCCCACAACAGAGCAATAAGATCAACGTACAGCGCACTGCTGCTCTTTGTAGAAAAGACAACAGAATTCTGCTACTCAATCCTTAATGCACAAATACTCGGTTCACGGTGTGAGTCTTTGTTCTCTAGGCCTTCTGCCAACTAGCCGGCCCTATGTCTCTGCTTCCCTCCTCACGCCTGATTCAGCAGTTGAGGTAGATCAGTGGGTGCAGCTTGCACTGCTCCTTGTTTTGATCTATTCTTAGCACATAGTCTCCCACCAAGTCCGTACTTGCAGGACAGTGAATTATTCGTCTCTTCCATGGCCGCGGGATCTCATGGCACACAACAGTCTTTTTAAGAGCTGCACAGCAGCCCTCCGCATAGCACATTGTCCAGAGTGTCACAGCAGGAAAGGATGCTTCTGATGGGCCCTCTCTTCTGGGTAACAGGCTGCAGACAAGCCGCCCACTTCGGCACTCTGGTGAGTACTTGATTCACAATGAGGCTCACTCCAAGAATCCAGTAAGGACATGGCGCTTCTCCTGGATAGTTACAGGCACACGCTCACAGATGACAATTCTTCCTCATGGTGGATGTCAGGTGCTGTCTTTGGCACACTGTGCCTCCATGCAACAACCTTGAATCTTCACGAGTTGCCCCCAGGGCACCTCTTGGTCACTTAATCTTCCTGAATGGCTCCAACCCAACATCATACTTGGCAGTGCCGCAGTCTCACAGTCCACTGCAGGGTACATGGGCCACTAGTAGGCACTTGTCCAAGCCTCAGTCGGGCCAACTATACCAGCAGTGATGGCGGCTATGATAGGGATAAATTACGAAGCTCTTACTGCCCTATGCAGCAGTACTGCAAGTCGTTCTGCGCACTTGCTTAGTGATGCAGCGGAGTTTACCAGCTCTATACATGCATACACACAACACTCTTTTGGGCCCATATACATTCATACATTCAATGAGCTAGCAAATGTCCGCTGGTCATCAATTTTGATTTACCTTAGAGAGCCTTTACACCGGTATTCTTACCAGCCCTGTCTCCTAAGTAAATGTACCTGTCGAAAGATCTAGTAGTAGATTAGAATAGGGAGGAAACAATAATAGTAATAACAATACATTCAACTTTTATTCAAAGAAACACAGACTCAGTAGGAGTTTTAAATGCTTTATCTGATTTAATAATTTTGTGAGTCAAATCAAGTACACGTAAACACATTAAGATTCTCCATCAGGGAAATTAGTTCAGTTAGTTTATAATTCAATTCACATTAATTAATCTCATTGATGACAGTACCTGAGGAGAGAAAGAACAGAGAGCAAAATACAAAGCACAACCCCACAGAACTATATTTGCCTAGAATGGTGTGAGGACCTAGACATCAGAGTATCAAGCATTCAGGTTCAGGTTCAGGTTCAGGTCCGGGAAGGTGACCTCTTCTAGTGTAACGCCAGCGTTACACCCCTCTCTACTCTCTCCGGCTGGGCTCGTCCGGACACCTTCCTAGATGGGCTTCCTCAGTTGTTCTGAGATCTTTCTTTAGTGTTGGATTCTTCAATCAATTTGCAGCAAAATCGGGCAGCATCTCAGCATCTCAGCATAGCATCGGCATCAAATGGGTCAAGTGTGACTAACTAACTAGGACTCACCTCTTTTATACCAATTCAAATGTATGATCCACCCCCAAATGTTTCAATTCCATGTACACCCCTCAATTTGATTGGGCCAGGCAATGGGGTGAGGACATCACACTATACTAAGTGCAATAATCTTCTTTGGTTCTATTGTCTAATTCCCCACCCCTTAATTTTAATACCTACAAGCTTTATTCCCACAAGCATTTCCATATGTGGATCAATAAATCTGTAATACAATGTTTCGGGTTCTTCCTCTCATAGTGTCAGGAGTTGATCTTCCCATGTCCTTGCTGAGCACATGGATCGGCAGTCATTCAATGATTTTCATTCGTTTCAGAACAAGGATGTTGCGCGCATGCGTAGTTGCCGCAAAGGATAGGGACATCGGTCACCCGCCAAGGCAGAAATGCGAGCTATTAATAAAGTCAGAAAAGAACATGTTAGAATACAAAATTTAATGAATTAACTGTATACCACTTACTTCTGCTCTAACCCCATTTACTTAATATTTCTTTTGCATTAATGGCTTAGTAAAATTTGCATAGGTTAGTTTCAGCACGGCGTGTGCGTTAATGCGAGGTTTTTGAGCAGCCATGTTAGACGCTATTGCGCAGCTCAAAGATTTCCCACCAAGCTAGAGAAGGCGTCATACTACGTAGATGTAGTAGACGCATGCGCAGAAGAGTTCGCGTATTTTTGGCGGCCATTTTAAGGACACTCTGGTTATTTATTAGTGAAGCACATAGAAAAGCTTCCCCTACATACAATATGTAAAATGTGATGCAAAGTTAGTACTCAGAAACAGGTTGGTTATAATGTTGCAGGTTATTCGAGAGGATTGCATACGAGCAAGTTTCTTTTTATATGAACCTTGCTACATCAATCCCCTCTCTGATGGCATTTTATGCCATCACTAGCTTCTATTAAATCAGATGCCAACATTAGCATTCTGCCATTTCGATTTCTTCAAATGTTTTATTCCCTCCTTTATCCTTCTTAAATTGTGATCCTTTCATTCTTTTGTAGATATTTCCCTTCAATTCTTCAAGTCGTTTTTCGTCTAATTTTCTTTTCCTACACTTCTCGTTCACTTCGTACCTGTTTCTTTTTCCACTGCATTTGTGGCAACACATTATCATCAAAATTAACAGAGGTATGCCCATGATTGGCAATAATATTTGACCTAACATACTCTTACCTATGTTAGAAACCAGCTACTAATGGTGGAAAAACTATTTGTTATTTTCTTCCTCCAGTGGTTTTAGTTCCTCTTCCGAATGTGTAATATTTTTAATATACATTTCAATTTCTACACTTTTGTCAGGTATATATGTGCAACAATGTTGCGCTTTCAATATTTTACAGACTCCACCCTCTTTTGCTAATAAGATATCAAGGGCAAGTCGATTTTCAAAAACCATAGATCTAACAGCAACTAATTCTGTATTAATTAGTAAGAATCCTCCAGCAGTGTCAGTAGATAACCGATCAACTACTGTTGACAATTGACAGATTTTTCGAGAATTCAGCAGAACCCCCACTGAAGGTATCAATGCATTGAACTAGCTCTTTTAGATCGGGTTAGTCCATTGCTGTCATTATTGTTTCCAGTGATTCTTTTAATAATATAAACTTTAGGGAATACTATTCCGAAATAGCAACTCTCGTACCAGTGATCAGGCAATCTAAAATAGGCTTTGTTTCCACAAATATAATAAATTCCAGGAAATACTGGATCTGTTCCTCCTTTTAGTCCCCAACCCCCAATTACTAAGAAGTTATGTTCACATTCACTGGAACCAATAAATGCATTGTTATATTCTGTTTTTAATCTATGGAGACAGAGTTTCCCTTTCTTTTCAAAATCCAGAGACAAAGCAGCATGAGTCTTGCCAGTTACCAAAAGATCTTCCCTTTCAGCCCATTTAGGTGTCTAAGGTTTCAGTTCTGAGGCCCTTCTTTCGAAATCCTGTCTCCTTGTTCTACTAAGTTCAAAAATATATTTTCTTCTTCATGCAATTTACATGTCAGGTTGCGTTTGTGTGCATCGGCTATATCTATTGTCTTCATTGTTAGAAAATATTCACCCAAGAATTGTGAGTCTCTAGTACTAAGGACAGGGTTCATGCTCTTCCGCATAGGGACTTCTGAAAATATTACATCTACATTTGAATAATAATACTGCAGTTTTCCAGTTCTATAAAATAAACTAGCTAATACACTACATGAAATACCATGTGTCAAAGATAAGTGATGATAAGTTACCCCTTCAGCTACTGAGTTTGGCAATTTCATGCAAACATAACAATCACTAACTTCCATTGTTTCTACATAGTGTACTAAGAGATTTGCAAATACATTTAAATCAGTTTCGTTTTAATCTACAGTGTGGTGTAGATCTAACTCGTCTGGTGTTTCTAATTCTACTCTATCTCCTTTAATGTTTGCAACCTCCGTGTGTGCATTAGTACTATTCTGTTTGTCAGTAACCATTAAATAGCGAATAGCTATTGCTAATATTACCCATATTATGAAAATTAATAATAAGCTACATATACAGATCCTACAACACTTCTTTATACAGCTTTGTTTTGGTTTTCCAGTAACTTTATTATCAGACATTTTTGGACAAGAATATTTGTCTCTTCTTTAATTCAGAACTTGGTATGAGATAACACCTTAAAAAGCGTCTTCTCGCTTTCAAGTCGGTCTCACTTCTTCATCAATTTGTTCAACATTTAGCTCTTCATCACTTTCTTCATTTAAGTCGAGATTTTCAAAGTCTTCAAGAATGACATATGTCCACTCAGGACGCTTGAACTTGTTATTCAATGTCTTCAATCTTTGACTCCTTCGTTTTGGTGTTACTGTGGAAGGTCCAGATTGACTAGTTACTTTGTTTACTTGATCAGGTTCTTCACTGATTGTCTTAAGACAGTATCTCAGTTTCTTGATAATTATAGGCCAATTATCACCTTTTCGACTTTTCTTAAATTTCACTGCACTGCCAGGTTCTTCAAGACTTCTTTTATTTTCGGCACAACGTGATCAGCTTCGTCTTCAGATTTCCTCTCCATCTGACCTTGTCCAGGGCTTATTGTTCTGGCCTGTTCTGCCAGGATTGGATCATCTACCTGAATCTGACCCTGTTCAGGATTGGTGATGTCTGGTTTTTCTTCTGTATCCTATACTTGCGTTTCTATGCCTATCTGGTCCTGTTCAGGTCTTTGTACCTCTTTACCTTCTTCTGCCTGAACGTTTTCTCTAAACCCTATCTGTCCCACCTCAGACTCATGAATGGGCCTTTGATTTTCTTCTGTCTGAGTATATTGTTCTCTTCTTAACTGTTACTGCTCAGGTTCCCTAATAGTCGTTTCCCTACTATCCTGAACGAGTTCTTCTATACCTGACTGGTCCTCACTCTTTCCCTGTCTGTCTAACTGTGTTTGGCTCGTAGTTCTTATAAATACTTCAGGTATGTCTACCACTGGGATCCAGTCATCCTGATAAGTGCTTGGTTGTTCTTGGGCAGCTACCTCAGGATCTTCTATAGGAAGTTTTTCAGCTGCACAACCTTCAGCAACATCAATTTCTCGTTTCAACTGAAACTCGTCTTCTTCAGGAACTGGTACCCTTTTGGTATGACTTGCATGAATCCAATTAGGCAATCCTGCACACTTTACAGCTGTTGAAGTTGTCAGTATAATTTGATGCGGTTTGTCCCACCTTGGTGCTAGGTACGATTCTCGAGTGTGATTCTTCACAACTACCCAGTCACCGGGATTCAGATCATGCGCTTGGCTCAGCTGTCTGTTGACTGCGTCTTCCCCAACCTGATGAGAGATAGAACGCACTCTGTCAGCCAACTCTTTGCAATACTGCAAAACCAAGTCATCAGTTATATTCAACAGCTTGTGTCTGGTACACATGCTTGTCTCATGGCTCTTCCCATGAGTATTTCATGGGGACTCAATCCAGTATTTTTGTCTGGAATACTTCTGAGTCCCATTAGGACCAGAGGTAAAGCATCAGGCCATTCCAGTGGGGTGGATGCACACACCTTTCGGAGTCTTGACTTGATCGTGCCATTTAATTGTTCTACTACCCCAGAAGCCTCTGGACGGTAAGTGCAGTGTAATTTTTATTCGACTTTGAATGCTTTACAAATTAGTCAAATTATTTAATTATTAAAATGAGACCTTCTATCTGATTCAATCGTTACAGGAAAACCAAATCTAGGGATGAGTTCTCTTAATAAAAGTTTGGCCACTGTCAAGCTGTCATTTCTTCGGGTCGGGTATGCTTCCACCCACTTTGAAAATAAACAAACTATGACAAGCACATATTTCAACCTTCGACAAGCAGGCAATTGAATGAAATCTAATTGAAGTCTTACAAAAGATCCTTCTGCCTTTCCAATTTTCCCATACTAACCACAGTTTTCCTGCCAGGATTCATTTGTTGACATATGAAACATCTTTGGCAAAGACTCTCTGCTACATTCCTGAATTTTGCATTAAACCAATTTTGTCTGAAAAGTCAAATCATCGTATCTCTGCCCACATGTGTATCTCCATGGTACATTCTAGCCATCGGTGCAAGCATACTGTCTGGCATAACTGGTCTGCCATCATAACAAACCCACACACCATCTTCTTCCCTTGTTTGACATCCTATTTTTACCCACTTTTCCTTTTCTCTCATGTCTACTGCATCCTGCAGATCTTTCACCTCCTCCCAGGTTCCTACTCCTGCAAGTAACATAAGTTGGCAGCTGATTCCACAAGTTTCGATTTGCTTGTTTAGGGCAATTTTATGCCTTGCACAGTGATGGGCAACCTAGTCAGCATATCAGTTACCGGCTGTCACATAGTCATCTCCTGATTGGTGAGCAGCACACTTAACCACGGCCACCTCTTTTGGAAATTGAATTGCCTCAATTATTTCTTTCACGAAAATTCAATTTTTAGTAGGAGTTCCTGAGGAAGTCAGGAAATCCCTTTGCATCCAGAGCTGGCCAAAATCATGCACAACCCCATAACCATATTGACTGTCAGTGAATATTGTTACTCTCCAATTTTTCCCAATTTTGCATGCTTTAATTAAAGCAATCAATTTGGCTACTTGTGCAGATCTGACTTCTGGTAAATAGGATGCTTCGACTATTCCAGTTACTGTACATACATATAAGCAGCACTTAATCCTCCCTCCTCATGCCGCATGCATCAGCCATCTCCAAATAGCTCATGATCGGCATTTTTTTTTCAAGTGTTCCTCTTGTATGTCAAGACGTGGGTTAGTGCTAACTTCAGTCATGTCAAGACTTTCATGTTCAACCTCATCTTTCACTTCTTCTTGGTAAGGATCAGATAGTAAAGTGGCTGGATTAAGAACAGGACATCTCACTATAGTCACGTTTTCTGCCCCCAGTATTGTTCTTTCATATTTTGTCAGCCTACTGGGAGTAAGGTACTGCGTTCGGGTTCTGGTCAGTAAAATCACCACTGCATGAGGAACGCACACCTTTACAGGGTGTCCCATCACAATTGACTCACTCTGTTCTATGCTTACACAAGTTGCGGCTACAGCTTTCAGGTAACCTGGTGATGCACAGGTCACAGGATCTAGGGTAGCAGAAAAATATGCCACTGGCCTTCTAATTAATCCATGTCTCCGTGTCAGAACTGAAAGTGCACAATTACCCCGCTCATAGCAGAATAATGCAAATTCTTTTGAATAGTCCGGCATTCCTAAAGCAGGTGCTCCACACAAACAATCTCGCAACTTCCTAAAAGATCCCATGCTTTCATCATCCCATTCTATAGAATCTTTTGCTCTCTTTCTAGTCATCTGTATCAGGGGTTTAGCTAATAAAGCAAACCCTACAATCCACTGTCTACTATATCCTACAACTCCAAGGAACATTCTTATTTCTTTTTGGGTTTGTGGCAACTGCATTTGTCTTATTATTCTGATTCTTTCAGAGGTCACTCTTCTAATTCCTCTCTCTATTTGATGTCCCAAATATTTAAATGAATTCTTACAAAACTGAAGTTTCTCAGGGGACACTTTATGTCCACCTTTTGCTAAATGATTTAGCAATGCAATGGAATCAGTAACACAGTCATCTCGTGTATTTGACGCCACCAATAGGTCGTCAATATAATGCATCAGGACTGACTCTCTGGGCAATACAAGAGATTCAAGGCTTCTTTTGAGAATCTGATTAAAGATTGAAGGACTTTCAGTGTACCCTTGAGGCACACGATTCCACACGTAAACATGCTCTTCAAATTTGAACGAAAATAAAACTGGCTATCTGGATGCAATGGAAGGGTATGCTCAGACGTGAGTCCCTTGCTCATTGCACCATCAGGATTCAGGCAAGCCGGGCCGACGAAGGCTGTGATGCCAGAAGCCGGTCCCCGGAAGCTTGTTTCCTTCCCAGTATAAGAATTGGCTTGGTAGTTTGGTTTGCCCTGTTCCCATCATGCACTGGGACAGGTACAGACTAATTTGCATGTAGCCAGGTTCTGAGCTGGGATGGTGCAGTGAGCTAAAAAACGGTGATGGATTTAAACCATGATCTCTTGACTTGGTAAGAGTATTCTGCATCATTCAGAAACTCTGTCCATCACCACCCCCTTTTTCCCAAATCGATTTTATCCACACTCAGTGTGGGAGGGTATGCTCAGACGTGAGTCCCTTGCTCATTGCACCATCAGGATTCAGGCAAGCCGGGCCGACGAAGGCTGTGATGCCAGAAACCGGTCCCCAGAAGCTTGTTTCCTTCCCAGTATAAGAATTGGCTTGGTAGTTTGGTTTGCCCTGTTCCCATCATGCACTGGGACAGGTACAGACTAATTTGCATGTAGCCAGGTTCTGAGCTGGGATGCTGCAGTGAGCTAAAAAACGGTGATGGATTTAAACCATGATCTCTTGACTTGGTAAGAGTATTCTGCATCATTCAGAAACTCTGTCCATCACCACCCCCTTTTTCCCAAATCGATTTTATCCACACTCAGTGTGGGAGGGTATGCTCAGACGTGAGTCCCTTGCTCATTGCACCATCAGGATTCAGGCAAGCCGGGCCGACGAAGGCTGTGATGCCAGAAACCGGTCCCCGGAAGCTTGTTTCCTTCCCAGTATGAGAATTGGCTTGGTAGTTTGGTTTGCCCTGTTCCCATCATGCACTGGGACAGGTACAGACTAATTTGCATGTAGCCAGGTTCTGAGCTGGGATGGTGCAGTGAGCTAAAAAACGGTGATGGATTTAAACCATGATCTCTTGACTTGGTAAGAGTATTCTGCATCATTCAGAAACTCTGTCCATCACCACCCCCTTTTTCCCAAATCGATTTTATCCACACTCAGTGTGGGAGAGTATGCTCAGACGTGAGTCCCTTGCTCATTGCACCATCAGGATTCAGGCAAGCCGGGCCGACGAAGGCTGTGATGTCAGAAACCGGTCCCCGGAAGCTTGTTTCCTTCCCAGTATGAGAATTGGCTTGGTAGTTTGGTTTGCCCTGTTCCCATCATGCACTGGGACAGGTACAGACTAATTTGCATGTAGCCAGGTTCTGAGCTGGGATGGTGCAGTGAGCTAAAAAACGGTGATGGATTTAAACCATGATCTCTTGACTTGGTAAGAGTATTCTGCATCATTCAGAAACTCTGTCCATCACCACCCCCTTTTTCCCAAATCGATTTTATCCACACTCAGTGTGGGAGGGTATGCTCAGACGTGAGTCCCTTGCTCATTGCACCATCAAGATTCAGGCAAGCCGGGCCGAAGAAGGCTGTGATGCCAGAAACCGGTCCCCGGAAGCTTTTTTCCTTCCCAGTATAAGAATTGGCTTGGTAGTTTGGTTTGCCCTGTTCCCATCATGCACTGGGACAGGTACAGACTAATTTGCATGTAGCCAGGTTCTGAGCTGGGATGGTGCAGTGAGCTAAAAAACGGTGATGGATTTAAACCATGATCTCTTGACTTGGTAAGAGTATTCTGCATCATTCAGAAACTCTGTCCATCACCACCCCCTTTTTCCCAAATCGATTTTAACCACACTCAGTGTGGGAGGGTATGCTCAGACGTGAGTCCCTTGCTCATTGCACGATCAGGATTCAGGCAAGCCGGGCCGACGAAGGCTGTGATGCCAGAAACCGGTCCCCGGAAGCTTGTTTCCTTCCCAGTATAAGAATTGGCTTGGTAGTTTGGTTTGCCCTGTTCCCATCATGCACTGGGACAGGTACAGGCTAATTTGCATGTAGCCAGGTTCTGAGCTGGGATGGTGCAGTGAGCTAAAAAACGGTGATGGATTTAAACCATGATCTCTTGACTTGATAAGAGTATTCTGCATCATTCAGAAACTCTGTCCATCACCACCCCCTTTTTCCCAAATCGATTTTATCCACACTCAGTGTGGGAGGGAATGCTCAGACGTGAGTCCCTTGCTCATTGCACCATCAGGATTCAGGCAAGCCGGGCCGACGAAGGCTGTGATGCCAGAAACCGGTCCCCGGAAGCTTGTTTCCTTCCCAGTATAAGAATTGGCTTGGTAGTTTGGTTTGCCCTGTTCCCATCATGCACTGGGACAGGTACAGACTAATTTGCATGTAGCCAGGTTCTGAGCTGGGATGGTGCAGTGAGCTAAAAAACGGTGATGGATTTAAACCATGATCTCTTGACTTGGTAAGAGTATTCTGCATCATTCAGAAACTCTGTCCATCACCACCCCCCTTTTTCCCAAATCGATTTTATCCACACTCAGTGTGGGAGGGTATGCTCAGACGTGAGTCCCTTGCTCATTGCACCATCAGGATTCAGGCAAGCCGGGCCGACGAGGGCTGTGATGCCAGAAACCAGTCCCCGGAAGCTTGTTTCCTTCCCAGTATAAGAATTGGCTTGGTAGTTTGGTTTGCCCTGTTCCCATCATGCACTGGGACAGGTACAGACTAATTTGCATGTAGCCAGGTTCTGAGCTGGGATGGTGCAGTGAGCTAAAAAACGGTGATGGATTTAAACCATGATCTCTTGACTTGGTAAGAGTATTCTGCATCATTCAGAAACTCTGTCCATCACCACCCCCTTTTTCCCAAATCGATTTTATCCACACTCAGTGTGGGAGGGTATGCTCAGACGTGAGTCCCTTACTCATTGCACCATCAGGATTCAGGCAAGCCGGGCCGACGAAGGCTGTGATGCCAGAAACCGGTCCCCGGAAGCTTGTTTCCTTCCCAGTATAAGAATTGGCTTGGTAGTTTGGTTTGCCCTGTTCCCATCATGCACTGGGACAGGTACAGACTAATTTGCATGTAGCCAGGTTCTGAGCTGGGATGGTGCAGTGAGCTAAAAAACGGTGATGGATTTAAACCATGATCTCTTGACTTGGTAAGAGTATTCTGCATCATTCAGAAACTCTGTCCATCACCACTCCCTTTTTCCCAAATCGATTTTATCCACACTCAGTGTGGGAGGGTATGCTCAGACGTGAGTCCCTTGCTCATTGCACCATCAGGATTCAGGCAAGCCGGGCCGACAAAGGCTGTGATGCCAGAAACCGGTCCCCGGAAGCTTGTTTCCTTCCCAGTATAAGAATTGGCTTGGTAGTTTGGTTTGCCCTGTTCCCATCATGCACTGGGACAGGTACAGACTAATTTGCATGTAGCCAGGTTCTGAGCTGGGATGGTGCAGTGAGCTAAAAAACGGTGATGGATTTAAACCATGATCTCTTGACTTGGTAAGAGTATTCTGCATCACTCAGAAACTCTGTCCATCACCACCCCCTTTTTCCCAAATCGATTTTATCCACACTCAGTGTGGGAGGGTATGCTCAGACGTGAGTCCCTTGCTCATTGCACCATCAGGATTCAGGCAAGCTGGGCCGACGAAGGCTGTGATGCCAGAAACCGGTCCCCGGAAGCTTGTTTCCTTCCCAGTATAAGAATTGGCTTGGTAGTTTGGTTTGCCCTGTTCCCATCATGCACTGGGACAGGTACAGACTAATTTGCATGTAGCCAGGTTCTGAGCTGGGATGGTGCAGTGAGCTAAAAAACGGTGATGGATTTAAACCATGATCTCTTGACTTGATAAGAGTATTCTGCATCATTCAGAAACTCTGTCCATCACCACCCCCTTTTTCCCAAATCGATTTTATCCACACTCAGTGTGGGAGGGAATGCTCAGACGTGAGTCCCTTGCTCATTGCACCATCAGGATTCAGGCAAGCCGGGCCGACGAAGGCTGTGATGCCAGAAACCGGTCCCCGGAAGCTTGTTTCCTTCCCAGTATAAGAATTGGCTTGGTAGTTTGGTTTGCCCTGTTCCCATCATGCACTGGGACAGGTACAGACTAATTTGCATGTAGCCAGGTTCTGAGCTGGGATGGTGCAGTGAGCTAAAAAACGGTGATGGATTTAAACCATGATCTCTTGACTTGGTAAGAGTATTCTGCATCATTCCGAAACTCTGTCCATCACCACCCCCTTTTTCCCAAATCGATTTTATCCACACTCAGTGTGGGAGGGTATGCTCAGACGTGAGTCCCTTGCTCATTGCACCATCAGGATTCAGGCAAACCGGGCCGACGAAGGCTGTGATGCCAGAAACCGGTCCCCGGAAGCTTGTTTCCTTCCCAGTATAAGAATTGGCTTGGTAGTTTGGTTTGCCCTGTTCCCATCATGCACTGGGACAGGTACAGACTAATTTGCATGTAGCCAGGTTCTGAGCTGGGATGGTGCAGTGAGCTAAAAAACGGTGATGGATTTAAACCATGATCTCTTGACTTGGTAAGAGTATTCTGCATCATTCAGAAACTCTGTCCATCACCACCCCCCTTTTTCCCAAATCGATTTTATCCACACTCAGTGTGGGAGGGTATGCTCAGACGTGAGTCCCTTGCTCATTGCACCATCAGGATTCAGGCAAGCCGGGCCGACGAGGGCTGTGATGCCAGAAACCAGTCCCCGGAAGCTTGTTTCCTTCCCAGTATAAGAATTGGCTTGGTAGTTTGGTTTGCCCTGTTCCCATCATGCACTGGGACAGGTACAGACTAATTTGCATGTAGCCAGGTTCTGAGCTGGGATGGTGCAGTGAGCTAAAAAACGGTGATGGATTTAAACCATGATCTCTTGACTTGGTAAGAGTATTCTGCATCATTCAGAAACTCTGTCCATCACCACCCCCTTTTTCCCAAATCGATTTTATCCACACTCAGTGTGGGAGGGTATGCTCAGACGTGAGTCCCTTGCTCATTGCACCATCAGGATTCAGGCAAGCCGGGCCGACGAAGGCTGTGATGCCAGAAACCGGTCCCCAGAAGCTTGTTTCCTTCCCAGTATAAGAATTGGCTTGGTAGTTTGGTTTGCCCTGTTCCCATCATGCACTGGGACAGGTACAGACTAATTTGCATGTAGCCAGGTTCTGAGCTGGGATGCTGCAGTGAGCTAAAAAACGGTGATGGATTTAAACCATGATCTCTTGACTTGGTAAGAGTATTCTGCATCATTCAGAAACTCTGTCCATCACCACCCCCTTTTTCCCAAATCGATTTTATCCACACTCAGTGTGGGAGGGTATGCTCAGACGTGAGTCCCTTGCTCATTGCACCATCAGGATTCAGGCAAGCCGGGCCGACGAAGGCTGTGATGCCAGAAACCGGTCCCCGGAAGCTTGTTTCCTTCCCAGTATGAGAATTGGCTTGGCAGTTTGGTTTGCCCTGTTCCCATCATGCACTGGGACAGGTACAGACTAATTTGCATGTAGCCAGGTTCTGAGCTGGGATGGTGCAGTGAGCTAAAAAACGGTGATGGATTTAAACCATGATCTCTTGACTTGGTAAGAGTATTCTGCATCATTCAGAAACTCTGTCCATCACCACCCCCTTTTTCCCAAATCGATTTTATCCACACTCAGTGTGGGAGAGTATGCTCAGACGTGAGTCCCTTGCTCATTGCACCATCAGGATTCAGGCAAGCCGGGCCGACGAAGGCTGTGATGTCAGAAACCGGTCCCCGGAAGCTTGTTTCCTTCCCAGTATGAGAATTGGCTTGGTAGTTTGGTTTGCCCTGTTCCCATCATGCACTGGGACAGGTACAGACTAATTTGCATGTAGCCAGGTTCTGAGCTGGGATGGTGCAGTGAGCTAAAAAACGGTGATGGATTTAAACCATGATCTCTTGACTTGGTAAGAGTATTCTGCATCATTCAGAAACTCTGTCCATCACCACCCCCTTTTTCCCAAATCGATTTTATCCACACTCAGTGTGGGAGGGTATGCTCAGACGTGAGTCCCTTGCTCATTGCACCATCAAGATTCAGGCAAGCCGGGCCGAAGAAGGCTGTGATGCCAGAAACCGGTCCCCGGAAGCTTTTTTCCTTCCCAGTATAAGAATTGGCTTGGTAGTTTGGTTTGCCCTGTTCCCATCATGCACTGGGACAGGTACAGACTAATTTGCATGTAGCCAGGTTCTGAGCTGGGATGGTGCAGTGAGCTAAAAAACGGTGATGGATTTAAACCATGATCTCTTGACTTGGTAAGAGTATTCTGCATCATTCAGAAACTCTGTCCATCACCACCCCCTTTTTCCCAAATCGATTTTAACCACACTCAGTGTGGGAGGGTATGCTCAGACGTGAGTCCCTTGCTCATTGCACCATCAGGATTCAGGCAAGCCGGGCCGACGAAGGCTGTGATGCCAGAAACCGGTCCCCGGAAGCTTGTTTCCTTCCCAGTATAAGAATTGGCTTGGTAGTTTGGTTTGCCCTGTTCCCATCATGCACTGGGACAGGTACAGACTAATTTGCATGTAGCCAGGTTCTGAGCTGGGATGGTGCAGTGAGCTAAAAAACGGTGATGGATTTAAACCATGATCTCTTGACTTGATAAGAGTATTCTGCATCATTCAGAAACTCTGTCCATCACCACCCCCTTTTTCCCAAATCGATTTTATCCACACTCAGTGTGGGAGGGAATGCTCAGACGTGAGTCCCTTGCTCATTGCACCATCAGGATTCAGGCAAGCCGGGCCGACGAAGGCTGTGATGCCAGAAACCGGTCCCCGGAAGCTTGTTTCCTTCCCAGTATAAGAATTGGCTTGGTAGTTTGGTTTGCCCTGTTCCCATCATGCACTGGGACAGGTACAGACTAATTTGCATGTAGCCAGGTTCTGAGCTGGGATGGTGCAGTGAGCTAAAAAACGGTGATGGATTTAAACCATGATCTCTTGACTTGGTAAGAGTATTCTGCATCATTCCGAAACTCTGTCCATCACCACCCCCTTTTTCCCAAATCGATTTTATCCACACTCAGTGTGGGAGGGTATGCTCAGACGTGAGTCCCTTGCTCATTGCACCATCAGGATTCAGGCAAGCCGGGCCGACGAAGGCTGTGATGCCAGAAACCGGTCCCCGGAAGCTTGTTTCCTTCCCAGTATAAGAATTGGCTTGGTAGTTTGGTTTGCCCTGTTCCCATCATGCACTGGGACAGGTACAGACTAATTTGCATGTAGCCAGGTTCTGAGCTGGGATGGTGCAGTGAGCTAAAAAACGGTGATGGATTTAAACCATGATCTCTTGACTTGGTAAGAGTATTCTGCATCATTCAGAAACTCTGTCCATCACCACCCCCCTTTTTCCCAAATCGATTTTATCCACACTCAGTGTGGGAGGGTATGCTCAGACGTGAGTCCCTTGCTCATTGCACCATCAGGATTCAGGCAAGCCGGGCCGACGAGGGCTGTGATGCCAGAAACCAGTCCCCGGAAGCTTGTTTCCTTCCCAGTATAAGAATTGGCTTGGTAGTTTGGTTTGCCCTGTTCCCATCATGCACTGGGACAGGTACAGACTAATTTGCATGTAGCCAGGTTCTGAGCTGGGATGGTGCAGTGAGCTAAAAAACGGTGATGGATTTAAACCATGATCTCTTGACTTGGTAAGAGTATTCTGCATCATTCAGAAACTCTGTCCATCACCACCCCCTTTTTCCCAAATCGATTTTATCCACACTCAGTGTGGGAGGGTATGCTCAGACGTGAGTCCCTTACTCATTGCACCATCAGGATTCAGGCAAGCCGGGCCGACGAAGGCTGTGATGCCAGAAACCGGTCCCCGGAAGCTTGTTTCCTTCCCAGTATAAGAATTGGCTTGGTAGTTTGGTTTGCCCTGTTCCCATCATGCACTGGGACAGGTACAGACTAATTTGCATGTAGCCAGGTTCTGAGCTGGGATGGTGCAGTGAGCTAAAAAACGGTGATGGAATTAAACCATGATCTCTTGACTTGGTAAGAGTATTCTGCATCATTCAGAAACTCTGTCCATCACCACTCCCTTTTTCCCAAATCGATTTTATCCACACTCAGTGTGGGAGGGTATGCTCAGACGTGAGTCCCTTGCTCATTGCACCATCAGGATTCAGGCAAGCCGGGCCGACAAAGGCTGTGATGCCAGAAACCGGTCCCCGGAAGCTTGTTTCCTTCCCAGTATAAGAATTGGCTTGGTAGTTTGGTTTGCCCTGTTCCCATCATGCACTGGGACAGGTACAGACTAATTTGCATGTAGCCAGGTTCTGAGCTGGGATGGTGCAGTGAGCTAAAAAACGGTGATGGATTTAAACCATGATCTCTTGACTTGGTAAGAGTATTCTGCATCACTCAGAAACTCTGTCCATCACCACCCCCTTTTTCCCAAATCGATTTTATCCACACTCAGTGTGGGAGGGTATGCTCAGACGTGAGTCCCTTGCTCATTGCACCATCAGGATTCAGGCAAGCCGGGCCGACGAAGGCTGTGATGCCAGAAACCGGTCCCCGGAAGCTTGTTTCCTTCCCAGTATAAGAATTGGCTTGGTAGTTTGGTTTGCCCTGTTCCCATCATGCACTGGGACAGGTACAGACTAATTTGCATGTAGCCAGGTTCTGAGCTGGGATGGTGCAGTGAGCTAAAAAACGGTGATGGATTTAAACCATGATCTCTTGACTTGATAAGAGTATTCTGCATCATTCAGAAACTCTGTCCATCACCACCCCCTTTTTCCCAAATCGATTTTATCCACACTCAGTGTGGGAGGGAATGCTCAGACGTGAGTCCCTTGCTCATTGCACCATCAGGATTCAGGCAAGCCGGGCCGACGAAGGCTGTGATGCCAGAAACCGGTCCCCGGAAGCTTGTTTCCTTCCCAGTATAAGAATTGGCTTGGTAGTTTGGTTTGCCCTGTTCCCATCATGCACTGGGACAGGTACAGACTAATTTGCATGTAGCCAGGTTCTGAGCTGGGATGGTGCAGTGAGCTAAAAAACGGTGATGGATTTAAACCATGATCTCTTGACTTGGTAAGAGTATTCTGCATCATTCCGAAACTCTGTCCATCACCACCCCCTTTTTCCCAAATCGATTTTATCCACACTCAGTGTGGGAGGGTATGCTCAGACGTGAGTCCCTTGCTCATTGCACCATCAGGATTCAGGCAAGCCGGGCCGACGAAGGCTGTGATGCCAGAAACCGGTCCCCGGAAGCTTGTTTCCTTCCCAGTATAAGAATTGGCTTGGTAGTTTGGTTTGCCCTGTTCCCATCATGCACTGGGACAGGTACAGACTAATTTGCATGTAGCCAGGTTCTGAGCTGGGATGGTGCAGTGAGCTAAAAAACGGTGATGGATTTAAACCATGATCTCTTGACTTGGTAAGAGTATTCTGCATCATTCAGAAACTCTGTCCATCACCACCCCCCTTTTTCCCAAATCGATTTTATCCACACTCAGTGTGGGAGGGTATGCTCAGACGTGAGTCCCTTGCTCATTGCACCATCAGGATTCAGGCAAGCCGGGCCGACGAGGGCTGTGATGCCAGAAACCAGTCCCCGGAAGCTTGTTTCCTTCCCAGTATAAGAATTGGCTTGGTAGTTTGGTTTGCCCTGTTCCCATCATGCACTGGGACAGGTACAGACTAATTTGCATGTAGCCAGGTTCTGAGCTGGGATGGTGCAGTGAGCTAAAAAACGGTGATGGATTTAAACCATGATCTCTTGACTTGGTAAGAGTATTCTGCATCATTCAGAAACTCTGTCCATCACCACCCCCTTTTTCCCAAATCGATTTTATCCACACTCAGTGTGGGAGGGTATGCTCAGACGTGAGTCCCTTACTCATTGCACCATCAGGATTCAGGCAAGCCGGGCCGACGAAGGCTGTGATGCCAGAAACCGGTCCCCGGAAGCTTGTTTCCTTCCCAGTATAAGAATTGGCTTGGTAGTTTGGTTTGCCCTGTTCCCATCATGCACTGGGACAGGTACAGACTAATTTGCATGTAGCCAGGTTCTGAGCTGGGATGCTGCAGTGAGCTAAAAAACGGTGATGGATTTAAACCATGATCTCTTGACTTGGTAA
This sequence comes from Triturus cristatus, assembly GCF_964204655.1. Lineage (NCBI taxonomy): Eukaryota > Metazoa > Chordata > Amphibia > Caudata > Salamandridae > Triturus > Triturus cristatus. Next base: position 1,097,906,544 of record NC_140581.1, read on the forward strand.
GAGTATTCTGCATCATTCAGAAACTCTGTCCATCACCACCCCCTTTTTCCCAAATCGATTTTATCCACACTCAGTGTGGGAGGGTATGCTCAGACGTGAGTCCCTTGCTCATTGCACCATCAGGATTCAGGCAAGCCGGGCCGACGAAGGCTGTGATGCCAGAAACCGGTCCCCGGAAGCTTGTTTCCTTCCCAGTATGAGAATTGGCTTGGTAGTTTGGTTTGCCCTGTTCCCATCATGCACTGGGACAGGTACAGACTAATTTGCATGTAGCCAGGTTCTGAGCTGGGATGGTGCAGTGAGCTAAAAAACGGTGATGGATTTAAACCATGATCTCTTGACTTGGTAAGAGTATTCTGCATCATTCAGAAACTCTGTCCATCACCACCCCCTTTTTCCCAAATCGATTTTATCCACACTCAGTGTGGGAGAGTATGCTCAGACGTGAGTCCCTTGCTCATTGCACCATCAGGATTCAGGCAAGCCGGGCCGACGAAGGCTGTGATGTCAGAAACCGGTCCCCGGAAGCTTGTTTCCTTCCCAGTATGAGAATTGGCTTGGTAGTTTGGTTTGCCCTGTTCCCATCATGCACTGGGACAGGTACAGACTAATTTGCATGTAGCCAGGTTCTGAGCTGGGATGGTGCAGTGAGCTAAAAAACGGTGATGGATTTAAACCATGATCTCTTGACTTGGTAAGAGTATTCTGCATCATTCAGAAACTCTGTCCATCACCACCCCCTTTTTCCCAAATCGATTTTATCCACACTCAGTGTGGGAGGGTATGCTCAGACGTGAGTCCCTTGCTCATTGCACCATCAAGATTCAGGCAAGCCGGGCCGAAGAAGGCTGTGATGCCAGAAACCGGTCCCCGGAAGCTTTTTTCCTTCCCAGTATAAGAATTGGCTTGGTAGTTTGGTTTGCCCTGTTCCCATCATGCACTGGGACAGGTACAGACTAATTTGCATGTAGCCAGGTTCTGAGCTGGGATGGTGCAGTGAGCTAAAAAACGGTGATGGATTTAAACCATGATCTCTTGACTTGGTAAGAGTATTCTGCATCATTCAGAAACTCTGTCCATCACCACCCCCTTTTTCCCAAATCGATTTTAACCACACTCAGTGTGGGAGGGTATGCTCAGACGTGAGTCCCTTGCTCATTGCACCATCAGGATTCAGGCAAGCCGGGCCGACGAAGGCTGTGATGCCAGAAACCGGTCCCCGGAAGCTTGTTTCCTTCCCAGTATAAGAATTGGCTTGGTAGTTTGGTTTGCCCTGTTCCCATCATGCACTGGGACAGGTACAGACTAATTTGCATGTAGCCAGGTTCTGAGCTGGGATGGTGCAGTGAGCTAAAAAACGGTGATGGATTTAAACCATGATCTCTTGACTTGATAAGAGTATTCTGCATCATTCAGAAACTCTGTCCATCACCACCCCCTTTTTCCCAAATCGATTTTATCCACACTCAGTGTGGGAGGGAATGCTCAGACGTGAGTCCCTTGCTCATTGCACCATCAGGATTCAGGCAAGCCGGGCCGACGAAGGCTGTGATGCCAGAAACCGGTCCCCGGAAGCTTGTTTCCTTCCCAGTATAAGAATTGGCTTGGTAGTTTGGTTTGCCCTGTTCCCATCATGCACTGGGACAGGTACAGACTAATTTGCATGTAGCCAGGTTCTGAGCTGGGATGGTGCAGTGAGCTAAAAAACGGTGATGGATTTAAACCATGATCTCTTGACTTGGTAAGAGTATTCTGCATCATTCCGAAACTCTGTCCATCACCACCCCCTTTTTCCCAAATCGATTTTATCCACACTCAGTGTGGGAGGGTATGCTCAGACGTGAGTCCCTTGCTCATTGCACCATCAGGATTCAGGCAAGCCGGGCCGACGAAGGCTGTGATGCCAGAAACCGGTCCCCGGAAGCTTGTTTCCTTCCCAGTATAAGAATTGGCTTGGTAGTTTGGTTTGCCCTGTTCCCATCATGCACTGGGACAGGTACAGACTAATTTGCATGTAGCCAGGTTCTGAGCTGGGATGGTGCAGTGAGCTAAAAAACGGTGATGGATTTAAACCATGATCTCTTGACTTGGTAAGAGTATTCTGCATCATTCAGAAACTCTGTCCATCACCACCCCCCTTTTTCCCAAATCGATTTTATCCACACTCAGTGTGGGAGGGTATGCTCAGACGTGAGTCCCTTGCTCATTGCACCATCAGGATTCAGGCAAGCCGGGCCGACGAGGGCTGTGATGCCAGAAACCAGTCCCCGGAAGCTTGTTTCCTTCCCAGTATAAGAATTGGCTTGGTAGTTTGGTTTGCCCTGTTCCCATCATGCACTGGGACAGGTACAGACTAATTTGCATGTAGCCAGGTTCTGAGCTGGGATGGTGCAGTGAGCTAAAAAACGGTGATGGATTTAAACCATGATCTCTTGACTTGGTAAGAGTATTCTGCATCATTCAGAAACTCTGTCCATCACCACCCCCTTTTTCCCAAATCGATTTTATCCACACTCAGTGTGGGAGGGTATGCTCAGACGTGAGTCCCTTGCTCATTGCACCATCAGGATTCAGGCAAGCCGGGCCGACGAAGGCTGTGATGCCAGAAACCGGTCCCCAGAAGCTTGTTTCCTTCCCAGTATAAGAATTGGCTTGGTAGTTTGGTTTGCCCTGTTCCCATCATGCACTGGGACAGGTACAGACTAATTTGCATGTAGCCAGGTTCTGAGCTGGGATGCTGCAGTGAGCTAAAAAACGGTGATGGATTTAAACCATGATCTCTTGACTTGGTAAGAGTATTCTGCATCATTCAGAAACTCTGTCCATCACCACCCCCTTTTTCCCAAATCGATTTTATCCACACTCAGTGTGGGAGGGTATGCTCAGACGTGAGTCCCTTGCTCATTGCACCATCAGGATTCAGGCAAGCCGGGCCGACGAAGGCTGTGATGCCAGAAACCGGTCCCCGGAAGCTTGTTTCCTTCCCAGTATGAGAATTGGCTTGGTAGTTTGGTTTGCCCTGTTCCCATCATGCACTGGGACAGGTACAGACTAATTTGCATGTAGCCAGGTTCTGAGCTGGGATGGTGCAGTGAGCTAAAAAACGGTGATGGATTTAAACCATGATCTCTTGACTTGGTAAGAGTATTCTGCATCATTCAGAAACTCTGTCCATCACCACCCCCTTTTTCCCAAATCGATTTTATCCACACTCAGTGTGGGAGAGTATGCTCAGACGTGAGTCCCTTGCTCATTGCACCATCAGGATTCAGGCAAGCCGGGCCGACGAAGGCTGTGATGTCAGAAACCGGTCCCCGGAAGCTTGTTTCCTTCCCAGTATGAGAATTGGCTTGGTAGTTTGGTTTGCCCTGTTCCCATCATGCACTGGGACAGGTACAGACTAATTTGCATGTAGCCAGGTTCTGAGCTGGGATGGTGCAGTGAGCTAAAAAACGGTGATGGATTTAAACCATGATCTCTTGACTTGGTAAGAGTATTCTGCATCATTCAGAAACTCTGTCCATCACCACCCCCTTTTTCCCAAATCGATTTTATCCACACTCAGTGTGGGAGGGTATGCTCAGACGTGAGTCCCTTGCTCATTGCACCATCAAGATTCAGGCAAGCCGGGCCGAAGAAGGCTGTGATGCCAGAAACCGGTCCCCGGAAGCTTTTTTCCTTCCCAGTATAAGAATTGGCTTGGTAGTTTGGTTTGCCCTGTTCCCATCATGCACTGGGACAGGTACAGACTAATTTGCATGTAGCCAGGTTCTGAGCTGGGATGGTGCAGTGAGCTAAAAAACGGTGATGGATTTAAACCATGATCTCTTGACTTGGTAAGAGTATTCTGCATCATTCAGAAACTCTGTCCATCACCACCCCCTTTTTCCCAAATCGATTTTAACCACACTCAGTGTGGGAGGGTATGCTGAGACGTGAGTCCCTTGCTCATTGCACCATCAGGATTCAGGCAAGCCGGGCCGACGAAGGCTGTGATGCCAGAAACCGGTCCCCGGAAGCTTGTTTCCTTCCCAGTATAAGAATTGGCTTGGTAGTTTGGTTTGCCCTGTTCCCATCATGCACTGGGACAGGTACAGACTAATTTGCATGTAGCCAGGTTCTGAGCTGGGATGGTGCAGTGAGCTAAAAAACGGTGATGGATTTAAACCATGATCTCTTGACTTGATAAGAGTATTCTGCATCATTCAGAAACTCTGTCCATCACCACCCCCTTTTTCCCAAATCGATTTTATCCACACTCAGTGTGGGAGGGAATGCTCAGACGTGAGTCCCTTGCTCATTGCACCATCAGGATTCAGGCAAGCCGGGCCGACGAAGGCTGTGATGCCAGAAACCGGTCCCCGGAAGCTTGTTTCCTTCCCAGTATAAGAATTGGCTTGGTAGTTTGGTTTGCCCTGTTCCCATCATGCACTGGGACAGGTACAGACTAATTTGCATGTAGCCAGGTTCTGAGCTGGGATGGTGCAGTGAGCTAAAAAACGGTGATGGATTTAAACCATGATCTCTTGACTTGGTAAGAGTATTCTGCATCATTCCGAAACTCTGTCCATCACCACCCCCTTTTTCCCAAATCGATTTTATCCACACTCAGTGTGGGAGGGTATGCTCAGACGTGAGTCCCTTGCTCATTGCACCATCAGGATTCAGGCAAGCCGGGCCGACGAAGGCTGTGATGCCAGAAACCGGTCCCCGGAAGCTTGTTTCCTTCCCAGTATAAGAATTGGCTTGGTAGTTTGGTTTGCCCTGTTCCCATCATGCACTGGGACAGGTACAGACTAATTTGCATGTAGCCAGGTTCTGAGCTGGGATGGTGCAGTGAGCTAAAAAACGGTGATGGATTTAAACCATGATCTCTTGACTTGGTAAGAGTATTCTGCATCATTCAGAAACTCTGTCCATCACCACCCCCCTTTTTCCCAAATCGATTTTATCCACACTCAGTGTGGGAGGGTATGCTCAGACGTGAGTCCCTTGCTCATTGCACCATCAGGATTCAGGCAAGCCGGGCCGACGAGGGCTGTGATGCCAGAAACCAGTCCCCGGAAGCTTGTTTCCTTCCCAGTATAAGAATTGGCTTGGTAGTTTGGTTTGCCCTGTTCCCATCATGCACTGGGACAGGTACAGACTAATTTGCATGTAGCCAGGTTCTGAGCTGGGATGGTGCAGTGAGCTAAAAAACGGTGATGGATTTAAACCATGATCTCTTGACTTGGTAAGAGTATTCTGCATCATTCAGAAACTCTGTCCATCACCACCCCCTTTTTCCCAAATCGATTTTATCCACACTCAGTGTGGGAGGGTATGCTCAGACGTGAGTCCCTTACTCATTGCACCATCAGGATTCAGGCAAGCCGGGCCGACGAAGGCTGTGATGCCAGAAACCGGTCCCCGGAAGCTTGTTTCCTTCCCAGTATAAGAATTGGCTTGGTAGTTTGGTTTGCCCTGTTCCCATCATGCACTGGGACAGGTACAGACTAATTTGCATGTAGCCAGGTTCTGAGCTGGGATGGTGCAGTGAGCTAAAAAACGGTGATGGATTTAAACCATGATCTCTTGACTTGGTAAGAGTATTCTGCATCATTCAGAAACTCTGTCCATCACCACTCCCTTTTTCCCAAATCGATTTTATCCACACTCAGTGTGGGAGGGTATGCTCAGACGTGAGTCCCTTGCTCATTGCACCATCAGGATTCAGGCAAGCCGGGCCGACAAAGGCTGTGATGCCAGAAACCGGTCCCCGGAAGCTTGTTTCCTTCCCAGTATAAGAATTGGCTTGGTAGTTTGGTTTGCCCTGTTCCCATCATGCACTGGGACAGGTACAGACTAATTTGCATGTAGCCAGGTTCTGAGCTGGGATGGTGCAGTGAGCTAAAAAACGGTGATGGATTTAAACCATGATCTCTTGACTTGGTAAGAGTATTCTGCATCACTCAGAAACTCTGTCCATCACCACCCCCTTTTTCCCAAATCGATTTTATCCACACTCAGTGTGGGAGGGTATGCTCAGACGTGAGTCCCTTGCTCATTGCACCATCAGGATTCAGGCAAGCCGGGCCGACGAAGGCTGTGATGCCAGAAACCGGTCCCCGGAAGCTTGTTTCCTTCCCAGTATAAGAATTGGCTTGGTAGTTTGGTTTGCCCTGTTCCCATCATGCACTGGGACAGGTACAGACTAATTTGCATGTAGCCAGGTTCTGAGCTGGGATGGTGCAGTGAGCTAAAAAACGGTGATGGATTTAAACCATGATCTCTTGACTTGATAAGAGTATTCTGCATCATTCAGAAACTCTGTCCATCACCACCCCCTTTTTCCCAAATCGATTTTATCCACACTCAGTGTGGGAGGGAATGCTCAGACGTGAGTCCCTTGCTCATTGCACCATCAGGATTCAGGCAAGCCGGGCCGACGAAGGCTGTGATGCCAGAAACCGGTCCCCGGAAGCTTGTTTCCTTCCCAGTATAAGAATTGGCTTGGTAGTTTGGTTTGCCCTGTTCCCATCATGCACTGGGACAGGTACAGACTAATTTGCATGTAGCCAGGTTCTGAGCTGGGATGGTGCAGTGAGCTAAAAAACGGTGATGGATTTAAACCATGATCTCTTGACTTGGTAAGAGTATTCTGCATCATTCCGAAACTCTGTCCATCACCACCCCCTTTTTCCCAAATCGATTTTATCCACACTCAGTGTGGGAGGGTATGCTCAGACGTGAGTCCCTTGCTCATTGCACCATCAGGATTCAGGCAAGCCGGGCCGACGAAGGCTGTGATGCCAGAAACCGGTCCCCGGAAGCTTGTTTCCTTCCCAGTATAAGAATTGGCTTGGTAGTTTGGTTTGCCCTGTTCCCATCATGCACTGGGACAGGTACAGACTAATTTGCATGTAGCCAGGTTCTGAGCTGGGATGGTGCAGTGAGCTAAAAAACGGTGATGGATTTAAACCATGATCTCTTGACTTGGTAAGAGTATTCTGCATCATTCAGAAACTCTGTCCATCACCACCCCCCTTTTTCCCAAATCGATTTTATCCACACTCAGTGTGGGAGGGTATGCTCAGACGTGAGTCCCTTGCTCATTGCACCATCAGGATTCAGGCAAGCCGGGCCGACGAGGGCTGTGATGCCAGAAACCAGTCCCCGGAAGCTTGTTTCCTTCCCAGTATAAGAATTGGCTTGGTAGTTTGGTTTTCCCTGTTCCCATCATGCACTGGGACAGGTACAGACTAATTTGCATGTAGCCAGGTTCTGAGCTGGGATGGTGCAGTGAGCTAAAAAACGGTGATGGATTTAAACCATGATCTCTTGACTTGGTAAGAGTATTCTGCATCATTCAGAAACTCTGTCCATCACCACCCCCTTTTTCCCAAATCGATTTTATCCACACTCAGTGTGGGAGGGTATGCTCAGACGTGAGTCCCTTACTCATTGCACCATCAGGATTCAGGCAAGCCGGGCCGACGAAGGCTGTGATGCCAGAAACCGGTCCCCGGAAGCTTGTTTCCTTCCCAGTATAAGAATTGGCTTGGTAGTTTGGTTTGCCCTGTTCCCATCATGCACTGGGACAGGTACAGACTAATTTGCATGTAGCCAGGTTCTGAGCTGGGATGCTGCAGTGAGCTAAAAAACGGTGATGGATTTAAACCATGATCTCTTGACTTGGTAAGAGTATTCTGCATCATTCAGAAACTCTGTCCATCACCACCCCCTTTTTCCCAAATCGATTTTATCCACACTCAGTGTGGGAGGGTATGCTCAGACGTGAGTCCCTTGCTCATTGCACCATCAGGATTCAGGCAAGCCGGGCCGACGAAGGCTGTGATGCCAGAAACCGGTCCCCGGAAGCTTGTTTCCTTCCCAGTATGAGAATTGGCTTGGTAGTTTGGTTTGCCCTGTTCCCATCATGCACTGGGACAGGTACAGACTAATTTGCATGTAGCCAGGTTCTGAGCTGGGATGGTGCAGTGAGCTAAAAAACGGTGATGGATTTAAACCATGATCTCTTGACTTGGTAAGAGTATTCTGCATCATTCAGAAACTCTGTCCATCACCACCCCCTTTTTCCCAAATCGATTTTATCCACACTCAGTGTGGGAGAGTATGCTCAGACGTGAGTCCCTTGCTCATTGCACCATCAGGATTCAGGCAAGCCGGGCCGACGAAGGCTGTGATGTCAGAAACCGGTCCCCGGAAGCTTGTTTCCTTCCCAGTATGAGAATTGGCTTGGTAGTTTGGTTTGCCCTGTTCCCATCATGCACTGGGACAGGTACAGACTAATTTGCATGTAGCCAGGTTCTGAGCTGGGATGGTGCAGTGAGCTAAAAAACGGTGATGGATTTAAACCATGATCTCTTGACTTGGTAAGAGTATTCTGCATCATTCAGAAACTCTGTCCATCACCACCCCCTTTTTCCCAAATCGATTTTATCCACACTCAGTGTGGGAGGGTATGCTCAGACGTGAGTCCCTTGCTCATTGCACCATCAAGATTCAGGCAAGCTGGGCCGAAGAAGGCTGTGATGCCAGAAACCGGTCCCCGGAAGCTTTTTTCCTTCCCAGTATAAGAATTGGCTTGGTAGTTTGGTTTGCCCTGTTCCCATCATGCACTGGGACAGGTACAGACTAATTTGCATGTAGCCAGGTTCTGAGCTGGGATGGTGCAGTGAGCTAAAAAACGGTGATGGATTTAAACCATGATCTCTTGACTTGGTAAGAGTATTCTGCATCATTCAGAAACTCTGTCCATCACCACCCCCTTTTTCCCAAATCGATTTTAACCACACTCAGTGTGGGAGGGTATGCTCAGACGTGAGTCCCTTGCTCATTGCACCATCAGGATTCAGGCAAGCCGGGCCGACGAAGGCTGTGATGCCAGAAACCGGTCCCCGGAAGCTTGTTTCCTTCCCAGTATAAGAATTGGCTTGGTAGTTTGGTTTGCCCTGTTCCCATCATGCACTGGGACAGGTACAGACTAATTTGCATGTAGCCAGGTTCTGAGCTGGGATGGTGCAGTGAGCTAAAAAACGGTGATGGATTTAAACCATGATCTCTTGACTTGATAAGAGTATTCTGCATCATTCAGAAACTCTGTCCATCACCACCCCCTTTTTCCCAAATCGATTTTATCCACACTCAGTGTGGGAGGGAATGCTCAGACGTGAGTCCCTTGCTCATTGCACCATCAGGATTCAGGCAAGCCGGGCCGACGAAGGCTGTGATGCCAGAAACCGGTCCCCGGAAGCTTGTTTCCTTCCCAGTATAAGAATTGGCTTGGTAGTTTGGTTTGCCCTGTTCCCATCATGCACTGGGACAGGTACAGACTAATTTGCATGTAGCCAGGTTCTGAGCTGGGATGGTGCAGTGAGCTAAAAAACGGTGATGGATTTAAACCATGATCTCTTGACTTGGTAAGAGTATTCTGCATCATTCCGAAACTCTGTCCATCACCACCCCCTTTTTCCCAAATCGATTTTATCCACACTCAGTGTGGGAGGGTATGCTCAGACGTGAGTCCCTTGCTCATTGCACCATCAGGATTCAGGCAAGCCGGGCCGACGAAGGCTGTGATGCCAGAAACCGGTCCCCGGAAGCTTGTTTCCTTCCCAGTATAAGAATTGGCTTGGTAGTTTGGTTTGCCCTGTTCCCATCATGCACTGGGACAGGTACAGACTAATTTGCATGTAGCCAGGTTCTGAGCTGGGATGGTGCAGTGAGCTAAAAAACGGTGATGGATTTAAACCATGATCTCTTGACTTGGTAAGAGTATTCTGCATCATTCAGAAACTCTGTCCATCACCACCCCCCTTTTTCCCAAATCGATTTTATCCACACTCAGTGTGGGAGGGTATGCTCAGACGTGAGTCCCTTGCTCATTGCACCATCAGGATTCAGGCAAGCCGGGCCGACGAGGGCTGTGATGCCAGAAACCAGTCCCCGGAAGCTTGTTTCCTTCCCAGTATAAGAATTGGCTTGGTAGTTTGGTTTGCCCTGTTCCCATCATGCACTGGGACAGGTACAGACTAATTTGCATGTAGCCAGGTTCTGAGCTGGGATGGTGCAGTGAGCTAAAAAACGGTGATGGATTTAAACCATGATCTCTTGACTTGGTAAGAGTATTCTGCATCATTCAGAAACTCTGTCCATCACCACCCCCTTTTTCCCAAATCGATTTTATCCACACTCAGTGTGGGAGGGTATGCTCAGACGTGAGTCCCTTACTCATTGCACCATCAGGATTCAGGCAAGCCGGGCCGACGAAGGCTGTGATGCCAGAAACCGGTCCCCGGAAGCTTGTTTCCTTCCCAGTATAAGAATTGGCTTGGTAGTTTGGTTTGCCCTGTTCCCATCATGCACTGGGACAGGTACAGACTAATTTGCATGTAGCCAGGTTCTGAGCTGGGATGGTGCAGTGAGCTAAAAAACGGTGATGGATTTAAACCATGATCTCTTGACTTGGTAAGAGTATTCTGCATCATTCAGAAACTCTGTCCATCACCACTCCCTTTTTCCCAAATCGATTTTATCCACACTCAGTGTGGGAGGGTATGCTCAGACGTGAGTCCCTTGCTCATTGCACCATCAGGATTCAGGCAAGCCGGGCCGACAAAGGCTGTGATGCCAGAAACCGGTCCCCGGAAGCTTGTTTCCTTCCCAGTATAAGAATTGGCTTGGTAGTTTGGTTTGCCCTGTTCCCATCATGCACTGGGACAGGTACAGACTAATTTGCATGTAGCCAGGTTCTGAGCTGGGATGGTGCAGTGAGCTAAAAAACGGTGATGGATTTAAACCATGATCTCTTGACTTGGTAAGAGTATTCTGCATCACTCAGAAACTCTGTCCATCACCACCCCCTTTTTCCCAAATCGATTTTATCCACACTCAGTGTGGGAGGGTATGCTCAGACGTGAGTCCCTTGCTCATTGCACCATCAGGATTCAGGCAAGCCGGGCCGACGAAGGCTGTGATGCCAGAAACCGGTCCCCGGAAGCTTGTTTCCTTCCCAGTATAAGAATTGGCTTGGTAGTTTGGTTTGCCCTGTTCCCATCATGCACTGGGACAGGTACAGACTAATTTGCATGTAGCCAGGTTCTGAGCTGGGATGGTGCAGTGAGCTAAAAAACGGTGATGGATTTAAACCATGATCTCTTGACTTGGTAAGAGTATTCTGCATCATTCAGAAACTCTGTCCATCACCACCCCCTTTTTCCCAAATCGATTTTATCCACACTCAGTGTGGGAGGGTATGCTCAGACGTAAGTCCCTTGCTCATTGCACCATCAGGATTCAGACAAGCCGGGCCGACGAAGGCTGTGATGCCAGAAACCGGTCCCCGGAAGCTTGTTTCCTTCCCAGTATAAGAATTGGCTTGGTAGTTTGGTTTGCCCTGTTCCCATCATGCACTGGGACAGGTACAGACTAATTTGCATGTAGCCAGGTTCTGAGCTGGGATGGTGCAGTGAGCTAAAAAACGGTGATGGATTTAAACCATGATCTCTTGACTTAGTAAGAGTATTCTGCATCATTCAGAAACTGTGTCCATCACCGCCCCCTTTTTCCCAAATCGATAGAAAAGAATGCATGACATAAATCGATTACTGTGAACCAACCTGCTTTCCATGGTATCTGATAAAGAATCACAGCTGGGTTGGGCACTACTGTACAGCACGGTACAACAATCTTATTGATTTCCCTAAGATCCTTAACCACCCTATACTTCCCGTTAGGTTTCTTAATGCCAATTATAGGCGAGTTACAAGGGCTACTCATTATTTCTTTCAGGATGCCTTGTTCGACTAATCACTTAATCACTGCTGCAACACCTGCCTTTATTTCTGGACTCATTTTGCATTGTCAAGTATTCGGATAAAGAGCACCTTCTTTCACTGTCACTTTTACGGGATCAACATTTGCCATTAATGCCATTTCTTTTCCAGTAAAATCCCATATCTCTGCATTTACAGTCAGTTTGACTTCGGCAGGTAATTCATTTTGTGTCATCATCGAATATAATTCATTTACTTCTGTTACCTGTTTAGCTAACATGAACTTGTAAACTCCATCTTCATCCGGTGTGCAAAATATGGTGCAATTCATTTTACACAATAAGTCCCTTCCAAGCAAGTTTACAGGGCTTGAGTCACATATCACAAATTTATGCATTTCTTTAACATTTCCAATTCGCACCTTCATTGGTTCTGTGATTGGAGTTCTAATCCGTTTGTTCGAAACACCTACGACTTGGATGTCTTCACCCGAGAGGGGCAGGTTAGGAATGTCTGCTGTTCTCACAGTAGACCTGGTAGCACCAGTATCCAACAAGAAAGTGATATCATTTCTTCTACTTTACCTTCTACGTATGGACCTGACTGATCTACCGGTAGGGATGCGCCAAGTACGCACTCTCCTTCCTCCCCCCTCAGGCACAGTAATTCCTGCTCATAATCAATTAGAGGGTCCTGCAAAAGAAACTGTGATGTTACAAAAATGTTCTTACCACTTCCTTCTGGAAATCCGGTGTCCACACTGCACTTGGCTTGACTCACAAAATTTGACTTAGGGGCAGGTGGCAATTGACACTGTAGATCTATACCCTGTTGCTGATGACTCATTGACACCTCATTCTGCATCTGTGGATTCAAATTTTGATTCAGGCCATAATTAACTTGTATGACTTTACACTCGTTTTTCCAATGCCCCAACTTCCCGCACCCATGACAGGGAAATCTTTTCTTTGCCTCTTCCCGATTTAACCATCCCCGTGGTTTTCCCCCATTATTGTCACCTTGACCTTGTGCTCTTCCTTGATTTTCTGACTGTTTATTTAATTGAAGCTCTTGCTGTTCAGCCAATTTTACTCGAGCCCACATTACTTTTTTTATTTAATTGAAGCTCTTGCTGTTCAGCCACTTTTACATGGGCCCACATTACTTTTTCTTCTAAGGCTTTTCGTTTGTTATCAATTTCATCCTCAAAATATTTAGCATATTTTAAAATCTCGTCAATGGGCTTGGATTGCCAACACAACATGTGCTGCTTAATCATTTGTGATATATCCAGTCTTAACCCTGTTACAAATCGATACACAAAATGAGTCATGTCCTTGTTTTCTAAACTTTCACACCCACTATACTGTTTGAACACCTGTAAAAGACGTTCGTAGTAGGCATGTAAGGACTCATTCTTTTCTTGGGTTGTTCTATCTATTTTTACCCAATCAGTTTCTTTCAGGGGAATTTTACTCTTTAGAAAAGTGATTACTTGATGGTATTTTTTCATTACATCTTCTGAGGGGCTTCTGTCTTTGAATCTCTTGGATACTCTTCACTAGGCCAATCTATAGTAATTTTACACTCTGTCCACAAATCTGCTGGTACTACTATGCCAAACAGACCATCCAGATCCTTTAACAGAACCTTTGAAACTTTCACAAAGCTCTCTACTAGTCTGTACCATTCCACTGGTTTCTCTCTCAATTTTGGGAAATCATTTGTAAACGACAAAATATCCTGTCTAGTCCATGGTACATGTACGTACCCCCCTCTGGGTACCTCCCTCATCGGATACAACCTCTCAGCCTTTTCTGTTTCTCCCATGGCATATTCAGATGTCCTCCGATTTACCTGTGCTTCTTCCTTTTTCTTTGCCCACCTAACTTTCCATCTTTCAAGATCTCCCCACTTTTGTAGTAGAAATAACAGCGCCCTGATCTGTAATTTTCTTCCAGACACATTCATGTTTTCCAAATCCTTATCAGAAAATTCTGGTCTATATGGTTTCTGCAACACCTTTGACTTCCCTATGTCAATTCCCATTTCAGATGCCAAATTTGTCAGTTTTTCATGGAATGCCTTTGTGTTTCATGTAACCCTTCTACAAATAAACAGTAATTCTTCCTCACTGTATGTATTTATTCTGTCTAGACCCACATTTCCAGCAACCATTTCTTCCAATTCTACTCTCAATTTGAAAATGTCCAATAATTTTGGCTATGACTTTGTTTTCTCTATTTCTTGAGACCATCTCTCTATATCTTCTGGGGTTACTATTGTGGCACTTCTAGTTCCTGTTGGGGTTTCTAGTCTAACTTCCTTTGAACAACTGGGCAAATTTCTCTTCGCAGTTTCCATCATTTGCTCTCTTATGGGCAAATCCATTAATGATATTACTGATTCACATTCACTTGCTTGGTCATCTACTATCAGTTTTTGTTTTCTAGGTTCTAGGCTTGGGGTAGGCATCACAGGAACTTTAGAACAGTTGGACTTTTCACCATTCAATGGGACTACTGGACCTATGGTTACTGGTATGGTTAATGCATCAGGATGTGTATTCATCTGAGGTATTTTCTGGATCAATTAATCTGTATTCTTAATTATTGCTTCCCTTTCCTTTTCTTGAAGTACCCTGTCTGCTGTGTCATGTACTATTTGTTGGAACCAAAGGTGTTTTTATCATCGGGGCACTAGGAGTCATTCTGTTAAATCCTTCATTATAAGGTGGAGGACTTTCCATCAATATGTCTTTTAAGAATCCTTCTTCTGCTTCTCCGCTACCTATCATTGTTACGTGTTTGGTTTTCTCTGTACATTTACCTCCCGTCTGCTCTTCTGATGTTAACACAGGATATAAACCTTCTGCCACCATGGCCTGTCTCCAATGTTTCATTTGACTACCTCTAGTCTCTGGGGGAAATTTAGGATAATATTTGCTTAAGGTCCTGTTACTTCGTGGTCTATCACGTTCAAAGGCTTCCATTTTCCATTCTTCTAAAGCATCATACTGAGTCAGTCTGGGTCTAGGTTCTAATTCATTCATCCGTGTTCTTAAATTGTACAATATTCTTCCATTAAAACTTCTGTACTCAGGAAATGCTAATATTCCATCATCTTTTGTGCATTCTACCCACTTTTCTAATGATACACAGGTATGATAGCCTCTCTCCACCATCATGTATGATGCAGGTGTATTTGGAGGAGGAATAAGAATCCCTTCTCTACTCTTTATGGGTTTGTCCTTTTTAAAATAATTCTTAACCTTTTGCATTAATGACATTTTTCTCTTTTCTCTGTACATTGTGTGCTTGTGATTATTAAGGTACTGTTCATAAGCAAACCCTATAAATCTTCTATCTGGACGAGTCCCTGTTAATGTTGGATCGTACATGCAAACTCCACAATCTAATATTATTCTTGGGACTTCTATTTTGATGACCAATCAGATGCTTGCTTTAATTCTAATAATTCTCCAATACCAGCACGTTTTCTAGTCTGAAGACGAATTAACTTCTACTCTGTTCTCTCGCTCAGCCAATGCTTGCACTGCTTTTTCTGTGACGTCAGTATCACTCCTTACCACTGACCCCTCCTTTACAATTTCACATCAACTACATGCCCGCTGTTTCAACCAATCCCAGCGCGGCTCTCAGTGACGTCAGTGCAGCACCGTCAACTTACCCCTCCTTTACAAGGTAATGCAAAAACGTATTTTTCTCACAAAATTCCACACAATTTTCAATAATTAACAACGTATAAACATTCGCTATTGTGTCTGACCCACTACTTCAAAGAATAGTAAGATTTCTTTCACTGCGAGTAAAACCCTTCCACTTACTCTTCACGCAGTACGAGTAAAACCTTTCCGCTTACTCTTCACACAGGCATCAGAGAACCTGCTACTCCTTCAGTATTACCCTTTCTAGGTGATATAATACCAATATTTCACCAGCGAACCCCTCGCTATCACTTACTCTCACTAGCATTCAAGAAATTATTCCCTAACGAAGTGCTTCTAGTCCTGCATAACTTTCAGCACTTTCTCGATCCAGACCAATAACCTCACTGCAGTGTGGCTTCCATCTACCACCCGCTATTAAATATTCCCGGGAATTTCCAGACAACATAAAATAATACGTAATGGGTTTTGGGTTTTGGTTAAAACATAAATCAATAATTCAAAATTTCAAATACAATCCTCACCTAACTAACTATACTAACCATGACTCTGCTACCAAGAAAAACTGATACAGCGGAGTTTACCAGGCCAAGTACAACCCTAGCCACACTTGTTCTCAGCATCAGTCATAGGCCTCTCAGGGAGGTTAATGTGGGGGTTACTCAGGCCAAAGAATCAATATCACTCCAACAATAGAGCAATAAGATCAACGTACAGCGCACTGCTGCTCTTTGTAGAAAAGACAAGTACTTTGTCACACAGAAAACAGAATTCTACTACTCAATCCTTAATGCACAAATACTTGGTTCACGGTGTGAGTCTTTGTTCTCTAGGCCTTCTGCCAACTAGCCGGCCCTATGTCTCTGCTTCCCTCCTCACGCCTGATTCAGCAGTTGAGGTAGATCAGTGGGTGCAGCTTGCACTGCTCCTTGTTTTGATCTATTCTTAGCACATAGTCTCCCACCAAGTCCGTACTTGCAGGACAGTGAATTATTCGTCTCTTCCATGGCCGCGGGATCTCATGGCACACAACAGTCTTTTTAAGAGCTGCACAGCAGCCCTCCGCATAGCACATTGTCCAGAGTGTCACAGCAGGAAAGGATGCTTCTGATGGGCCCTCTCTTCTGGGTAACAGGCTGCAGACAAGCCGCCCACTTCGGCACTCTGGTGAGTACTTGATTCACAATGAGGCTCACTCCAAGAATCCAGTAAGGACATGGCGCTTCTCCTGGATAGTTACAGGCACACGCTCACAGATGACAATTCTTCCTCATGGTGGATGTCAGGTGCTGTCTTTGGCACACTGTGCCTCCATGCAACAACCTTGAATCTTCACGAGTTGCCCCCAGGGCACCTCTTGGTCACTTAATCTTCCTGAATGGCTCCAACCCAACATCATACTTGGCAGTGCCGCAGTCTCACAGTCCACTGCAGGGTACATGGGCCACTAGTAGGCACTTGTCCAAGCCTCAGTCGGGCCAACTATACCAGCAGTGATGGCGGCTATGATAGGGATAAATTACGAAGCTCTTACTGCCCTATGCAGCAGTACTGCAAGTCGTTCTGCGCACTTGCTTAGTGATGCAGCAGAGTTTACCAGCTCTGTACATGCATACACGCAACACACTTCTGGGCCCATATACATTCATACATCAATTTTGATTTTCCTTAGAGAGCCTTTACACCGGTATTCTTACCAGCCCTGTCTCCTAAGTAAATGCACCTGTCGAAAGATCTAGTAGTAGATTATAATAACAATACATTCAACTTTTATTCAAAGAACCACATACTCAGTAGGAGTTTTAGAGGCATTATCTGAATTAATAATTTTGTGAGTCAAATCAATCACACGTAAACACATTAAGATTCTCCATCATGGAAAGTAGTTCAGTTAGTTTATAATTCAATTCACATCAATTAATCTCATTGATGACAGTACCTGAGGAGAGAAAGAACAGAGAGCAAAATACAAAGCACAACTCCACAGAACTATATTTGCCTAGAATGGTGTGAGGACCTAGACATCAGAGTATCAAGCATTCAGGACAGGTTCAGGTCCGGGAAGGTGACCTCTTTTAGTGTAACGCCAGCGTTACACCCCTCTCTGGTGCTACTCTCTCCGGCTTGGGCTCATCTGGACCCCTTCTAGATGTGCCTCCTCGGTTGTTCCACGATCTTTCCCTAGTGTTGGATTCTTCAATCAATTTGCAGCAAAATCGGGCAGCATCTCAGCATAGCATCAGCATCAAGTGGGTCAAGTGTGACTAACTAACTAGAACCTACCTCTGTTATACCAATTCTAATGTATGATCCACCCCCAAATGTTTCAATTCCATGTACACCCCTCAATTTGATTGGGCCAGGCAATGGGGTGAGGACATCACACCATACTAAGTGCAATAATCTTTTTTGGTTCTATTGTCTAATTCCCCGCCCCTTAATTTTAATACCCTCAAGCTTTATTCCCAGAAGCATTTCATATGTGGATCGATAAATCTGCAATACAATGTTTCGATTTCTTCCTCTCATAGTGTCAGGAGTTGATCTTCCCATGTCCTTGCTGAGCACATGGATTGGCAGTCATTCAATGATTTTCGTTAGTTTCAGAACAAGGAGGTTGCGCGCATGCGTAGTTGCCGCAAAGGATAGGGATATCGGTCACCCTCCAAGGCCTAAATGCGAGCTATTAATAAAGTCAGAAAAGAACATGTTAGAATACAAAATTAAATGAATTCACTGTATACCACTTACTTCTACTCTTACCTAATTTATTTAATATTTCTTTTGCATTAATGGCTTAGTAAAACTTGCATAGGTTAGTTTCAGCACGGCATGTGCGTTAATGCGAGGTTTTCGAGCAGCCATGTTAGAAGCTATTGCGCAGCTGCAAAGATTTCCCACCAAGCTAGAGAAGGCGTCATACTACGTAGATGTAGTAGACGCATGGCAGAAGAGTTCCCGCGTTTTTGGCAGCCAATTTAAGGACACTCAGGTTATTTATTATTGAGGCACATAGAAAAGCTTCCCCTAGATACAATATGTAAAATGTAATGCAAAGTTAGTACTCACAAACAGGTTGGTTATAATGTTACAGGTTATTCAAGAGGATTGCGTACGAGCAAGTTTCTTTTTATACGAAAACTTGCTCCATCAATGCGAGTCTCTGTTGGACGGAACCTATGCCAGGACTTCTTATAGCCGTCCCTCACATGATCCTCTCCTCCTGAAGGATTGGTGCTTACTTCGCTCACTCACAGGCAGTATACCTCGGCATCCAATAATTTATCCTTCAGATTAGACTCCACACAATGGTACCTCACCTGTGGGCAGTTGGTTGTTAGTGTGACACCAACCCATAGTTGAGTAGCAGTCGCTGAGTGCTCCGCATAGTACCCCTTCCTTGTTAGAATAGACCACAACATCAGAAAACAATGCATCTTAAGCTCCCATCTCTATACCTGTTTCGTAGTCTGTTGAGGTGTATTCTACGTCTGCTTCCTTGGAACCGGTTCGGGTCAGTTTCCCTTTCATGTGTTTTGTCCAGGCTACACTCCAGGCCTAGTTTTTGTCAGTACTGCCGCTCTACCCAGCAGGACAATCTCCAGCTGGAATGCCCATCACAGAAGTACAAAGAGGTGATAGAAGGCTGCACCTAGCTATATAGAAACCTACCTTACACAGAACAGGAAGTGAGACAAGAATCTGTGCCCCTTCAAAGGGCTGCAGGCCTCTGTATGTACCCATGTCATCTATCTAATGGCAGCTCCAGTCAGAGTCATTTACAACCTAATGTATTAGGAAAGGACCTAGCAGTTGTAAGGAAAGCCTGTATCTTTTTCCTAATCACAGGGTCTGATGCTCCCTTCGCCCGTCTAGGAGATGCCAGCAATATGTGTGCTGTGTAGAGAAAGCAACTCTCTTCATTTTGTACTCCGTTCCGGCTTTAGGCTTCCAAAATAGAACTTGCAAGACTATTATTTCTGCAAAGCACATTATCATGTCTAGCACACACACACATTCAATTCATGGGATGTCACATTCAGAATTCCAGGTTCCTCGTGCGCAGTGGAACTTTATATTATTAGGTCTGTAAGTGCTCATTCATCCTCTCATGTACAAGCCGGTCACTACAATTCACCAACCATAATACGCTACCACCACCGCGCTCCATCCCATGAAGCCTCCGCCAAAGATGGGAGTCCCTTGTCACTATGAGGTGTGTGGCATAACCAAAAATCTAACAAAAAGATCACAGATATGCAGTTAGGGAATGGAGGGCAGGGGACACAACAGTTAATAATGCAGGGGGCACTCCTGTCCCAACAGAAAACCTTAGAGCTTTCCAGGAGAGATGGAAACCTTCCTTGTGTTGTCTTGAATTAAGTGGGTGGGGTAATTACCAGATATATCTCTGACTCCAAGCCTTCAGAATGAGCCTTAGGATAATTTTGAGTGGATGGAAATTACAATTTGTTAAACTGAGCATGCCATGTCAACCTGCTAAAATCAACCTTGTGGTGAGAGCCTCGGGATATGATCGTCATCTGAGCAATCGCAGGGTGTATGTTTTGCGGATAGAGCCAAATGGGCCAAGGTTAAACGGACCTCAAATTCTCCCATAAAGTCATAAAACCTTCAGGTGTCGATTGCTGTAATAAATTAATCATTAAGTTCTGGTATTACAATTTTGCCACTTTAATGAAACAATGAGATTTTCTAAGTGAATGAAAGTTTGATGTTAGAGGCATAATGTAAAAAATCCCAGGTTCACTTGAATTTTGTGTTTTTGTCCTGATTTGTTGACACATTGCCACTGACACGGTACCCATCCTGTGAAGGCTACTATATTAGATTTTGTCCTTGTCCAAGCATTTGAGAAGAAAAGAAAGAGCCAACTAGAAGTGTAAACATTTAATATGAAAAGCCAACTCTTCAGGTGACCAGTTACTTCCCTTAAAAACACGTATTTTTTTAGCATCTCAGTGAGACAGAATTGCCTGATTTTATCCTCATTGTTAGACCTGTCAGCCCTAGGGTGGTCTACCCCGGTTTTTGCCCTTGTTGCCTCTATTTCATCCGCCATCTTTTTGTTGGCCCTAGGTCTCTGGGTGCCTTACCACTGCTAAACAGTGCTGAGGCGCAGGTGCTCTCTCCTAACAACATGGCTGCCACAGGCCCCTGATACTGTGGAGTGGCCACTGCATACACACACTAGTGGTTAGGAGCAGGCTGGGACATTCTGATAGAGTATCTTTTTCCATCCCGCCTTTTTATCCCATAGACCATTATGTGGAAGCTCCTGGAACCTTTCAGCCCTGGGAGGGATTATGCTTTGCCGCCTTTGCAGGAGGGTCACCTGACCTGGGTATAAGAGGAAAGGAGGGAATCCTGACTAGTCAGTTGGGGCACCACTGGACCTGGGGGAACCTCTGCCGGAGCGTAGGCGGTTGGGCCTAGTGGAGAAACCTACACTACTGGGACTGACTGAGTCTAGGCCCTGCTGTACCCAAGTTAGATGTCGGACTCTGCCTGCCTACTGATCTTGCCCAGCGAGGGGGGAGCCCAGGGGACCAACTCCAGTGTGCTGCAGGGACCATCCTGCCTCTTGTGCCAACCAACTCCAACCCCCCCCGCTGCATCTACCTTTTACAACTACTACCTTCCAACCTCTGCCAGCGCTAAGTCTAGGAAGCGCTGGAAGCCCTCCAAGGTAAGCGCTGTGTCATACAAGCGCTGCATCTCCAGGACTACCCCCCCTGCCAGCGCTGTGCTCACTAAGCTCTATATTTGAGGAACTGGCCACCTGTTACTCTCACTGGGGCTACCTGAGCGCCTTGCTGGAAGAACCTGTTGCCGCCCCCCAGCGCGGTGCTAATTGGTGCCGACCTGAAGTTGTTCGCCGGGCCCTGTCAGCGCTATTCCCCCCTGGAATCTGCTAATGCAGGTGGTGCCCCCTCCACGCTAAGGAGCGCGAGCTGCCCAAGATCATGGCCGCCTGGGTACCTGTAACTTGCGCTGTGCTCCGGAAGCGCTGTCTGGCCCCTTTCACCGCCGCGGCCCAGGGAATTGCCACCAACGTGAACATCTGCTGCGCCAGCCTTGCAGCGGCCCCCGACGCCAGGAGAGGGCTGCCGCGACTTGGAAGAAGCACGGGGAGGCCATTGAAGCCAGCACGGCCTGTACCACGTGGAGGGGGCGCCGGCCGCGTCACCCACCACGCCCCGCCAGGGCTGCGGCGCTATTGGGCCGAGCTGCCGCACCCCCCAGCAAGCCGCGCAAGGATCGGCCACTGAGGGTGCGGCTTGAGGGATCTGCATTGAGGGGGAGAAGACGGCGCGAGGCGGAGGCCGGCCCTGAAGCCTCCAGCCTCGCCCCGCCATGTGCCCGAGTCGCGGGGAGCCCGCTTTACCTGCGCGGATCCCGCCCGGCCTGGAGGCCCTGCAAGAAGGTAACATCCCTCGGGGGAGGGGAAGGGCGGAGTAGCGGAGGGGACTGTGGGGGCTGCCGAGAAGTTCCCTTCCCCTGGCCAGGCAGCCCCGCGTCCAGCCCTGATTACTGGGACTGCAACCAGGCCTCGTAGGTCGTTGGTGCTCTTAAAGCCGAACGGCTGGGGCCGGTGACTGTACCTGGAAGTGACCCGGATACACTATCGATGCGCCCCTGCCGCCCCCTTCACAGAATCACCTTGCTCGGGGCCCTAAAGTTCTAGGCAAGGGGTCGCCTGTCCCGGGCCACGAGGGAGTCAGTCCCTGAGGGGACGTAACTACTACTCTGAACCATGAGAATCCCTTGATGGGGAGAAAGCGATTGTCACCCTAACATGCACTGTTTACTGCCTGGATCGAGTTGTTTGTTACACGGAGCATCTCTGTGTGCTGCATAGAACTGCACTGATTATTTACAGTACCACATTAATTGTTGCCCTTCAATGCCCTGCCAGTCACTGATTCATGTCTTGGAAGGATATGATTGTTGCTCTGTGATCATCTAAATGAGTTAGCTGTTGCTCTGAAGTGCCCTGATTGATTTAATGCAAAGAATTAGTTATTACTCGATCCTGCATTGCCTAAAGTAACTGAATGGACTGATTGTTGTTGTTGCCTTCAAATTAACTGCGTTCATCCTGAAATGAATTGATACCCTGCGATTTGAAATAGATAAAGACTCTTGTGTTTTTACCAAACAGCCTGTTGTGGCGTCCTTCATTGGGTGCGCATGGCTGAATCCGTGTAAGTGAGTGCTGCCCTAGTGCTTTACACATTGCCTTCGGGTGCCTTCCTACCACGTGCCAAGCTAACATGTTGGAATTGGTGACCCCAGATCTAACACTCATTTATATAAAATTCTTACATTTTGCCCTCATATCCCAAGATTTCAAGTCGTCTAAACATCAATGGAGCCCCATCAATGTTTATTGGGAAAGGGGGGCTTTATATGAGTACATTCCATATTTTCAGGACATCTGATCTTTTAACCTGATGTTCTGAATTATTAGGTTTCCAACATGAAGGACTCCTTGCTTCTGAGATCCCTTTGGCCCCTGGAGATAATTAGGAGGTCGGCCTGGTAGGGTTTATTTTCAATTGCTCTGTTTTGTGAACAAGACACAAACTTTGAACTTGATCCTAGCTTCAATGGGAAGCTAAGATCAAGACATTCCTGATGTACAAGCAATGGAATAATTAGTCTTACACTATAGATATTATTGTGCAAAAACAGTGGCATATTGATATATGAGTAGGGATAGTAATGGTCGAAAGGAAACATCATGAATTTCACTACAAGACCGTTGGCTACCATTATGCATAAAGGGCCTGATTACGATGTCGGTCGGAAACTAAACCACCTGACTTCTTGCCGCAATCAGTTACGACTGATTGGCAGTCGGCGGTTCCGCCTGACCGATTATGATGCTTCGGAACACCGTTCCGAAGGACTCCCATTGACTACAATGGAAGCCTGTGTGCCGAGCGACACCACAGGCCCCTATGGTTAATTTGGGTGTCTGCGGAAAACCTTGCATTCTGTCACGGGCACCCCATGGTGCCTGCCACACTGTGCATGGTTTTACAGAGAGGTCTCGTGGGTACTCCCTCGACTCCAAACTGGAAGACTCAGGATGAAGGGGGTCTGCTAGTCAGTTTCCAATAGCATTTTCGTGTCGGACAGACCGAGTTGGAAAGGCCGTTGGAATCCGACGTCGGAAACGCTGTCCAATTAGCTGTACAAATCGGCTCCGACCAACTCGGATTCTCCGAATGCTGGTCAGAACCGATTCGGAATGACCGAATGGTTCCCCTTCCGACCGTGAGCATCGTAATCGGTCGGTTGGAAATGTTTCCGTCCGAGTCGAGAGGATGGGTTCCGACAGGGTCCAGGAGAATCCAACTGTCGGTGGGAGGCTTTCCGACCAACATCATAATCAAGCCCTTAGTCTTTTAATGCCACTCCCAAGCAGCACTTGAAATGATGTTACATCATAAACAATCCAGAACAGAACATTGTCAACACATGACCAGTCCATGTATAGAAGAATCTTCCTCTTTTGA
The DNA here is from genome assembly GCF_964204655.1 of Triturus cristatus. Classification (NCBI taxonomy): domain Eukaryota; kingdom Metazoa; phylum Chordata; class Amphibia; order Caudata; family Salamandridae; genus Triturus; species Triturus cristatus. Next base: position 1,097,930,558 of record NC_140581.1, read on the forward strand.
ATGCTGCTCCTCGACAAGATAAGCAGCACTTTGCTCTCCACGAGAGTTATTGTTTGGTCTATATTTAACTAATATTTTATCGTACTGTTCAACTTACTACCAACTATGCGGCACAAAAGAGAGAAGTGTCTGATGCGGCACACAGGATTTGGGTGACCCTAGCGGCACGCAACTATTAGACACTCAGGAAGCTGAGTTTGCTGACAATTGTTGATGAGATAGATGTCTATGATAAATATGTATTTTATCTTGATCAAGGGGATATTGATGGGGATGACCTCTTCAATGATGATTCTAAAGACGTCATTAAAAACCCTCTGGGAGAAGAGATGTTCTCTCCCCACAACACTAAACACCCCAGGAGTGCAGAGTGGGGGCCCTTTGAGCATGTGGCAACTTTATCAAAAGAAGGATCAGAAATCCCCTAGAGAAGATAATGTGCAGTGTCCTTAAGGCGGAATGCTCAAGACCGGTCATCCATGACAAGGTCTGTCTAAAACCGAACCTTAATCCTGAGCTCATCACTTTTCTTTTCAAAATAGGCAGTGAGCCCAGAAAGGGACTAGAGAGATCCCTCACACCTTGTCAGACATCGTTGGACCTCTTGCTAGGATAATAGGCATATCCAAAGAAGCTTACATCAAAGGAATTCCCATAGACCTAGATCTTCCTTGGGGTTGGAGCCAGGGTGCCATGGTTCTCGTGGGGAATGCCAGTGCCAGCATGAACGCAGAGAGACGCAAAGCCGTGCTCTTAAAAATCCATCCCAACCTGGAAGGTTTATCAGAAAAGGAGGCCTCTGTGAACCCTATAGGGATACTCTTTGGAGACAATATGATGAAAACTTTGAGCAGATATGTTACTACCTTTACTGCTCTTGATAAGGCACAAACTAACATACGTAGAGTTTTCAGCCCAGGTGTTTTTGGCTGGGACTTTCTGCCGGCCCGGGCTCCCAAAGATCAGAATGTAACAACTTCAGAAATAGAGGCTATATTAGAGGCTACGAAGGCTTAGCGGCTCCCACTTTCTACCCCCAAAGAGGGCGGCAGCAACAGCCTAGAGGAAGTAGACCTCGAGGCCAAGGTTCCTCCGGTTTTCGAGGTGAGTACAATAATATCTACTTTTTATGCTTCCAGGGAAGAATGGGGCCTGACTCAAACTCTATTCCCATGTTTACGAGACTATCACTCAAGATCCTTGGGTCCTACAACAACAGTTGAGGGTTTCAGAATTGATTTCTTAGAAATACCCTATCATTCTGTCATTCCAGGAGAACTGATCCTGAAGATGGATCAGCAAACAATTGTAGATGAAGAGGTAAAACCTATGTTGGCAAAGGGACAATTATAGACGTTAAGGGAGAAAACAGAGGGGCACATTCACAAGGAGCTATCGACAAATTAACGGCACTTTATCTCAGCCAAAGTTGTGATAAATTTACCACCCCATTCACAAGCTGGTGCTAACAGCCCACAGCACCAGTTTCCCTGCGATAGCAGTCGCAAAAAATATCGGCACATAGGACCCCAGCAAATATTGCTAATGAGATGCAGAGTGGGCATTCCCGTACCAAAAGCCGCGACAACACCACTCTTCAACATTCACAATAAACAGCCACATTGGCGATAAGAACACAAATCCGGCGATAAGGCGCGTTAGCACCAGGAAATCTACACCTGCTCTGACCTGGTAGTAAGCTGGACGGCAGCCAACACCACAAAAGGGAGACTAGCCCAGGGCCACATCGGAATGGCAACAGATGCCATGGAGCCACCCATCATGCGGCCCGGACACCCAAGAGGGCCACAACACCCACTGACACATTACCCCAGACCACCCCTTCCTGGCCCCCCCCAACCACAGACATGCCACGTCAGCTACACCCAAACATTTCCAAAATAATCAGCCTGCCATCGCACAATCACAACTGGTGACATGCATGTGTCGAAACAGAAATGAGCAGCACACATCCACTTCCGAAGGCACAAATCTAACTTTGTTAAAAATAACACAGAAATGAAATGATGACAGATGGCCGCTCTCCTCTGGACAATCCGCAGGTCCCAGCCTGCAAGTCAAAAAACATGATGAGAAGGTGTGTCCTGCGCACTTCAAAGGACAGACAGAGCGAAGGAGAGAGTGAGGAAGAGAGGGAGAGAGAGAGAGCGAAGGAGAGAGGGAGAAGAAGAGCAGGAGAGAGAGTGAGGGAGAGAGAAGGAGAGAGGGAGAAGAAGAGAGGGAGAGGGAGAGAGAGTGAGGGAGAGAGAAGGAGAGAGGGAGAAGAAGAGAGGGAGAGGGAGAGCCGCCCCTGGGCACCCAGGGCACACTGCTCACCTGCTGCCACCGGTGTGTCTCCAACCACTTGCCGGCATGCATAGCTGTACCCCAGGTCACACTTCTGACACAGAGCCATCCTCTGAAACAGAGTCCAGATACACGATTGGCACAGTACACACAATTGCACAAGACAACATAGCCTGCCCGCCCATTCACACCCAAGCAGAGGCACACCAGCCCCTCCCGCTGCCATCGGAGTTTGGCCGCCCATGCACACCCAGTCCCCAATGCTCACTTTTGCCACCGGCGCGAAGACAGGAGGTCCCACCACATGCCGCTGCAAGCCACAAGCCCAGGGCCCATGGACATGGCACCTTCCACACCATGCAGCCACGCTCCGCAGGCCACCAGGTCTCACATGTGGTGCTGGGTTCTGATTACTCCATGGCATGTGACATACCAGTGCACCCGGCAACATCGCAGGCTGCACACCCGCTCAGCAGCTTAAGGTGCCACTGACTCAGTGCACCCAAAGCCACCATCCCGTGGCGGGGTGCCTCTGCCGTCCGCAGGCCCTCCAATGGCACTAACCCTGTGCAACTCCAGTCAGCGCCATGTGGTGGCCGGCCCATTACGGCCGCAAGGCCTCGGGTCCCACTGACCCTGTGCAACCCCAGTCAGCGCAATGTGGCATTAGGCCCGTGCTGTCCGCCAGGCCTCGAATGCCACCAACCCTGTGCGCAACAACTAATGTGCCCATTATGGATGAGTAAGGTGGCGCGTCCATCATCCAGTCAGCACCGAAAGAGGGGGATGTGAGGCTGTCGGCCCCTTATGTTGGTGCAGTCACATGGCCAGTGACTCCTGTGCCGGATGGGTTTGGTGTGTGCAAACCTGCCCCCAGGGAGTGGCTGTGACATGCTAATGGCTAGACCAGTGACTTGCACACCACCAGCGAGTACGCCTTCGTGGGGTAGCAATGTGGCCCCTCCTCGGAGCATAAGCGGAGTGGTCTGGCCTGCCGTACACCGGACCAGAGCAGGGCTTGCAACAATGACTCATGGGCTGTGGCCGTGGTTCAGTCCATGTCCAGACATGGAAGGGACTGATGCGTGTGCCTCTGTTGTAGTGTCCATGGGACCATGTACACAAAACGCAATGCGCACCCTCTGACTCGCATCCCGCAGGTTGAACATCAGTGACGCAATGGAAGGCACTGTCCACACATCCATCCACACATCCATACATGAATGATGTAAGACATGACAAAGCAGTGTGTCACTAGATGTTTATTGGCACATCCAGTGTAGTTCTACAGCTGGAGCGGTACAGAGCAATGCCGAGCACACCACACAATATGGGCCCGTGGAGGGCCAGCCAGAGTCCATCCGGGGATGATGTGTACTGCAGTAGAGGAAGGGTACAGTCTGCAGTCTGTCTGCCGTGTCATTGTTCGTCGGACAGGATGTGTCAGTCCATGTCGCTGTCCAAGGTGAGTGCATCGGAGTGTATGGTGGAACAGTGGAAGGTCATGAGGCAATGTGCTGGACCAAGCAGCAATAGGCCCGTTGGTGGGAATGAATGCTATTGCCTCCTTCTGATCACGAACCCATCCACGTCCTCATCCCCGGATGTGTTGCCTGCACCACCTGTGGGTGTTGCTGTTCTGGCTGCGGCACTGTCTGCCACTGACACATCAGGTGCCTGGGTGGATAGGCCTGCCGCACTGGGAGGTACTGACACACCAGGGGGCTGAGATGTGGATGGTGTGGGGGCAGCAGCATTCATCAGCGCCACGCCTTGTGGCGGCGATGCCATGATGTAGACTTGCAGGGCATGATAGATCCCAGGTACATTTCGCTGATGTGCTGCGGTGGCTGCCATCCTTTCCGCCTCCATCCGCTCCATGTCCTCCATGAGACTCCTTATGTGTACCAGCTCACGGCTGGCATCGATGGAGCCATTCTGTGCGGGAACCTTTTCGTCCCTCCACATCATGACTCCAGCGATGTCAATCATGGCTCGTTGGAGACCATGGGTCGGGCCTAGACACCCAAGGATTGCGTCCAGTTTGGTAGCAATGAGGTCGAAGCCCACCTGCACCTGCCCAGCCGTCTCCCTCTGGCCATCCAGCACGCGGCGTTGGAAGGCCATGTGTTGTTCCTGGGGGTCTTGGGAGAGTGCCGGGGCTGTGGGTGCCTCCTACTGGGGGATTTAGGTGGTGGGTGGGGTCTCATCGATGTAGCTGGGCTGCCTTGATACTGGTGGTGATTGGCGGATGAGGTCAATGATGTCTTGGATGGTTTGGGTGTCGATGCTGGTGTTGTCCTCCTCATTATCAGTGAAGAGTGGCTGGGACTGCTCTGCAGGGGGTGTTGACGGTGGCCCGGCGATGTGAATGGGAGATGGCGTATTACAATGTGTCCACATGTATGTAGCCGCATGGTACATGTTGATATTCAGACAGCATGGCATTGTACATTGTGACAGTGTAGATCTGGGGGATGACCCAGGGTCATTGTGGGTGTGCACTGTGCGCTGCTTGATTGTGCATGCGTGTCATTGTGGCCATCTCCACCCGTCCCCCCAGTACCTGTTGGTCACTCACCCTGTTGCTATTGTGTTGTGTCCTGTCGAGCAGTGTCCGGTCCTCCGACTCCGGCCACAGTCTCCACACTGATGACTGTGGACACCAGCTCCTCCCTGTCATCCAGCTCCAGCTGTGGCACTGGGCCTCCACCTCCAGTCAGCGTTGCTGCCTTCTGGTTGGTGGAGAGTTTCTCCTTGGTCTTCCGCTTGATGTCATTCCATCGCCTCTTGACCTCGTCCATTGCCCTCTTGTGCACTCCAATGGTATTCTTTTTGTAGTTGTAACTGGGCAAGAATTTTAAGTTTTTAGGTTCTTCAGGATAAAATATCCAAATTGGTGAAAAAAGATCCAATGGTGTTAGTCATATATTCATGCTTTATTCGTCAGGTAGGAAAAAGGGAGAAAATGGCTCAGCCAACACGTGTTTCGCCCTCTAGATGGCCATCAGGCCTAGGGCTTCCTCAGGGCTGCACAAGGGCAGTAGTATATACAAGTTATATTTACAAAGGATTCAGTATGTCAAGTGCATATATCACACAGGGTGTAGGTGATGGGAGAGAAAAAAGGAGGGGTTTCGGTCAGAGAAGGAGGAGAGAAAATAAGAGAAGAAGAAGCAGAGTTGAGGTGTGAATGATTTAATGCAATATTGTTACAGGATGATAGTGTGATTAGTAGAAGGGAGTATATGGATGGGGGTTAGCGGAAAGTATAGTGGAGGTGAGAAGGAGTATGTTAGAACAGATGTGAGATCGAGTTGATTAACAGGACAAGGGACAGTTAGATTAGTTCCAATATTAGTCGTTAGGAGATATAAAGGAGTTTAGTTTAGTTCGTAATAGTACCCGGTTAGATTGCGTGGTGTGTTAGTCAAAAGTGTCAATAAAGGGTGGGGAGTAGATATGTAGAAGATAGTATTTAAGAAAGGAGAAGAAAGGTTATAATAATTCAGGAGGGTTGGCATAATGGAGCGACATGTCATATGATACATTTGTAGGCAGCACGACAAATTATGACAAGTTATGACAAGGCATTTGTAAAACTAAATGGACATCAGCAAAGGAATGAAGACAATAAAGTGTAAATTTGTCAAAAAACCCCAAATTTGAGGAAACGTGCGTATGTAAAACCGAATGAGAAATAATTACCAGTGTACAGGGTACATGTAATGAGTAACAAACATTTGGATGTTGAAGTTAAGGTCGGCAAGCAAATAGTTAGGGAGAGAAAAAAGGAATTATACATATGTCATTTAGGAAAAAAGCGGTCAAGAGAACAAGAGAAACCGCATAGATGAGGCAAGTAAATGCGGGTTCCAGTGTGGTTTCAGGGTGAATATGCAACCAGCAGAACGCAAATTAAACCAACCATATAGACATAAGTAAGGACAATTGGAAACATTTCAATCCAGCGTTACGTTTAAACAATCAGTCAAGTACAAAGGTAGCACGTAAAGACAATTGTAAGAAGCGAGCATATATTTACAGTGTAATTGTATTTTCAGCGTCAGGGGCAACAGGATCAGGTATGAGATAAAAGAAAGATCTGCATTAGTTACTTAATTCTGACGTTTTGGTAGAAATCGCGGATAAAAGCGCGCGGGCGTGATGTCAAAATTTTACGGTAGTGATACGGTGAATTAGGTGACCTGAAAGAAAATGCATCGTCGGTACAATGTAATCGTGATAAGAGTATCATAAGCAGTATCATGCAAGGCATGGATAAGGAAAATGTAAGGTTATAAATTAGCTGGTGCGGTCTAGGTCGAGGCAAGAGTGCATAAAGTATTGGACGTGGAGCTATCCCAAGGTGTGAGAAGTGCTCATAGTGGCTTGACAAACTCAATTATGTAAGGTATAACGTAAAATGCCAACCTAGGAGAGACACGGACATGATCGGAGAGTGTTTAGAGTTCGAGGAGGGTAATTAAGGGCCTCATGTAGGTAAATAAATATTACCGCTTCTTAAATACCGAGCCGTACCGAATCGGTATTTAAGAATCGGTAAGTTATATGTAGGTAAAAATTCGGTAACAATTACCGATTCGGTAACGTTCAGTAATCAAGAATCGGAAATCACCGATTCGGTAAATACCGAGGTGGTATTTACCGAATCGGAAAATACCGAGGTGGTATTTACCGAATCGGAAAATACCGATTCGGTATTTACCCAATCGGTAAATAATATCATATGACTTGAGGAAATAGCCAATCCTGTGCAACCACACCCCACCCAACCAGGAAGTGGCCACACCCAGGCAGGTGCACATAATTAACAGACCCTGGAGAGGCTTGGAGTGCAGAGGAGAGGCAGGGAGCCAGTGCCTGTTCGTGTAGCAAAAATAACATCATGTCCAGCCAGAGGACACAGAGAGATGGAGGGGAAAGGAGGAGGAAGCTGAAATTCAGCCCCAAGGGACTCCAGGTGCTGGTGGAGGAGGTGGTGAAGCAGCACCAGAAGCTGTTTGGGAGGCAATCCCTGCAAATGCCTGAAGCTGAAAAGCGCAACATTTGGCTGGCCATCCAGGCGCAGGTCAATGCTGTGGGAGTGACCCACAGGGACATAGAGGTCCTCAGAAAGCGCTGGTATGACCTGAGGATTGTAACCAAGAGGAAGATGGGGGACATCCAGAAGGAGGCCAGCCAGACTGGAGGTGGAACCAACAGGGCACCTGCCCTCACCGAACTGGAGGAGCTGGTGGGGGCCACAATCGAGCAAGAGAGCGTCGTGGGTCTTGGGGATGCTGACAGCTCTGCCAGAGCCGCCACCCAACAAGGTAAGACGAATGCACAGCAATGTAGCCCCCCCTACCCCTATCCCACATCCCCCATTGTGAAAGGAGAATCCCACTCCAGTCCACATGTGTTAGTGCAGACAGGCAATGCATTCTGGGAGATGTAGTCAGGGAAACACCAACCATGAAGTTAATGGCACAGGGCAACAAGGCATGTCACACACATGAGGCACAAGGAGGCAGAGGACATTTTGGAATGTGAAATGATTTATTGTGATGCTTGCAATGCAGCCCTTCGGGGACACTGAGCCGATGTTGCAGTTCTGTCCACAGATGTGACATCACGCAGGACAGGTCATGCTGCAGGAGAGAGGGCACACCGGCCACAAAGATCACCTCTGGCCAGCACAAGTTCAGCCCAGGGAGCAGGGCCACAGGCAGCCGCACCACCAACACAGGCAGCCTCGCCTCACCCAGAGCCAGCATCACCGCACCCAGAGCCAGCATCACCTCACCCAGAGCCAGCATCACCTCACCCAGAGCCAGCATCACCTCACCCAGAGCCAGCATCGCCACTCATGTTTGAGTCACCGGCCACATCACCGCCTGCAGGTGTGAGAATGAGGAGGCGTCCTGCAGCCAGGCTGCGAGCCTCAGACACCTCGTCTGACGACAGCAGGGGCCCTGAACAAATCACCATGCCCCAGGATGGGAGCCATGCCACTGTGCCCTACACCTCACAGGCAGCACAGACGGGAGCAAGAGGGCGCCGCAGGTCGCGTGTCCAGAGTCCACCAGCAACCATTGACAGCCATGGTGTCTTCTCGGGGCTCGAGGGCCAAATGTTAAAACAACAGCGCCTGCAAACAAAGGCAGTCATGTCAGTCCAGAGGCACATGCGGGTCATGAAATCTACATTAGTCAACATGGACAATAACATCAGCGCTATGGCAGCGGGCATTCGGGACATGTCCCACTCAATCCAGCAGTTGTGCAGCAAATTAGATGCTGACATAGATGCACGGCGCCGGGAACGGCAGAGGAGGGACACTACCACCAGGGCACTCAACCGTCTGGCAACTGCCACTTCTCTACTCTGCCGGCGCTCTGTGTCGATGCAGGAGGGCCTGACACACTGCTGCAGCGACGTGTCTCGGGGGATGGTGCAGGTGACAAGTGCACTAGAGGTGCTATTAACTAGTCAGGCGGCGACAACTGCTGCAGGGGATGCTGCGGAGAGCATCGACACCAGCAGCCGGAGCAGCATCACACCCCCTGTTCCAGAAGGACGCAGGAGCAGCAGGCGGCTTGGGGTTGGCTCTAGTGAGGATGCTCAAGCCGTGCCATCCAACACTGCAGCGCGTATGCGCAAACATTGATGCAGCCCTGCGTGGCCACTTCCCAATGGGTGACGTAACCCTGGACTTACTCCTTGTATATATGCTATGTTACCAGATTGGCTTGATCTTGTGTTCATGGCATAGTGCCGCATTAAAACTACGTCATTACATACCACAACTGGCTGTGTCCCCTTACTTACTCAGAAATAGTTGCATGTGATCTCTGCCCGTCTCTCTCTCCCATCTATTGCAGTTGGCACTCTAGCTGCGTTGCCCTCTGGCTGGCCTGACTCATCCTCGTTGTCCTCAAAATGTGTTAGTTCCACATCTGTACCTTTCTTCGTGGCAAGGTTGTGCAGCATTGCACAAGTGGCAATGATCTTGCAGCAGTTGATGGGTGTGTACTGGCGTGCGCCTCCGCTCTTGTGGAGGCAGCGGAACCTGCTTTTCAGTAGTCCAAACGTGCGCTCCACCACGTTGCGTGTAGATTTGTGTGCCACGTTATATCGTCTCTCACTCTGGGTTGATGGGTGTAGGTAGGGAGTGAGGATGAATGACCGGCAGGCATATGCACTGTCGCCTAGGTGAGTAAAAGGGAAAGATCAGTCACATGCCTCTATACACTATGATTTGCAGGTTTCAAGGGGCGTCACTGTTACTTACCTAGCAGGTATCCCTCTCCAAATTCTCCGGCACTCAGTCGTGTGTAGATCCCACTGTTCTGGAAGATGTAAGAGTCGTGGGTGCTCCCAGGAAACTTCGCGACAATATCAGTGATGATGTTCCCTGCATCACAGATCACCTGCACATTGATGGAGTGGGTGGACTTTCTATTCCTGTAGATGTGCTCTGTGTCAGCTGGTGGGCAGATTGGGATGTGTGTGCCATCAATACAGCCAATGACATGGGGGAACTGTGCCATGTGATAAAAGTCAGTTTTAGTTTTCTGCAGTTCAGCCTGTGTGTTTGGGAAGCTGATGTAGTGGTGCATTCTCTGCATCATGGCATCCAGGAACTTCCTGAAGAAACGGGACAGGCAACTCTGGGATACACCACCCACCGCAGCTATCACCACCTGATAACTGCCGGATGCCAGTAGATGTAGGCTGCAGAGCACCTGCACATGTGGTGGTATGGCATGCGCCCTTCTAGTTGGCTGGTCCAGGAGTGGGTGCAGGTCCCTTATCAGGTCCATGATGGTTTGGGGGTGTAGCCTGTACCTTTCATGTATCTCTGCATCAGTCAGTTGGAAGAGTGTGATGCGCTGTCTGTAGATTTGTTCCTCCCGTCTCCATATCCTCAGACCTGCTGCCTGTAGACGTAGGCGCCTTGCAATGACATACAGAGCGGCCATGTTGTCCACGCTGTTGCATTTTGGGATTGCTTATATGCACTGTTGATGGTTACCACCTGCTTTCAATCCGTGTTAATTACCGACTCTTAATTACCGATTTTCATGGATTTCTTAATTACCGATGGTTCCTACATGTCATTTTCCGTTTTACCACTTCATATTTACCACTTCATATTTACCGAATCGGTAAATATGTATTCGGTAAATATGAATCGGTATTTTTGGATTCGGTAATTATGATTCGGTATTTACCGCTTCATATTTACCGAAAAGTTGTTTTTGGACTCCTACATCTCACTTGTCTAAATACCGGTCGGTAACGGCATATTTACCGAAAATCGGCCGTTACCGACCGGTATTTGGCGACCTACATGAGGCCCTTAGTATTCTTCCTTTGCTTTGGTAATGGTTTGAACAGTGTGAGGCCCAATTTTTATTAATATCACCACTTTGGATAACTTTGCGCATTGCTTTCTTTGTATTTTAGATGTCGCTATGATATCATGCTTCCTGTATGATTACATGACTTTGGACAATTATCTATTTGATTGTTTTCTTGTAGCCAATCATAAACCTTTACCCAACAGGTATCCTTGCATAGGGTGGGTATGGGTATGCCCTGCCGGCATTACATGTTTGTTTTTCTTGCTCCAATTACAACTGAATACTACAAGGTGGTGGAAAGTCATTCTTCACTGTGACTGCCCATTACCCCCCTTTTCTTTTGGGTATGTACAGAAATCTATATATACACCTTTGGGCAATTGCCTTGATTTGCAAAATTGCTTGCTTGGGGACTCCAGAACTGTACTATATCTCAAGTCCCTACATTGTGTTTCCCCCTTTTTCCTTTTCTTCATGTTAGTTGCTGTTTTTTGGAAGTTTCTGTCACGATTTAAACAATCTTCCTCCTCTCTTGATAACAAGACTAGATGTTACGGACCTATCTCATTTGATTTTTGGTATGTAGTTGCAATCCTACCTCACTTATATCTTATCTTTCACCTTACTCTCTCTTCTTTCCACCTACAGGGATTTCCTCTTGCATCAGGCCATTTGAACATGTATGGTGAGCCTGCAGTGAATATATGGACTGAACTTGTGCCGATCAGACGGCTAAGACATGTTCAAGGCTGGTGCTATTTACTTTTGCATACTTCATGAGAGTCTTGTCACGGTGCTTTCTTTACAATTGCTTGAGTGGCTTGGGAAATGGGTCCCTTGTGGGCTTAATACACTTTCTCTGCCTGGTAGTCTTAAAGTCATCCACAAGTCCATCTGAGTATGTTCTTTCTAGTTCCAGATCGAAGCCTTCCCTAGAATATACTGCTAGGAAAGATGCATGGCACCTCAGCTACAAACCTCACAGGAATCCGTTCCACCTTCAGTAAATAAATCGCTGATCTCATTTATTTAGTCTCCATCACTTATAACAACCCAATTTTCCTTCAGGACTTAGGTTTCTTCAGCAATGCCACTATCATGACCATTTTTCAGCCTCTTGAACACAAATAACATAGGACAAGATTACTGAATCAAGCCACACATCATAGGCAACACTCTTGACCTCATCCAAACATACTCCTGGACTGGACATACCTACACCCTGTCAACCTTGACTTCACCCATGCTGGCCACCCCATGTACAGCACTGGCATGCTGCAGCAATGTCGGATCACAATAACCACAACATCTGACCCATTCACTGATGACATCTCAAAAATTAACACTCTCAATCACACATTGTGCACTAAAGTCGATGTCCACACTTGCCTGTAGATCCACTTTATGAATCCCAAGCCCTCATTACGAGGGTACAGCTACTCTATGACATACAGCAAATGCACCATGTGTAGGCAGCAGTAGGATTAGTGCAGGTCAAGGGTCTAGGAACATCTAGAAGCCCTAAAACACTCTCCTTTATGGAATGAAGTCTCATATCCACTGCTAAAACAACTCACTGTTTTCAAACCATCAATGCTCTTACAACAAGAATGAGCAGAGCACTGTTCAGGGCAATTGTACATTGCATCAGTCCCACTATGGACCCTGCAGCAGAACATTCAAAAGACAATTACATTGTGATTAAACTTTTTTAAGGAGAAAATACCCAAGATATAGAAGCACATCAAGAACACAGAAGCTACAACAGCTACACTACCTACTCTGCCTTGCAATTCTCCTAAACGCTTACATCTCATTTCTCTCACCATTGATGACCTGGCCAGCATGCACACCACTTCAAGGCCATATCCGATCCTTAGTAATTAAATATGTGTCCCATGAAACACTCTAGCCACTACCAAACATTGTCATTTTCTCCCTCACACAGTACATCTTTCCTAATATTCTCAGAAAACTATATAGATCATTCCATTATTGAATAAAGTCAACCTTAACCATAAAGACCTCTACCACAATAACTCTCCTCCTCTTCCTCAGCAAGGCTTATGAGAAAGCAGTTGCAAACTAGGTACATATTTACATCAGTATCAACACCATTCTCTAAGAGTATAAGTCAAAACTCTGATCACAGAACAGAGACAACCACTGTTCAGGAGATGTACAAGCCCCTCCTGATGACTAAGAGCGGTGATCCTTGTTTCCTAAACCTGCTGAACCCCTCCTGAACCTCTCTGCAGCATTCGGTGCAGTCAACCACATAGCCCTGCTGAACACCCTGACTTTACATTCCTCAAACGATTCTCTTCCTACCTGACCCACTAGTACCAGCTGATCAAAATGAGCTCCTCAAGATCAGAATGCACTTTGACTCACTTCAAATAACCCTGATGGATTCAACCACAACTTGCTAAAAGTGTCAAGTGCCTAAAATTCCACATCAACTCTGCTTCAAGACTCCCATCACTACAGATACAGCCTAGCGCCAGCTTTCACTTCTCTTCAAAGTCAAGTATTCCATCCAAAGCAGAACTTCAGAACTGCTGTTCATGCCTTTTTACACCTAGAAGGCGGCAATGCTTTCCTTGCCATCACCCTAAACATCCATCTCACACCACTAAAATGTGTCCTCCAGGCTCATCAAATGAATGGGAAAGTAGCACCCCATCATCTCTTTACTCCAGGAGCAACATTTTCTCACTCTGGAAGACTGTATCATTTTGCATGCCAACTGTGCCATGTTCAATGTTATCACCTCCAACACAGTATCCTACCTAGCAGGTCTGAAGTTTGATGGATGGGATATTCCATCACAAACATGACAGACATATCTCATCCACATTTTTACAAGTGCCACAGGATACAATGAACTTGTGGTAAGGCGGATGAGACATCCATCATGTTTGTGACAGAGTAAACTATCCGCCAAACTCTAAATTAGGCCAAATCTCCAGCACATGAGGCTAGGTCAGAGGCAGTTATGCAACAAAGAAATGCAAGAAAAATAGACCAGAAGACAGGTATTCTCTTTTTGTCGTTCAGGAATGGGTAATACCATATCACATATAACAAACACTCACATTTTGGGATGAAACTGTGAATCTTCCTGGCCAAGGACCACTTCCCCCAGAAGTAACCACTTTAACTGCTTATCCCAAATAGTCACCAATTAAAACAATACAACCATTTGTAAGCAAATCTTACTTTTCCACATTTTAACCCCTCTTTTTATTATATAGTGCTTTTTTGCTTTATGTCAAGGTTCACATCAAAAAAATACCTAAAGATACCTACCAAATCTACAATAGCGTATTTCAAGACTCCTTGAATCTGTGCAGGTTTCATACTCTAAGGATGGCTACTTAGCCTGTGAGAAAAGGTTTCAGAGTTAATGTCTTCCTCATTCAAAGCATTTTATTAGATATCCTCAAGACAGGACATAGCCTGCCTTTGTTGGAGAAACGTAACCTTGGCTCCAATGAGCTAACAAACTATTGTCTCCTCATGTATCGCTATTCCAGGGCAAGATCATTGAAAAGACTGTCACCAACTGGCTTGAAGGACAATGAGTCTGCCAAGACATTTAATCTGTGTTCCGGTCAGAACTACCACATCCATTACCTAAGTGGTTGAACATGCATTTCAATATCAGTCAATCAATCAATCAATCAGTGACACTTGTAAAGCGCGCTACATACCCGTAGGGTCTCAAGGCGCTGGGGGGGGGGGGAGGGGGGGTGCCGCTACTGCTCGAACAGCCAGGTCTTCAGCTTCTTCCTGAAGGAGAGGTGGTCTTGGGTCAGGCGCAGGTCGGTAGGGAGGGAGTTCCAGGTCTTGGCGGCCAGGTAGGAGAAGGACCTTCCTCCTGTAGTCGCTCTTCGGATGCGGGGGACGGCGGCGAGGGCGTGGTTGGCTGAACGGAGGTGGCGTTTGGGAGCGTGGAAGTTGACTCGGCTGTTGAGGTAGCTCGGGCCTTGGTCGTGTAGGGCTTTGTGTGCGTGGGTGAGGAGGCGGAAGGTGATTCTTTTGTTGACGGGGAGCCAGTGAAGGTCTCTCAGATGTCCGGAGATGTGGCTGGTTCGTGGGATGTCGAGGATGAGTCTGGCTGAGGCGTTCTGGATCCGCTGGAGTCTCTTCTGGAGCTTGGCGGTGGTACCGGCGTAGAGGGCGTTGCCGTAGTCCAGTCGGCTGGTGACGAGGGCCTGGGTGACGGTCTTCCTGGTCTCGGTGGGGATCCACCAGAAGATCTTCCGTAGCATGCGTAGGATGTTGAAGCACGCCGAGGAGACGTTGTTGACTTGCCTGGTCATGGAGAGGGAGGAGTCCAGGAGGAAGCCCAGGTTGCGTGCATGGTCTGTCGGTTTGGGTGCGGTGCCCAGGGCGGGAGGCCACCAGGAGTCGTCCCAGGCGGATGGTGAGGAGCCCAGGATGAGGACCTCCGTCTTGTCCGAGTTCAGTTTCAGGCGGCTGGTCGTCATCCACTCGGCTACCTCTTTCATCCCTTCGTGCAGGTTGGATCTGGCGGCGGCGGGGTCGTTGGTCAGGGAGAGGATCAGTTGGGTGTCATCGGCGTAGGAGATTATGCTGAGGTTGTGTTTGCGTACGATGGCCGCGAGGGGGCTCATGTAGACGTTGAAGAGGGTGGGGCTCAGAGATGATCCTTGAGGGACGCCGCAGGTGACTTCGGAGGCCTCTGACTTGTACGGTGGTAGGCGGACTCTCTGTGTTCTTCCGTCGAGGAAGGAGATGATCCAGTCCAGCGCCTTGTCCTGGATTCCGATGTTGCTGAGGCGCCGTACTAGGGTGCGGTGGCAGACCGTGTCGAATGCCGCAGAGAGGTCTAGGAGGATGAGGGCCGCTGTTTCTCCATTGTCCATCAGGGCTCGGATGTCATCGGTGGCGGCGATGAGGGCGGTCTCGGTGCTGTGATTGGCTCGGAAGCCGGACTGTGAGGGGTCGAGGGATCCGTTTGTCTCGAGGAAGGCGGCCATCTGCTTGTTGACGGTCTTCTCGATGACTTTGGCTGGAAACGGGAGGAGCGAGATGGGGCGGTAATTCTTGAGGTCAGTGGGGTCCGCTGTAGGTTTCTTAAGTAGGGCGCTGAGTTCGGCGTGCTTCCAGCTCTCAGGGAAGATGGTGGTGTCGAAGGAAGTGTTGATGATGTCTCGCAGGTGGGGTGCGATGACAGCGTCGGCCTTGTTGAAGACGTGGTGAGGGCAGGGGTCGGTCGGTGATCCGGAGTGGATGGAGTTCATCGTGCGGATGGTGTCTTCGGTGCTGATCGGGGTCCAGGCGTGGAGGGTGGTGGTGGTTGTTCGGTCATGGTGTGCGTTGGTTGGTTGTTGAAGCTGTTATGTATGTCCGCGATCTTGTTGTGGAAGTATGAAGCGAGGGAGTTGCAGAGGTCTTGCGATGGGGTGATGTCGTTGTTTCCTGCGCTGGGGTTGGAAAGCTCTTTCACGATGTTGAAGAGTTCCTTGCAGTTGTGTGCGTTGTTGTCCAACCGGTCTTTGAATGCTGTTTTCTTGGCGGCGCCAAGTATATCCTGTTCCCTCACTGTGCTCAATCTCTACAGACTCTTGGTTGAATGAGCCATACTGGTTGCAAGTTAATTGCGGGATGGTTCAAGATGGATTGGTGCCCCTAACACAGGTGGGTGCCTACTGCGGAACAGTCCTTAGTTGACATTGAATAGTATATTGATGTCATGAACTTTCATTTTTTATGTGACCATTAACTCTATGTGACAGCATTTGTATAGGAGTTTGCTTTATGGCATTAGATTTGCCTATAAGCCTTTCAGTCTTAGGGCCTTTCCCAACTTTTCATTTTGGGAGTTTGTTTCTCAAAAATGTATCCTCCTTCTGATTTTTTTCACACAGGCCACTTCCTTCCAGCCTTATGTATAGTTTTCCACTGTGTGTCCTGCTTTTCTGTGTGTTATCCCTTTTCCATACACCTGTCATACACTCCCATTTCTTCTCTGCAGTGCATTACAGTTGCCCAAACCCAGTCCTGGGATCTACCCTTTGCCCCCCATTGTACCAAGGGCCAAAGGTACAAAACATTTTTGTGGTCATAAATGCTCCAATTTGGAGTTTGTGACTGCAAAAATACATTTTGCAATGTATTAAACCTATTTTTGGAGACTGACTTTTTCTGACTCCTAAAATGAGTTAAGAAATGGATAAGGAATTACTATTTGGAAACGAGTGTTGTAGACGTTACTTCCAAATAGCGACTTCTCTATGTGTGAATGTTAAAAAGAAGTTTGTTATGGAGCTTTCAGTGGTCTCTGGGATCACTGCCACATGGACCACTTCCAACTCTCAAAAAACTTTTTAAAAAATGTAAACGTTTCTTCGAACTGCAGTACAGTCTCCTATACGGACATAGTGCATAGATTAATTCAGAAACTTTTTCACTGGTCACAAAATACTGGTTATAAATAGCACATCTGGCTCCAGGTGTTTAACATTAAGGCATCCTGCTTCATTCTTTGCATCTGCACCCACACCTGTAAATGTTTGTAGGGGCAGAGGCAAAAGAGTTTTCCTCATTAGCATCAGGCCGTGCCTCTGCGCTAACCCCTTGAAGATAGCACCGACGCTCTCTGAGTCAAATGCATCAAGCTAATTACCGGTCGCAAACGGAAGTGTCTGCTGTCTATTCTGTAATACTACAGTGCCCTAGGTGATCAGAAAATAGTTGCACAAGCCCATTGTGCTGCGGAATCCACATCTTACAGGCGTAAACCTGTTGACCCAGTTGAGACCGGGTGGAGTATGCAGCAAAACAACAATGTCTCAAATTTTAATCATTTGCGAGGACAATTACCAGAATTGTCAAATCACTTAGAGGAGGGGGAGAAGAAAAGGAGACCAGGAGAAAAGTTTCATAGAATGTAGAGTATTATTTGCAAGTAGTTGTATCAGTACTACAGTACAATTTTACAAAAAAGTAATCATTACACACAAATGTGCACTGAACGTGCTAGTGACGGTGAACGGCGCAGTGACACAGAGGTGAGAAAACAGCGTAAATGACGCAAAACAAATGATACAATTGTTTAAGTGGTCAACGAGACAAGGCAGAAATATACAAGGTAAAAATTTGGACTAAGTTGGTTGACCACGTTAGTGCCACGGTTTGCGCTGTGTAGTCAACGGCGTTTCAACCTGCTCAATTTCAGGTCATCATCAGGACAATGGTTACTGGTTTCAGTACAGTGCTGTACAAAGGAAAGAGGAAAAAAGGAAATTGAGGCCTTGGATATAAGTAAACAATAGGGGAGAGAGATTAAAAATTAAAAATTAACAAACTACCTTAGACGGTAGTAGTGAATCAATCCAGACAACAGATGCGGGCGGCCAATTGGCGCAGGCAAAGTTGGTGTCCAAAGGGATCACTGGTGAGGAAAAGAGAAAGATATCAAGGTGTGGTTCTATGAAGCTGGAGTAACCGTGAAACAAGAGAGAGACGACAGGGGCAGAGGTAGACAATATCTGGGTAAATCAAAAACGTCAAGCGAGTTCCAAGTTCGGACAGTGAAGGTAGCGAGGTACCGGAACCTGTAGAAAGGGAGCCAGGGGCGTCAGGAAGGCATGGTGTCAATAGGGAAGAAGGGGGGAGAAAAACACTGAGCGATAGTGATACCAACCCACCTGGAAGTTTAGTTATCTATGGAGGGTCCAAGGCTCAAGGCTCAAGAGGTCTATGGGACCTGAAGGAGGAATGAGGAAAGGTGTGTGGCTGATGCAATTGGAGGCCGATGACAGGGACAGTGGGGCGGGGTGGCGGTCAAGGCCATACCTGGATGCGCAAAGCCCTGCTATCAATAAGGTGGTCCAAGGGTTCAGAAGACATGCGAGATGAATACCGCAGCAACGTCGAGCGAGTAAACTGCCCCGGCCGTCAGCCGAGTATACTGTGGGACAGCAAGGGAAAGGCGGGAAAGATCAATCGGAGTGTAGGTCACGGCCCAGTCCAAGTCCTCGCACACACGCCTTCCTAACACTCCTTCCCTCATTCCTCTATCCGGTCCCATACGCCTCTTGAGCCTTGGACCCTCCATGGATAACTAAACTTCCAGGTGGGTTGGTATCACTATCGCTCAGTGTTTTACCCCCCCTTCTTTCCTATTGACCCCACGCCGCTCTGACGCCCATGCCTCCCTTTCTACAGCTTCCGGTACCTTGTTACCTTCACTGTCAGAACTCTGAACTCGCTTGTCGTTTTTGACTTACTCAGGTATTGCCTACCTCTGCCCCTGTCACCTCACGTTTGTTTCTCGGTTACTCCAGCATCATAGAACCACACCTTGATTTCTCTCTCACCAGTGGTTCCTTTGGACCCCATCTTCGCCTGCGCCAATTGGCCGCCCACACCATCGTCTGGATTTATTCACTACTACCGCCTAAGGTAGTTAGTTAATTGGTAATTTTAAATTTTTAATCTCTTTCCCCTACCTGCTCATCTATCTATTATTCACTTATATCCAGGGCCTCAATTTCCTTTTTCCCTCTTTCCTTTGTACATTACTATACTGAAACTAGTAACCATTGTCTTGATGACGACCTGAAATTGAGCAGGTCGGAAGGCCGTTGACTACACAGCGCAAACCGTGGCGCTAACGTGGTCAACCAACTCAGTCCAAATTTTTACCTTGTATATAACTGCCTTGTCTCGTTGACCACTTAAAAAATTGTATCATTTGTTTTGCGTCATTTACGCTGTTTTCTCACCTCTGTGTCACTGCGCCGTTCACCATCACTAGCACGTTCAGTGCACACTTGTGTGTCATGGTTACTTTTTTGTAAAATTGTACTGTAGCGCTGATACAACTACTTGCAAATAATACTCTGCATTCTATGAAACTTTTCTTGTGGTCTCCCTTTCTTCTCCCCCTCCTCTAAGTGATTTAATGATTCTGGCAATTGTACTCGCCAATGATTACCGGTTGAGACATTGTTGGTTTGCAGCATTGTGCTGCGGAGGCACTGTTTGTAATATGGCCTCTCTGCACAGGTCTCACACAAACAAAGAAGCAAGATGAACAGCACTGACAGTTTGAAATGTGAGGAGACAGCAAGCTGCAGGGGACACTAAACCCTGTGCCCTAACCAAATTTCTTGAGTGAGCTTGCAGTAATACACCATGAGCCTAATTTATGAATTGCCACATGTGCAAGTCACATCTGTCACACAGCCGCGGCCCGTGCAGGTAAGAGCGGTCTGTTGAAATACCCCCCACCCGGCCCCACTGCCCCGGTGGGGCTGGGTGGGGGGAATTTCAAGAGACAGCGACAAGGGCAAACGTATTATTCGTCGTCACCAGTCGAAATCACCATCACCCGGCCCCACGGCTCTTACCTGCATGGGCCGCGGCTGCTGTCACATTACAGCTGAACATCATACTCCCTGTGCTAGACAAGGATCTTATTTCAAATGCAAACTCTCCTTGGCCAGCACCTCCTCTCTGCATCTTGATATCTATGACTGAGTCTGGCTCTTTTCTACTCAAACCCCGTTCTCTGACATCGAGGTTTGATCATCAATTTGTCTTGTGTGTCCTATATAAAACAATAAATGAATAAAGCAACTGAGTCTGTTGAAACACTAGTGGTATGAGTGGCACTGGTAACATGCTCAGGAGGAACTGACATGCCTATGGAACAGCACAGTCTCAACACTTCCAACATGAATGTGCCTTACCATATACCAAGTGTACATCATTTATGGAGACCACAACACCACATGATTAGCCTCGCTCAGGTTCTTTTTGAAAAATAAGATTGTTAAAAATGAAATACTTTCACTTAGTTGCAAAAATGTGCTTCTAAAGGTAATGTATTTGACGAATCGTCAGGTCTACTTGCTTTAAAAATGCACTTGTTTTCTTTTGCTTGCAAAAATTGCTTAAGAAAGCAGACACAATGCCCCATAGGGGCTACACGATCATTGAAATGTCATTTGACCAGTGAACCTAAGTTTGGTTTCTTCATCTTCCTTTAAACAACACACCCACTGGGGGAAGCCCCTAACCATTTGATTCCAATAGAATCTCCACAATGTAATCAGGTTTAGCAGTAAGTGAGACATGAAGGGGGAGATTTACTAAGTTTTTCCCGTTTTTGTGTCACAAAAGTGATGCAAATCGACGCAAAATCTTTTTTTCCTGGTTTACTTTCCATTTCTAAACTTGTTTTGCACTCGAAATAACGGGAAAGTAATGCAAAGCCGCTCATAGCGCTGCTTTGCATTACTTAGCGCCAAGGGGGCATACCATGGGTGGAGCATGGGCGTTCCCATGCAACCACTCAAGGTTTCTCACGCAAAACCTAATTTACTAAACAAAGTAAACAGGGTTTAGTGTGAGAAAACTGCGTTCAAAGTAGGCGCAAGAAAAGAGAAATGCTTTCATGTCTCCTTCCTTTTCCGCCTTTGCATGACGTGGGAAAAGGCTTCAAGTTAGTCCAAGCTTAGTATTTTGTACTGGAAGGGATTTCCTTCCAGTACAAAACCTATGCTAGACTCATGGAGACACATTTGCACCCTGGTGCAAAGGTGTCTCTGTGGCGCAGAGCAGCTGATTTCAGCGCCGTAGCAAGGGAGATGCGTAGTGTGCCATATTTTTGTAAATTGGTCGCTCTCCTGCTCTCTCCTCTTCTTGCAGAACTGCATTTGTGACAGCTGCAGTGCGCTACATGAAAAAATTGTAAATCTCCCCATAAATGTTTATGAATGCTCCTTTTTTAACGAAGAACCAGTTTTCTGGACCCTGTATTTTTTGTGTGCTATTTTGGACAAGAAGGTAATAGATGTATATCTATGGAAGTGTAATGCTGCACTGTGACAACAGTGGTGAATTTAAATATGTTAATAAGTCTGGAGCTATTTTTTTTTAAATGTCACCCTACTCACATGGACGACCATTCACCAAAATGTCAGAGATTGCTGAAATAATGTTATGCGCCATTTGACCATCAATAAAATGGCATTGCAATGTTAACACCTTGCCCTGCATTTAAGCCCTGCACACCTTGTACTGGCTATTGAGTGGCTTGAGATAGGGCAAGGACATCAAACTACAGAAACAAGCATTGGCAACCAATAGCTTCGAAGTTTGTAAAGTATGCATATGGAGCTTGCTCCTGCCATATGAACATCAAGCCTATTGGCTTTGCCAAAGCTTGGTTGCTTGGCACTCTGGGGAGAGAACACAAAAAATATAAAGTTCTGCAGAAAATAAGGGAAACCTCTTTTTTACTAGAATCCATTTTTCAGATGCAAGCATGCCAATCTGGCTGAAGGTAATCACTCACACAGGCAATAGAACAAGCATTGACAAAGCCAATAGCTCTCACATATGCAGGAGCTGTTGGCTTTGCCAATATGTTTTAGCCATGTTGTACACCAGCGTGGCTACTGTTCAGCATGGTTAAAAGTTAGTGGTGAAAAGGGTAGTGGCGTGGAGTGGAGTGTCATAAAGTAGAGTGTCATTGAGTAGAGTGGTGTGTAATGGAGTGGTATAGAGTGGCATAGAGCGGTGTACAGTAAAGTTGACCAGCTTGGAGTGGAGAGAAGTGAAATGCCATGGAGTGGCATAGAGTGTTGTGGAGTGTCGTCGAGGGAGTAAAGTGTAGTGGAGTGGAAGGGTGCAGAGTGGAATAGAGTGTTCTAGAGTAAAGTGGCAGAGAGTGTCATGGAGTGGTATAGAACAGAGTGGCATGGCATAGAGGGTGTTGCGTGGAGTGTAGTAGAGTTTTGTGGAGTATAGTAGCGCAGAGTAGATTGTCATAGAGTGGAGTGGCATAGAGTGGAGTAGTGCAGTAGAGTGGAATGGCATAGAGTGGAGTATAGTGGAGAAGAGTGTTGTAGAGTGGAGTAGAGTGGCATAGACTGTCATGGAGTGGAGTGGCATAGAGAGGCGTAGAGTAGGAGTAGTGGAGTTGAGTAGAGTGGAGTAGTGTGTTGAAGAATAGAGTGGAGTAAAGTGGTATGGAGTGGCATAGAGGGAGTTGCGTAGATCATCATAGAGTGAAGTTGTGTCGTAGAGTGGCACAGAGTGAAGTAGAGTGTTGTGGAGTGGCGTAGTGTCATAGAGTGGAGTAGAGTTTAATGGCGAAGAGCATGTTGGATTGGAGTATCATGGAGTGTAGTGTCGTAGAGTCGAGTAGATCGGCCTAGACTGAAGTGGCATATACGGTGGTGCAGAGTAAAGTGGTGTAGCTGCATTCGCTTAGAGTGCAGTGACGTAGCATAGAGTAGAGTGGTGCAAAGCAGAGTGGAGTAGCGCAGCATAGATTACAGTGGCATAGAGTGCAATAGAGTAGAGTGGAGTGTAACAGGGTGGAGTGGCACAGAGTGGAGTAGAGAGTCTTAAAGTGCATTTGTGTAGAGTGCAGTGGCATACAGTAGATTATTTCAGAGTAGAGTGAAATGGTGCCGGGTAGAGTGGATGGGTACAGGATAGAGTGTAGAGTTGTATAGTACAGTAGCGTAGAGTGTGGTGGCGTAAAGTGGAGTGCTGTGTAATGCAGTGGAACAGAGTAGATTAGAGTGGCATAGAATGGTGTAGAGTAAAGTGGTGCAGAATAGAGTGCAGTGGCACAGAGTAGAGTGGCACAGAGTAGAGTGGCATAGAGTTCAGTGGTGGAGAGTGCAGTGTTGCAGAGTAGAGGGTCGTAGAGTAAAGTAGTGTAGAGTCGCATAGAGTGTACTGTTGTAAGGTGGGCATAGAGTAAAGTGATGCAGAGTAAAGTGGCATAGAGAGCAATAGCGTAGAGTATAGGTGCACGGTAAAATAGAATGGCATAGAGTTCAGTGATGTAGAGTGCAATGCTGTAGAGGACAGTGTCGTAGAGTGCAGTATCATAGAGCACAGTGGCGTAGACTGTTGCAGAGTAGAGTATAGTGGCATAGAGTAGATTGTTTCAAATTATAGTGGCGTAAAGTGCAGTGCCGTGGAGTGGAGTGGTGCAGAGTAGATTAGAGTGGTGTAGAGTAGAGTGGTGCAGAATAGAGTGCAGTGGCTCTGAGGGGCCGATTCTGATTTTGCCCGGAAGGGCTCCGAACGATGGTCGGAGCCCTTCCGACCGAATCGGAACGTGTCGGCAAAATTCCTTTCCAACCGAGCCATTCCGATGGGCTCTGTCGGAAAGGAATCCGACTTGGATTTCCAGATGGCTGACGACAGGCTCGGAGAGCCCGTCCAACGTCCGGAAATCCCTCAGTACTTCCACGACCAAAGGAGTATGATGGCAGTTTTTCACTGCCTTTTCGTGCCATTCTTTCAGGCATGAAAAGGCAGTCGGAAACTGTCTTTGGGGGCCCCCAGTAGGGCCCCCATGGGTGCGAGGCTGCCTAATGGTGGCCTGGGGGCACCTATGGTGCCCCTCTGTGGATCCCTGCACCCGGTGGCAGGCACCTTGGGGTGCCGGCCACAGGGTGCAGGGATGAACTGCACCCCTGCTTTTCACAATGCAAGCATGCATTCTGCTCGGAATTCATGCTTGCATTGTGAAGTATACGAGTGCGACCGAACCCTGTTCGGTCACATCGTACTTGCAGGGCCGTAACCGATGACAGCAGGTCGGTCGGTTACGGCTCCTGACCGATGTCGGATGGACCTGAATCCATCCGACATCCGAATCGGCCCCTGAGTAGAGTGGTGCAGAGTAAAGTGGTGTAGAGTTCAGTGTTGGAGAGTGCAGCTTTGCAAAGTAGAGTGTCGTAGAACGAAGTGGGGTAGAGTGGCATAGAGTGCACTGGTGTAGAGTGAAGTGGCATAGAGTGAAGTGGTGTACAGTAAAGTGGCATAGAGAGCAATGGCGTAGAGTATAGTGGTGCAGGGTAAAATAGAGTGGCATTGAGTTCAGTGATGTAGAGTTCAATGGTGTAGAGTAGAGTGGCATAGAGTGCAGTGGCATAGAGTGTTGCAGAATAGAATATAGTGGCTTACTGTGCAGTGATGTAGAGTGTACTGGTTTTGAGAAATGTGTGTAGGGTGCATTGGCATACAGTGCAGTTGTGTAGAGTTCAGTAGAGTATAGTGGTAAAGAGCAGTGGAGTTGAGTGGTGCAGGGTAGATTGCCATGGCATAGACTGGATTGGCATAGAGTGGAAAAGAGAGACGTAGAGTGCAGTGGCATAGAGTAGATTTTTTCATTGGGTTGAGTGTCATAGAGTGCAGTGTCATAGAGTGCAGTGGTACAAAGTTGATTAGAGTAGCTTAGACTGGATTGGCGTAGAGTACAGTGGTGTAGGGTGGAGTGGTGCAGGGTAGAGTGCAGTGGTATACAGTGGAGTGATTTTGCTTAGAGTGTAGTGGCATAGAGTGCAGTCATATAGAGTAGAGTGGTGCAGAGTAGAGTGTAGTGACACAGAGTAGAGTGGCGTAGAGTTCAGAAGCAGAGAGTGAAGTGTTGCAGAGTTGACTGGCATATAGTGCAGTGGCGTAGAGTACAGTGGTGCAGAGTAGATTGTTGTAGAGTGCAGTGGCATGTAATGCATTGTTTTGAGTAAAGTGGTGTAGAGTGCATTGGCATAGAGTGCAGTGGGTAGAGTGCAGTGGCATAGAGTGGAGTGGTACAGAGTAGAGTAGAGTAGAATTGTGCAGAGTGCAGTGGCGCAGAGTGCAGTGGCACATAGTAGATTGATTTAGAGTAGGGTGAAGTGGCATAGAGTCGGGTGATGCATGGTAGAGTGGAGTGGTTTCAGGGTAGAGTGCAGTAGCGTATAGTGGATTGGCATTGAGTGAACTGGCAATGAGTGGATTGGTATAGAGTAGAGTGCATTGACGTAGAATGCAATGGCATATAGTGCAGTGTTGCAGAGTAGAGTGGAATGGTGTAGAGTGCAGTGGAAAAGAGTGCAGTGCTGAATAGTAGAGAGCATTAGCATAGAGCAGAGTGATGCAGGGTAGAGTAGAGAGGTGTAAAGTAGAGTGAATGAATATTACATTTATAAAGCGATAACTTAGCCCAAGGGCATCAAGGCGCTGCTGAAGACTAGCATTCAACCAAATAAGATGCTCAAACTAAAGTCGGTGTAAAGAGCCAGGTTTTCAGGGCCTTGCGAAAAAGAGAGTGTGACACAAGACCCGATAAACCATCAGGAAGAGAATTCCACTGCCTAGCAGCGGCAGTGGAGAAGGCTCTGCCTCCCCATCTAACCTTCTTATAGCTGGGGACTACCAGCAAATTCTTGCTTGCAGACATAAGCTGCTTGGTCGGGATATAGCGCTGAAACATCGCTTTAATGGCATCAGGGCCTAAGCCATAATAGGCATTATGAGTCAGGCACAGAGTCTTGAAGAGGATTCTTCGATCCAGAGATAGCCAGTGCAACGAGATGAGGGAGGCCGAAACTGAGTGGTACTTCGGCAAATCCATCACTAGCCTCGCTGCAGCATTCTGTTCTAACTGTAACCGTCGCACCAAACCCTTGTTAATGCCCAGATAAAGGGCATTACAATAATCAAGTCTGGACATTATCAAAGCAATCACTGCCTGCTTTCGTGATGCAAACGACAGGAACTGTGAGATGTTCCTAAGCAGCCTGATTATTCCAAAACAGGTAGACACTGTTCTGCTAATGTGTAGGTTCATGGACAACGAAGTGTCCACTATAACCACAAGATTTTCATCATAAGATACAGGAGAGGGGCAGCTGCCCATGGTATCAGGCCACCGGTCATTAGACCATATGTCATGTTGGTTACCAAAAATCAAGATCTCAGTTTTTTAGAGTGCTGTAGAGCACAGTGACGCAGCAAGGAGTAGCCAGAGTTGAGTGGTGCAGCGTAGAGTTCAGTGGCATGTAGTGGTGTAGAGCAGAGTGGAGTGGGGTAAAGTGGAGTATGCATGATGTGGTAGAGCACTGCCATTACAGACAACACATCTTCAATTGAAATTACCATTATCTTTGCACAGAAATGCAACTTTGCTGATAAAAGTATACAGTGCACAAACGTCAATGTGCGGAAATGTTATCACCTAGTGTGTTGATTTGTTTTGATTGTATTAAGATATTTGTGTCTTCGACAGTTTAGAATTACCAAAAAATGTGCTTCATTTCCAGCACACCCCTTTTAGCCAGCATGACTGTCACATAAATCCTCTCTCTTTGAAGTCAGACAAAGAAAAGTAAACACCAAGCTCCCTGGAAGACAGAGCCTGACATTTGACCTCTGTCTTTGAATGCACAGCAAATGGCACAAGTTAAGAACAAGATTTAAAGGTCTGTGCAGAGAAATCGAGCACTGGAGTAAGAATACAGTTAACAGGGTTTAGGTAACAGAGGGCCTTACTCAAGCTGGACAGCCTAAAACAAATGGAACCAGCAGATAGAAAGCAAGCAAATGTGATTTACAAACCACAAAGACAATGGTAGGCACTGGGCGGAATGCATTCCCAAGGAAGCTTTCCGAATGTCCCTAACATGTAGTTCGCAAACCAAACAGCTGAGTGAGCTGTCTGGTAGGTATCAACCTAAAAATGGGGAAACTAAAACACTCCTGTAGGCTGACACAAAGTATGCTTGACAATTTCTCAAGTCAATGAATGAAAGTTCTGGAGAAAAAGCTGAAGTAGCTTGTCCCAAAGCACCTTAAAGTAATTATAGAATATGGAATGTTTGCCACGATAGGTGCAAGCAGTATTCTGGTTAAATCTAATAATTTCTGTCGTTGATGCCTGCTTCACAGCCACTGGCACCAATGGTTGGAAGAGCAGTGCAAGGAATACCAAAGAGCAAGCCAGGGATGGCAACTGCTTGGCATCACAGCATACTTGTTCCTCTATGCAGTTCTCTAGTAGGCAGCAGCTACTGTAGTGATGAAAAAGTTGTAATTATGCCAGTGAATTGAAAAGTCCTGCTCCCTTTCTCTTTTTTGGCAATTTCATTGGTCGTTGCTGAGGACAAATGTTCCCTATGTCTCCTCCCTGCTCTACTCCTACATACTCACCACATGCAGCTTCTTCTCTCTTCATGTGCTCCTACTGATACAAAATACATGTGGGTCAGTGCTGGCAGGCACCTGGGGACTCACTCCCTAAGGGGCTTCACTTAGCCCCATAATGCATAAAATGCGACATCATTGCCAGAAGAGGGGGGCAGAAATGTTCACTTTTCCAGGGCACCAAACATCCTAACACAGGCCCTGAAAACAAGTTGAAGCTTTTTTCTGGACAGCAAAGGGCACGTGCTTAGGGACTGGAAATGTTGTTTTCAAATGGGCACGAAAAGAGAGCATGCACCAGGTCAAACAGATAATTACGCAACAGATAGATAACAACGTGCTCTATTTTGAATTTGATGTCTAATGTGCACAGGTGAAAGGGCAAACCACGCACGGATCCATAGTCCATCTGAAGTTTACACAAGCTTGGAATAGATTTATGTCTGTACTTTCTTCTTATTTTGGAAAAAAAGCGAGAGAGGCACATAACAGGCTCATGAGAGGGACAGCATTGGTGGTTGGTTCACTGATGGTACATAGCAGGCTGAAGTGTTGCAAGAGAGACCTGCAAGCACTCTATGATGGACGCACAAACCCTGCTCTTTTCTCCTTTTTAGGTCTCGCCTGACCCAGCGCATGCGCTGGTCTGGCGAGACTTTTTGTGAGGGCTCAAAAAAGTGCTACCATGGCCAGCCTAGAGCTACAGTGCATGTGCGCGGGCGTGCACTTAGGAGCAGAGGCACCATATGGCAAACCTCGTCATGCTCATTAAGCGCCAGCGATCACTTTCACTTTCGCCCACGATCACTTTGATGTTCTCGTTCAAAGAACATCAAACATCAAAGAACATGTTGTTGTGTTAATGCTTTTCTGCGCCCGTTTGACTTACAATGTGCTTTCTCTTTCCACAAACTCGATGTTTGTGTTCCTTTATTTTGAGATGCTTTTAGTATTACTGTTTTGTGACTTAAAGAACATTAAGGAAATGTTACTGTGAAACTGGACCACGTTCACAGTGTTTATTTCTGATCGCAGCGGCTGCTTCATGTCTGGTGCACCATTCAGGGAGTCCTTTCGTTGGTGCTTTCATGAGGACATGATGAGGAAGCTGGAAACTTTTGGCGTATTCACTTTAAAAGCACAGCATGTTGGCGACTGGTTAATCGATTAGACCTATGTAGCGCTTTAGATCTCAAAGCGCTATGGAGGGTGCAGCAGTTACAACTCATGAAATATGGGGTGCAACTCTCAAGGAGGGGGCAGGTTTGAGTGCACATTGGCTGCAATCGAACTCTTAAGATGATGGGATGTGTGTATCCATTATCAGCACTCAGTCTTCGCTAAGTGATCTTGTTTGTTTTGTTGTTGTGTTAATGCTTTGCAGCGCTCGTTTGACTTACAACGTGCTTTCTCTTTCCACAAATTCTATGTTTGTGCTCCTTTATTTTGAGATGCTTTTAATATTACTGTTTTGTGACTTGATTTAAGGAACATTAAGGAAATGTTACCGTAAAACTGGACAACAAGTTCACAGTGTTTATTTCTGATCGCAGCGGCTGCTTCATGTCCGTTGCACCATTCAGGGAGTCCTTTTATTGGTGCTTTCATGAGGACATGATGAGGAAGCTGGAAACTTTTGGCACATTCTCTTTAAAAGCACAGCATGTTGGCGACTGGTTAGTCGATTAGACCTATGTAGCGCTTTAAATCTCAAAGTGCTATGGTGGGTACAGCAGTTATAACTCATGAAATATGGGGTGCAACTCACAAGGAGGGGGCAGGTTTGAGTGCACATTGGCTGCAATGTTATGTTATGTTATTGACATTTGTAGAGCGCGACTGTTACCCGAAGGTGTCCTGACGCTATTGTATGAAGTCCATCATTGGTCTGAGCTGGTCAGGTACAACCGGTCTTTAGAGCGTAAATAGCCATGTTTTCAGGGCCTTCCTAAAATCCAGGCGTTTAGTTGTGCTTCTAAGGTGTAGTGGGAGAGTGTTCCATGCCTTGGCTGCTCCCATTAAAAAGCTTTGTCCCCCCCCCAATTAGCTTTTTTTGCGATAAGGACTGAAACTAGTTTTGCCTCAGATGAACGCAACATTCTTCTGGGTGTATACCATCGAATGTGCCTTATCAAATGAGAAGGTCCATTTCCATGAAGGGACCTATGCACAACGCACATAGACTTAAACAGAATTCTATTTTTTTACTGGTAACCAATGTAGCCTTTTAATCTCAGCCGAGATTGCGGCATATTTTGGAATGCCAGAAATCAGTCTGGCAGCTGCATTCTGCAGTAGTTGGAGTTTTCTCAATATTTAGGTATATGCTATTACAATAGTCCAATCTCGATATGGCCAGGGCTGAAACAACTATTAGTTGGCTTTCTTTATGTAGTAGAGGCAGAATCTTTTTACATGACCTCAATGTATACGATGTAGCAGAGACTACAGCATTAACTTGATCTTTAAAAGACAGCTTGTTATCAATAATGAATCCCAAATGTTTTACTTTCCCACTAGGAGTTGGAAGGGGTCCCAGTGAGTCTGGCCACCATGCTGGGGTCCAGAAGTTTGGATCATTTCCAAAAAGAACCACCTCCGTTTTGCTGGAATTTAATTTGAGGCAGTTTTGAGCCATCCAGCTGCCCACTGCATTCATGCAGTCCTTGAACCCAGATGCTGTACTCTGAAGTCCCCCTGGAAGTAGGGAGACCACAATCTGGGTATCATCAGCATAAGAGGTAAGGTAGAACCCACAAAGGGGCCAGTTGTTTTACGTAAACATTAAAAAGTGTTGGGCCAATGGATGACCCCTGAGGGACACCACAGGGGAGGGAGAACGATTTGGCAGAAAAATCTCCCAGAGTAACGGTATGACTCTATCAGCTAGGAATGACTTAATAAGTTTCCAAGCTGTCCCGTTAACTCCAATCTCTTGCAGCCGGTCCATCAATAACCCATGATGGACCGTATCAAAAGCCGCAGAGAGGTCCAACATGATCATTGCCACTTTTCCTCCTTGGTCTAATATAAGTCTAATTTCCTCTGTAGACTTGAGAAGCGCAGACTCAGTACTATGTCCCCCCCGGAAGCCATACTGTGTAGGGTCCAGCACATGACCTTCTTCCAGAAATCGACTAAGTTGAGTATTCATTATTTTTTCAGCACTTTTTGCAGGTAGTGGGAGCCTAGATATGGGTCTGAAATTATTTGAGTCATTGGGATCCAAATTTGCTTTTTTCAAACGAGGAAGGACTGATGCTGATTTCCATGCTTTAGGAACATAACCTTTTCCAAACATGGTGTTTATGATAGTTTTTAAAATTGCTGAGACTGGTTCCGGAGCTAATTTCAATACTGATGGAGGACATGGATCCATTGGTGAACCTGATCTGGCTTCGAACTCTTAAGATGATGGGCTGTGTGTATCCATTATCAGCACTCAGTCTTCGCTAAGTGATCTTGTTTTGTTGTTGTGTCAATGCTTTGCTGTGCCTGTTTGACTTACTACGTGCATTCTCTTTCCACAAACTCGATGTTTGTGTTCCTTTATTTTGAGATGCTTTTAGTATTACTGTCACACACACAACCACAACCACACACACAACCACAACCACACGCACAACCACAACCACACGCACAACCACACACACACACACATAACCACACACACAACCACACAAACACAACCACACATACAACCACACACACACATACAACCACACACACACACACAACCACACACATACACACACACACAACCACACCCACAACCACACACACAACAACCACACAACCACACACACACAACCACACACACACAACCCCACACACAACCACACACACACAACCGCACATACACACACACAACCACACACAACCACACCTAACCACACCCAACCACACACCACACACCCAACCACACACCCAACCACACACACACAACCACACACACACAACCACACAAAGAATCACACATACAACCACACACACACACAACCACACCCACAACCACACACACAACCACAACCACACACACAAGCACAACCCCACACACACACACACAACCACACACACACATAACCACACACATAATCACACACGCACATAACCACACACACAACCACACACACACAACCACACACACAACCACACACAACCACACATCCACACACACCCACAGCCACACCCACACCCACAATCGCACCCACTCCCACAACCGCACCCACACCCACAACCACACACACAACCACACACACACAACCGCACACACACACACAACCACACACACACAACCACACACAACCACACACACACACACAACCACACACACAACCACACCAAGCATTGGCATAGCCAAAAGGTCTCGCCTTTGGGACCTTGTAAGTGTTTAGCCACGCAACAGTTGATGTGGTTGCACCAAGGATATTGTGCTGCATAACTAAATACTTAGAAGGTCCCAAAAGCGAGACCTATTGGCTATGCCAATGCTTGTTTAGAAGGCATTGCCCTGACTAAAGTGCATATAACTCACTATCTCGACCACAGTACAGTTCGGCTACAGCAGCATGGACTTGCCAAGTGGCAAGATAACAAACCTAGGGGGATATGTACAAGGAAGTGGCGGAGCGCAGCGTAAGCCTCCTTGAATTAACGCAGCGCTCTGCCACTTCTGAAACACAAAGCTGCACAATATTTACAAGAATGTGGTGCAGCCTTGCATTTCCCCCTGCAATGGCGCTAAGTTTATCAACTTAGCGCCAGCGCAGGCACTCTTGCAGCATAGGGCAAGGGTGTCTGCGTGCAGGTGAGGATTGTTTATGTGTAGGAAGGTGTCCCTTCATGCACATAAACAATCCTAAAATGCCATTCTGTCACGTTCATGTGTGCTGCTTCATGCAGCACACATGAAAGTGACAAAATGGCATTTTTTCAAAGGTTTGGTATGTTATGTTAATAAGTTTATTAAGCGCACGGATACGCAGAGGTGTCTTGGCACTGGTGGTCCGGAGAAGGCAAGCTCATGTAGGGCAAGGGTCTCTATTTGGTAAACAGCCAAGTTTTCAGGGCCTTCCTGAAAACAGGCAAGGTCAGAAGTGTTCTAATGGAAAAGGGAAGATTATTCCAGAGTTTAGTGGCTGCTTTATTGTTTAGTGCTGTTTATGTACAGGAAGGGACACCATCCTGTACATACACAAACCATGGCATTTGGCTTGTTCCATGTGTGCTGCACAAGGCAGCACATATGGAAAAAGCAAAAACGAGGATAAATAATGCATTTCTCCTCGTTTTGCCAACTTAAGACCAGGATTTGCCTGGTCTTAATTTTGGCGCTGCCTCCCTTGTACATAGGGGGCAGCATCAAAATGAGTGGGTGTTGCGGTTGAACGCCCATCGCAACACCCACTGCCCACCCCTTTCATGCTAACCATAGCGTGAAAGGGAGCCTTATGTACAAGGTACGTTAAGCCACGTCAAGTGGCTTAACACTGCCTTTTACATAAGGCGCAGCCCCTATAGCCACCACAACGTTGGTAAAAGTGACGTTGTGGTGGTGATAAGGGCTTGTACATATGCTCCCTACTGCTCTGTGTTTCCGAGCTGCGCAGTCTGCAACAGATACAGATTCAGCATGTTATTACATACCTATAGTCAACGCCATTTTGTTTCAAAAGTTAACACTGTTCACTTCAGTGCCAGTGCCCAGGCATAGAATGGGATCCTGTTACTCCCCGAGGTTGATGCAACAAGAATAATAAAACACTCTTTGTACTATATGCCTGTCTTCGATGAAAAGTTCTTTTGCATTTATGATTGGAAGAAAGATAGTGCATGGCTCAATACATTAACTTTGATTCTATTTAGGCCTTGTTAGGCACAGTTTTACCTCTTAATGGGAATGTGTTTAATAATTTCTAGTTGTTTTCTCTCTGTTGGCGTTTTTCTGACTCTTGGTCACAAAACTGGTTATTTGCTCAAAACTCCTTTGATCACTCTGATTTATGCATTTATCATATTGACTAAATTATGTACTATTGACCTTATGTAATACGTTTCTAGCAAAAACTATCATGCCACCTGTTGCTAAATAAATGCATAATTGCAATAAAGAGAGGCCTTACCTGATTGCAGAACAAGAAGTCCTCAGATGTGACATTTTCCCCTATGTGTGCATGCGCATGCATCTGTCTGTGTGTTTGTTTACACCAGATCTCTCAAGGTTCTCAGGTCCTTCAGCGAGTAGCCTATCCACTGCAGGGTTTTGCTTTGCATAAACTATTATTTGTAGTTCTGCTTTTATTGAGGGGTAAACATGAATACAGGTCTCAGAATACATAGTTAAAATCTAGTCTGTGTGTGATACTGAGGCATGAGAGTGGCCCACTTGTGTGTTCTCGTCCGCTCAGTAACATGAATAGGGCATTGTTTGCATTGTGTGTATTTAGTCACATTGAAGCTGTGCTGCTACTTCAAGATGCAAACCATTACCATCATTTACATTGCCACTTACATATTGTCATTCAACTACGTCATTGGTATGTGCTTTACATGTAAAATGTACCACCCCATCAAAACCATCATGTTTTTAGTTCCCTAATTCTGGCCCAGTCCATGGAATGCTTGAGGGTGCAAATGGTTTAATTTATGAGTGGGAATTCACATTGGCATGTCACAAAACATGAGTTTGTGAGTATAAATTGATTTACTTAATGTTCTACTTGTATAGCAGAGTTTTTAGTGAGTAAATCTTAGAAACATGTGTAGACATTACAAGGCGGGATTACCTGCCAAAGTATGCTCCTATAACTTCGTTTACAAAGACAAGGCCCCATTCTTAATTCACAGACCCAGAAATTACTGGAGGTTTTAGTGCTGTATTTATTTATTTATGCATATATCCAGGTTGTACCTGGAGAAATGTGTACAAGGAAAAACTCTGACATTGTGGTAATTTTGTTTGAGGTCAATAATGAGAAACTTACAGAAAATGCTTTTACCATGTGACTCATGGATACTCTTCCACTACAGGATCTCCATCGCTCTGCACGCAAAGGCAAACCCTGGATTAGGCAAGTCTTTGGATGCTAATTTCTCTGTATGAGACTGCCATGCAAGGAATAAAGCTAGCAAACAAGAAAAAAGCAGAAATGTCTCCTTTGTACCGAGAGAAAACTCCTAGCACACCAGGGACAAACTAACTTGTATATCTTATCACTCGCCTTAATTCTGATTTACTTGGTCGTCTGATGGATCTTGCTTCGTACCAGAGTGGTCGGACATAGGGGATCCAACTCCAGTTATCCAATGAGGACCAGAAATTGGGTAACTGACCTGCAAACTCGTAACTAGATTCATGTATACAACTCTCAGAACTAAGTATAAGAGAAGAGATTCAGTCGAACCAAGATCATACAAACCAATAATTCAGTTATAGCTATGCAGAATAATAACATTAGTATCTTCTGTCCCGAGATCTCTCTGTTTGACTGCCCCCCTCATCATTAATAAACCAATTTGATTCCACAATCAATTCTCTGAGACAAATCATGGAGAGACAGAAAAGGGATTTAGTTAAAGTTAGATTTATTATAATTATTAAAGGGGTAACTACATCATTATCAGGCATTCAAGACTGAAGAGTACAAGATAATCAAATCAAAATTTGAGCCTGCCATTAATTACCAAAGCTCTGGGAGTGTTCAGGAAGGAACATGACCCATGACAGTTCGAAAGTACTGTCCCATGCGAGGAAAAGAATTCTGAGAATAGTGCACAGAGCGTAGGCGTCAGTTCGAAGGAAAGCCAATAGAGTCCACAAGGAAGTTCCAAAAAGCTCTGCCCAAAGGTGAAGAGTAAGTCCAAAGAATATTCCCTCTACCTCCGTCACATCAACGTATACTATAATCCTCAAGTTCTGGGGTGACGCCTCTTGGGTCACCTCTACTGGTCAGACCACTCGGTTCATTGGTCAGTTTGTATAAGGTGGTTGTCATGCAGCATAAAGAAGACACATATTATAGAAAAAAGGTAGTGATCATTACGTCAGTTGTCGAACCATCTAGTGTGTATATCTTTCAAACAATAGTCCTTTTCCAAAAGCACATAGTGAGTTCAAAAGGACAGTTTCTCATGGCAGATGTTCCCAAAGTAACTAAATTGTTGCAAGCAGTCCTCCTATGCGAATGGGAACTCTCCTTCTGAGAAATTGTTTCTCTTCACATTGCAAGTTTATGAAGACTTTCCATGAGAACAGAAATTGCATGCCTAAATTGATTTTGGTTCTTGAAATACAGAATATAAAATATTGGAAATATACATTTCATTTATAACCTTATATGTTTCTTTCAACTTATTTTGTACTCGTAAAGCATTTTAGTTTCGTTGTAAATAGCACATCACTATGACATATTACTGCATTTTTTAAAGTACCAAGATATAAAATTATTTCAAAAAATTAATTATTAATATCATTTCTGGTGATTCATATTAGTACATGTATGAAGGTTATGCCCTAAAAGTTTCAGAGCATTTGTATAAACGTGCAGCACCCTTTTCTCCTTTTTACTTGGTCCACAATTTCACATATGCAAAATGTGGAGTTTAGAATAATAAATACTCACATATTGTCATCTTGATTACGTTAGTTTTCATGAATTCTTGAAAACTAGTAAATAGAGTACAATATATGTTATTCAAATGACTCATTTTCATCTAATTTTCTCTCGTCTGCATGCTTTCAAAATGCAGTAACTAAGTCTTCTCTTGATTATTTTCTCATGATTCTTCAACCTGTAGTTAGCACAGTACAGCTTGGCTAGTGCATCATGGACTCACCAAGTGGCGAGATAACAAGCCTACTGCTCTGTGTTTCCGAGCTGCGCAGTCTGCAACGCATACAGATTCAGCATGTTATTACATTCCTATAGTCAACGCCATTTTGTTTCAAAAGGAAACACTGTTTACTTCAGTGCCTGTGCGCGGACGCAGAACGGGATCCTGTTACTCCCTGAGGTTGATGCAACAAGAATAATAAAACACTTCTGGTGATATCTGCCTGTCCTCGACGCAAATGTAAATTTATTTTGCATTTATGATTGGAAGAAAGATAGTGCATGGCTGAATATATTAACTTTGATTCTTTTTGTGACTTGTTAGGCACAGAGTAAGCTCTTAATGGGAATGTGTACTATACACTGTTTCGTTGTTTCTAGTTGTTTTCTCTCTGTTGACGTTTTGCTGACTCTTGGTCACAAAACTGGTTCTTTGCTCAAAACCCCTTTGATCACTCTGATTTACTCATTCATCATATCTACTAAACTATGTACTATTGACATTATGTAATACGTTTCTATCAAAAACTATCATGCACCTTCTGCTAAGACTTAGAGCATCAAGGGGCATATCAACAAGGGCTTTATCTCTGCTTTTTTGGCTTTAAAAGCCAAAAAAGGAGAGATAAAACTAGCGCCCTATCAACAACAGGGTGCTATCATGCAAATTTGCATGTTAGCACCCTTTTACTCGACGCTTCCCCTTGCATCTCTAATGAGATGCAAAGGGGGCGTTCCAGAGTAAAATAATAGGAGAAATGTCGCTAAGCGACATTTCTCCTATTATCAAGAATGTCGCTAACCCTGTTAGAGACAAAAAAAGCAGCGCTAACCGCGGTTAACGCTGCTTTTTTACGTCTGGTATTTTTCTGACTTAGCCATGATACCCTATGGAATGAGGATATCATGGCTAAGTTTGCCTGTCCCTATCAACAAGGTAACGTGAGATTATCGCTGGGTTTCCTACGATAATCTCACGTTAGCCTGTTAGCGTGAGGATTTTTTATCGCTATTGAGATAAGCGTTGCTAATAGCACGCTATCTCAGCGATAAAAATTCACGCTAGCCGGCGATAATTATCCTAGCGCTAAGTGCGCTTAGAGATAATTATTGCCGGTTGTTGTTGATATGCCCCCAAGTAGGTCAATAATGAGAAACCTGCAGAAAATGCTTCTACCATGTTACTCATGTGTGCTCTTCCACTACAGGATCTCCATAGTTCTGGCATGCAAAGGCAAACACTGCATAAGCAAGTCTTTTGATGCTCATTTCTCTGCTTGAGACTGCCATGCAAGGAATAAATATAGCAAACAAGAAAAACGCAGAAATGTGTCCTTTGTACTGAGAGAAAACTCCTAGCACACCAGGGACAATATTTTTATTTATTTTTAAAAACAACATCTGGCTTTGGGGGTTTATTTCGAGTCTTGATATGTGTCCCATAATCTCAAAGCTAACCCCAAATACATTTTACAGTGGCTTCTTTTTTTAATGATCACTTTATGGAACATATGAAAATCATTGTTTTCATAGTCACATATATTCAAAACTATGGCGCCAATTAACAGAGGAATTTATGAGTATGTGAAATACTATTACAGGAGGAATGCTTCACATTCTCGTAAATGTGGTGACCACTGTGCCCTCGGCCTGGTCGCTCCCACACCTCCCGCCTGCTCCTTACCTGCTGGACCTCCTGCTGCCGCCTGAGCCACCACAGGGCCGCCGAACGCCGCCCCAGCCGCCACAGGGCCGCCAAGCGCCGCCACCGAGCCCCCTGGTTCCCGCCGCTGCCCACGAGACCCCGCCCCCCCGCCCGCCGATTGGTTCCCGCGCTCCCCGCCTCCCCGCAGACCCTCCCTCCCGGCTCCCCTCTTATGACGCCCCCAGAGCGACCGCGCAGCGGACGAGCGCAGCGGGAGCACCGAATGAGCGCCGAAGGTGCGCCAAAGGTAAGCCCGTCTGCGCCCGTCTGCGCCTGGACCGCGCCCAGTGCCAGGACCCCTGGCCCCCGCAGACTCCAGCCCACCCGCCGGACTTACGATGCCGCCACCCTCAACGCACTCAACACCGGCCGAACCCCCGGGTGCTACCGAGCCACCCCGAGACGCACCCACGGACCCTTCAGCTGCCTCACCTGCAAGTTCACCTGCATCCGGACCTGCACCGCACCAGCACCCGCCAAGCCGAACACCAGCAGCAACCACCTCAAGTGCATCCTGCTCAACACCCGCTCCGTCCACAGACACGCCGTTCAACTCTGGAACCTCCTCGACACCACAGCTCCTGACGTTGCCTTCCTCACGGAAACCTGGATGAACGACTCCTCAGCGCCCGACATCGCCATCGCCGTCCCAGAGGGCTACAAGATCATCCGGAGAGACCGCGACAACCAGACTGGAGGAGGCATCGCCATCATCCACAGAGACACCATCCGTATCTCGACCAACGCCGACAACACCCTGACATCCGCCGAACACCTGCACTTCCAGATCCACACCGACCCCAAGACCACCCTCAGAGGCACCCTGATCTACCGACCCCCGGGACCACGCACTCAATTCAGCGAAGACATCGCCGACTTCATCAGCCCACACGCCCTCCCCTCGGCCGATTACATCCTCCTCGGGGACATCAACTTCCACCTGGAGAACAACAACGACCGCAACACCACCACCCTGCTTGACAACCTCGCCACCCTCGGACTCAAGCAGCTGGTGACCACCCCCACCCACCTCGCCGGACACACACTCGACGCCATCTTCTCGGCCAGCAAAGACATCTCCTTCAGCCACGCCACTGGACTCCACTGGACGGACCACAGCTGCATCCACTTCACCTTCAAAAGAACCACGGTCCACCACCACCAGCAACAGGCCGCACGAAGAAGCTGGAACAAGATCACAGCCGAACAACTCACCACATCCCTGAGCCAGCACCCTCCCGCCAGCTCACCGAACCCCAGCCAAGCCGCCGACAACCTCACGAAATGGATCTCCACCTGCGCGGACGAGCTCGCCCCTCTGAGGACCCCACCCAGCAGACCCGGAAGCAAGAAGGCCCCTTGGTTCACCGACGAACTCAAGAGCTCCAAGAAGAACTGCAGAGCCCTCGAGAAAGCATGGAGAAGAGACCCAACGCCGGACAACATGACTACCCTCAAGCTCGCCACCCGAAGGCACCATCAACTGATCCACGCCACCAAGAAAACAGCATTCAAGGACCGGTTGGACAACAACGCATACAACAGCAAGGAACTCTTCAACATCGTCAGAGAGCTCTCCAACCCCAACGCCGGAACCAACGACATCACCCCATCGCAAGACCTCTGCAACTCCCTCGCCTCCTACTTCCACAACAAGATCGCTGACATACACAACAGCTTCAGAACACAACCAACGCTCCCCACGACCAAACCAACGCCCCCCACCACCACCCTCAACGCCTGGACACCGATCAACCTCGAAGACACCATCAGCACGATGAACTCCATCCACTCCAGTTCCCCAACCGACCCCTGCCCTCACCACATCTTCAACAAGGCCGACGCTGTCATCGCACCCCACCTGCGGGACATCATCAACACCTCCCTCAACACCGCCACCTTCCCTGAGAGCTGGAAGCACGCCGAACTCAGCGCTCTACTAAAGAAACCAACGGCGGACCCCACCGAACTCAAGAACTACCGCCCCATCTCGCTCCTCCCGTTTCCAGCCAAAGTCATCGAGAAGACCATCAACAAGCAACTGGCAGCCTTCCTCGAGACGACTGGTTCCCTCGACCCTTCCCAGTCAGGCTTCCGGGCCAACCACAGCACCGAGACCGCCCTCATCGCTGCCACAGACGACATCCGAACCCTGCTGGACAACGGAGAAACAGCGGCCCTCATCCTCCTGGACCTCTCCGCGGCATTCGACACTGTCTGCCACCGCACCCTAGTGCAGCGCCTCAGCAACGTCGGGATCAAGGAGAAGGCACTGGAATGGATCATCTCCTTCCTCACCGGAAGGACACAGAGAGTCCGCCTGCCCCCGTTCAGATCAGAAGCCACGGAAGTCACCTGCGGCGTCCCTCAGGGCTCCTCGCTCAGCCCCACCCTCTTCAATGTCTACATGAGCCCCCTTGCGGCCATCGCACGCCAACACAACCTGAACATCATTTCCTACGCCGATGACACCCAGCTGATCCTCTCCCTGACCAACGACCCCGCCACCGCCAGAGCCAACCTACACGAAGGGATGAAAAACGTGGCCGAGTGGATGACGACCAGCCGCCTGAAACTGAACACAGACAAGACGGAAGTCCTCATCCTGGGCTCCTCACCCTCCGCCTGGGACGACTCCTGGTGGCCCCCCGCCCTGGGCAACGCACCCAAACCGACAGACCACGCACGCAACCTGGGCTTCATCCTGGACTCCTCCCTCTCCATGACCAGACAAGTCAACGCCGTCTCCTCGGCCTGTTTCAACATCCTGCGCATGCTACGTAAGATCTTCCGGTGGATCCCCACTGAGACCAGGAAAACAGTCACCCAGGCCCTCGTCACCAGTCGACTGGACTACGGCAACGCCCTCTACGCCGGTACCACCGCCAAGCTCCAGAAGAGACTCCAGCGGATCCAGAACGCCTCGGCGAGACTCATCCTCGACGTCCCCAGACGAACTCACATCTCCAGACACCTGAGAGACCTGCACTGGCTCCCGATCAACAAAAGAATCACCTTCCGGCTCCTCACCCACGCACACAAAGCCCTACACAACCAAGGCCCGACCTACCTCAACAGCCGCCTCAACTTCTACGCTCCCAAACGCCACCTCCGCTCGACCAGTCTCGCCCTCGCAGCCATCCCCCGCATCCACAGAGCGACAACAGGAGGTAGATCCTTCTCCCACCTGGCCACCAAGACTTGGAACGCCCTCCCCACCGAACTACGCCTGACCCAAGACCACCTCTCCTTCAGGAAGAAGCTCAAGACCTGGTTGTTCGAGCAGTAGCGGACCCCCCTCCCTAGCGCCTTGAGACCCTCCGGGTGAGTAGTGCGCTTTATAAATGCCTATGATTGATTGATTGATTGATGTGACTTGACACCTTACAGTTCTTGTAAAATGGGCTCAATCTGAAGTCTGGAATTTTGTCAAATGGACCATCAGACACTTGGCTGAGAATAAGCACCAAACAGGCTGATCATTTGAAAAATCTTGTGTGAGAAAGGCTGAAGCCTTGCCTAACATTTCTGTATGTGTCATTTTAAGGAGTTTCGTTTTGATAGAGGCCTTTCTTTCCTGTATCAAAGAAAAGCTCATCAAATGTGATTTGAAGTCTGAAAGGGTTTATTAACAAAAGGAAAAAATGAAGAGCATGTGAATCACAAAACTAAGCCACCCAGAATTTCCCCCCAACAAGGCTTCATGTAGGTAGCTCATGGAGGAATGACAAAGCACATTTATACATTCATACCCGTATGTTTTGAATAGTAATGTAAATGATTCTGGAAAAATTAATATAAGTTAATTCCTAGGCAGAGATAATGAAAACACTTGAAACAACCGTGAAATAGCAAAGATCAGATGCAAAAATTCAGTTGCACAATCTAGTTTTCATTGTCTACCTTGGTAGCCAAGAGGTGGCCGTAGCCCAACATCAGACATGGGCACCTCCTGTGAGCAATGTTAAAGCATGTGTTAGAATTCATGGCTGAAGCAAGTTATGGTGATGCCAATGTAACTATTACATTTCACAATGTCACCCTCTTGTGCTATTTATTTGCACACTCCTAAGACATTTCAATGTTCATTAATTGATTCAATTCCACTCCCATATTTCCATCATAACATTCCAAAGAACCATAATAGGACTCATCTTAATAAAAGATCTAGAAAACCCAATCCCCGCGGTTAATTGAATATTAATCTCCTTGACAGGGAAACCAGTAGGTTTTTTAGAAGAACCCTCACCCACCAACCTAGTTGGTGGCATGCTTCATCATCGGGTTCGCACCTAGAAGGCTGAGTGCCTCCTAGGTGTGCTTCGACAGCTGATTACAGCTGAACTGTTTTTTTTGTGTTTTTTGTGACAGGTGGAAATCGTGATAGTGTAAGTTAAAACTACCTACAGTGTATCTGATACTTTTATTATGTGGTCCCTGGGGTAGGGTTAAAAATTAAAAAAATTTAATGGACGTGAGTGAGACAATGGTCTTGCAAGTCTCCTTAAGTTATGTGAAAAGAGAATTAATGTGATGTGGTCTACATGTTTCAGCCACACCTGAAAGTTAAAGTGGCTTTCATCAGGACCCGCGGCTAAGAGTGAACCCTGAGCTCACGTGAACTATGCTCACATGCTAAGGTGAGCATAGGTTAGTGACGGACGTAAATTACGGGTTGTATGGTCAAAGTTTCTGTACCTGTAAAGAAAAAAAGGAAAAGGAGACACAGCATGGCTGTTAAACAACAGTGGGTCCAGTGGGACATGGCCCAAGCCCTTTTGCATGTATTTAGTGGTGCATGATTGACTACTGAAAATATTGTCTGTGCGTGAAATGGGTGATTTTTCAGGCATGCAAAATTTGTGAACGCTGAATTGTTCCCAAAATGGTGCTCACAGGCGGTGGCTTTTGATGCCATTAATTAACAAATGAGATCGTAAGTACAGCGTTGTTGAAACTTGGCTCTATAATAAGATTTTATGAGCGTGTTGGAAATCAAAGTAATGATACAGGTATAGCTGTTTTAAGTCTAGTTTAGCCGTTGTACATTCTTTTATAAAAGGGTGCAAAATCGCAAAGTTGCAAGGCACCTACTTTGAACACGAGTATTTCTCGTGTCATAGATCCTGAAGGGAGGCGGAGCCTATTGTCACACTCTATATGTTAAAGAAAACAAAAATCAACAATTAATCAATATAACAGTGAAAAAAAGTATGCGTTGGCTCAAGATTGTAGCATGCTGGAGCATTTTTACTCACTGTATCAAGGTCGGCCGCCTGTTTTAGAACCTATTCGTTCCTCTCTCTGGATCTCGGCGAGATTGACTGGTTGCTTGACAGCATCTTAAAAAGTGAGTGAGTAAGCCAGCTACGTCAACGTGCGTGCACGTCGAAAAAGTAGCTGAGCCTATGATAGGCTAAGGCAGGCGAGCCCATTTTCAGTATTACCTCCTACCTGACTGGGCTCCGTCAATGTGCGTGCATGTTGACAAAGTGGCAGATCCTCTGATAGGCTAAGGGAGATGAGCCCATTTTCAACATTAACTCATACCTGGCTAGGAAAGGTAGTCATACGTGGCACAGAGTATGATCAAAGCCCGACTTCCGGATAATTACAAAAGGGGTGCCCTTGACTGGGAGGATAAGAAATATGGCCTGGTCAGAAATTGTAGTAAGGTTAATCTCCAGATACATCTCTGACCAATTAGTCAATTTCTGTTGAGTTTGTCACTTCTATATGTACTTTGACAACTCCCCTATCACACTGTTTGAAAAACCCATTCCGTAACTAGGGAACAGAATGGCAAAAAATCAAGCAGTTTTGGAAATGGAGGATAGGGTTACAACTCTGATTGTCTAGGGAGGACACAACTTAAGTGGGGTAGCAGAAGCCGGACCAGTCCTTGGGTAGTCATGCGTATGGTTGATTCCCGCAGACATAAAATGTTCCAGTTTCATCAGCTGTGCCATTGAGAGTGAATACTACTCCAGAAGGAAGTTTGGCATGGAATAAAGAGAAGGCTGATTCATTTATTGCAGGAAGCAATACACGCTGGAAAGAAAATTACATTCAAACGTTTAATGGCATGAGAAACTCAATAAAGACAGACAGAATCCTAGCTATTATCCATAAAACAGTCCATAAGCC
The DNA here is from genome assembly GCF_964204655.1 of Triturus cristatus. Lineage (NCBI taxonomy): Eukaryota > Metazoa > Chordata > Amphibia > Caudata > Salamandridae > Triturus > Triturus cristatus. Next base: position 1,097,974,900 of record NC_140581.1, read on the forward strand.
CAATGACTTATTTTCATACCTAATCTGAGGATTAAAACACATGTCTGGGACACTGTCTTGGGTGGTAGCAGCACCAGAGAAGAAGCCAGAGTTGTGAGAAAGCACAGTATTAGTAACCTTGTCAATCATTGACATCCAGGGATAGAGTTTTACATATGTTATTGGTGAGTACTTGAACCCTGGTATAACAACTAATTGGCCTCAAGGGACAGATACCAAAACCTGTCGCACCTCTGATTGTATTGTATTGTATTGTAATTGCATTTGTATAGCGCTTACTACCCCAGACGAGGCGTCGAAGCGCTTTTCGGCGAGTAGCACGCTACTCCAGGACCCATAGAGGATTAGTGTTGAATTAGTATAGTGAAACATGCAAGTACATTTTAAGTGGCGTTGTAAAAGTAACCTAGGTGAAATGCCCAAAAACAAGAACCTGTAGCAGATCCAGTTTTCACAATTACGTAGTCTCCCACACAGTCTGTAATTGAATGTCAAATCCAACTGACTCTTCTTACAACAAGTACATCTTCAAAGGAAATGCAAAACATTCTAAAGTGAGAATAGGGAGAATGCATAATCTTATTCCTGAGCTGGGCAAAGCTTCCACACTGAGTACTACTTAAGCCTGGAAGTTTTTTTAACACCATAACAGACAGACAGTGCTTACTTTAATCCTGTTGTTGCCTGTGGTTGCCACTAGCTCTTATTTTTGGGAACCAGCACATATTTTTTTGCTTTTGCATCATATATTTACTTATCACAGGAGAGGGAAAAACACACATAGAAAAGACTGAGGAATATAAAGACGGCAAACCCATCATAAACGGAGAACACAAGAACCTGCAAGATTGAGATAAAGGTGTGGGAGAGTATGGCAGTGGATTAAAGAGGTATGAGAAGGATTAAAGGCTACCAGACTTGGTATTCGGCACGCAGTCATTTAATTGCACTGGCAACAGGCTTCAGAGCTTCGGGTACCAACACTCATTCTTTTACAAATTAATTGCTGCATTTAGAATAGATTGTAGGGAGGGGGGGGGGCTGTATTGTGGGAGAGCCTGTGAAGATGATAGGGTAAAGATGGAGCCTCTAGGGGCATTTCAACTGACTTTGGGGGAAAATAACTGCAATATTTATTGTGAAAATAGTGTCAAAAGGGGACTTGGATACCTCATCCTTAATGTTCCTTTTGTCCAAAACGTTATTATAAGCACGCTTCCAGTCACCAAGCCCAAGAGTTGTCCCCACGTTAGCCATTAGTGGGGCTAAATGGTGCCCATCTGGGCAACCTCCTGGCATACAGGCATTACTGGCCCTCTCGAACCCATTGCAGTAGAATGAAAGTCTGATGTCACCAGAAGATGCTTACTTGCTCAATCAGGAGTGTTCACACATGAAGCCCTCTTGTGGGTGTTATGTGCAATAATAATAATATGCTATTCGATATCAGCTAGGTCTTCCTCAATTACACCCATATTCAAAGCAAGAAATCTATTAATAGTTGATCTTGAGCTTTTCTCTTGCACAAGGTAGAAACAAACGAGAAGGAAGGAAAAAACTCAAATGAAAAAAAAGAGTGCCCAGCATCCTCTTGCCTCTGATGGGCTT